>NC_091059.1:42522713-42836410 GCF_000393655.2 Nicotiana sylvestris
GTATTAGCCAAAGCGAAGAGGAGAGTCAAAAAAAAGTAAAGTTCTCACAGTACCAGGTGAGGAAACCTTTTGAGAAGTTAGTGTTTCAACAATAGTCGAGTTAAAAAGATAGTAAAACTCAGAATCAGATAAGTCACATAAAGAAAAGAGAGTTTGAAACAAGGAACCTTTAATCAAGTCAAGTATACATTCAAACAAGCAGTCTCAGGCCAAAAAAACCTAGGGTTTTCCACAATAATCGAGCTTAAAAGATGGTAAAACTCAAAATCAAATAAGTCAAACAAGAACGAAGAACTTAATCAAACAAGTACACATTTAAACAAATAATTTCAGAACTCGGATAAGACTAAAAGGAACTAGGGTTTTAAACATGCTGACTCAAGTACAAGGAAAGCATAAACAGGTAACATAGCAAAATCATGAAACAACCCCAAAATTAGGGAAGGGATCTTTAAAAGAGAGTTTAAGAGAAACCCTAATTGGAAAATGAAGAGTCATTTTGAAAGAAAAGTTTGAAGAACCTTCAAGAAAGAACTTAAGAAATTCATAGTAAGTACAGATCTAAGGTAGATCTGAAAGAAAATTGAAAGACCTTAAAAGTTAGGGTTTCAGAAAATGTAGAAAAGGTGAGAAAGACCTTGATAGTTACCGATCTAACCAGAAAAGTCAAGGACCTGCCTTGAATGGCCATGAATGGCCGGAGAAAGGCCATGAATAGAAGTCGAGCAAGGACTGGACCAGATCCCTTCGAGGTCTGGGCATGAAACCATAGAAACAAACACCCAGGAGCCATACTAGGCTGATACACATCTCAAATGACCATGAGCGGCCATGGATTAGGCAGAGGTTGAGGTAGATTAGGGTGGGATTAGATGGCGGCGGCTAGGGTTCATGAGGGATTTCAGAGAGAGTTGAGAGAGAAGGGGGGTGAAGAATGAGGTAGGGTAAGGGGTCATTTAAGGTTAAAAATGGTAAGGTGATGGTGGCTGTTGATCTAAATGATTAGCGGCCTAGATTTAAAAGGGTAGGCGGGGAATCCGGGTTTGGGTTGGTTTAATTGGGTTTGGGTCGGGTTTAATTGAAATTGGGCCGGAAAATTGGGTCTGATTTGAGGTTTAATTTAGGCTAGAATTTAAATGCCAATGGACTATTATTTAAATAGATAATTCCCCTTTTTTAAATTATAATAAATAGTAAATAAATTTTTGGATGTAAATTGAAAGCACTAAAATGATTTATAACATATACATATCAATTTAAAAATACAGGACTTAATTTTATGAATATAAAATACGATTGAATCTTAAAAGGGCTAATAATGCAATTATATGCAATTTAGCTTAAAAATACTAAATAAATTTGTAAAAATATGCAAAAATTTCCTTAGCTATATTTTAGCATAAATATAAAAGTACAACAAATGAATTACAAAAATAATTTTGGAAATAATTATTGGGGTTTTTATGGATAAAAGAGGGAAATAAATTGATTTGAAAACCTTTAAAAATTAGTAAAAAATAATAAGACATTTGGATATGCTTACATATGCACATATATGCTATTTTGAATGTATTTTGCATATTGAAAATATATAGGGAAAATTGGGTATCAACAACTGCCCCTTTTTACCCGGAAAAGATGAAAGAGTTGTCGGGTAAAGATATGATGGCCAATTTTGACCGAGTGAAACAGTTTGAAGAAGATAGACCGCACCCTAGCTTCTGATACGCCTACATATCTCTGGTTTTACAGGAATCAGGCCATATGTAGTTCAGGATCCGTCGGCGGAGTATGCCGATGGAGACTTTCCAAGAATGGATGCAATATCCAGGGCCGTGTGAGTGGGCGGTTTGTGGAAATGGTTAAGGTTTGATATGGATGCGGGAACTGGAGCGGGGTTGCTCCAGCCGGGAGGGCCGTTGCTCACCGGTTTACCTGCAATTATAAACAATACAAGCGTATATTGCGCATACATCTAAACATGATGCAAATTTCTGTCGGACCAGGTATGTTGTCTTCGGACGGCTAGGATGACGTCCTTAGACCATTACGTCCTAGGCCATGAAGCATATGATAAAGGATTCGCAAGCCATGAAATGATTCTCTCGGGCTATGAGGATGGTGCCTCCGAACCATGGTGCCTTTTAATAATGATATGCAAAAGATTAAAAAGGATCCTCAGGCCATGACATGGTATTCTCGGGCTATGAAGATGGTGCCTCCGAACGATGATGCCTTTGGATAATTTGGCGATCTTTCAGCACATGAGATGCATTATGAGGCGATCTTTCAGCCCATGAGATGCAGTAGCATGATGCAGACAAGACAAAGATTAGTCTTGCGAATTGAAGGGAAAAGCTTAGCCCGTAAGGGAAATGAAATAAACGATGCTTGAGATAGTGCTTTATCTTCAAAGAAAATTAGAGGCAGAGCTTAGCCTAGGAAGGCAAAATGATTGCCTTATGCAAAGATGCAAATGCGGAGAGAGGTAGAGCTTAACCTCGGAAAGCAGAATGGTAGCCTTATGCAAGAATGCAGATGAAGACAGCGTTTAGTCTTGGAAGGCAGAATGGTAGCCTTATGCAGGAGTGCAGATGGAGACAGCGTTTAGTCTCGGAAGGCAGAATGGTAGCCTTATGCAATGCAAATGTAGATGAAGATAGCGTTTAGTCTCGGAAGGAAGAATTGTAGCCTTATGTAAGTTGGAAGGCAAAATAGTAGCCTTATGCAATAAAAATGCATATGGAGGTAGAGCTTAACCTCGGAAGGCAGAATGGTAGCCTTATACAAGTTGGAAGGCAGAATAGTATCCTTATCCGAAAATGAAATAAGGAATGATAGTAGAGTTTTCTTAGCTGATAGCAGTTTGTGATGTCATTATTATTGAGAGCGTTATGATAGACGGAATTTCACTGCTGTATATTGATAGCAAATGTAACGGTTCGGAGAGTTATGTTTCTGAATAATGTTTGTCCATGAGTGTATAGTATGTTTAATGATTTTAAATCTTGGTGCCTGCATCCAAAGAAAAATTGTGAGTTTAGTGTGTGTGTGTGGGGGGGGGGGGGTTAGCTCGTATCCCCGCTGGCTTTGCTTATCCTTCTCGGCTTTGATCTAGTAATACTATACGTATTGTTGGGGTAGCGTTGCTAAACAAAGCAATTTCAGTAATAAACATGCATGGTTTCGTAAAAATATAACATAATAGTATAATTAAGAAATAGCTTTTAGATGAACTGACGATTGTGACGTGGCTCGGGACATGCAACCTCTCTAGCTATGGAATTTTGAGGGACCCCTCAAAATTCTGCCCCAGTTTGATGAATTGATGTTTCTAACTACTGCTCGCGGTGATTGGATGAAATTACTTCGGAATTTTGAGGGTCCTCCTCAAAATTCTGCCCCAGTTTCCAACTGCGGGGGGGGGGGAACGAAAATTTTAGTGCATTGCGACCGAACCCATAAGGCTGCCTATGTATCCCCTCTTAAACGGGAATTAGGTCAGGCATAGTTCAAATTACTTCATATAAGGAAAGCAAAAAGATTACACATAGTAACGCTTGACTACATCTAAATTCATCGGCTTCAGCCAGACTTTTCCGTCCATATCTGCAAGTATGCGGGCTCTCCCTGTCAAAACCTGATGAACCATGTATGGACCCTACCAGTTGGGAGAGAACTTCCCTTTTGCTTCATCTTGATGTGGAAAAATTTTCTTTAACACCAGCTGCCCCGGTGTGAATTGTCTTGGACTGACTCTTTTGTTGAATGCTCTGGACATTATATTCTGGCAGAGTTGACCATGACAAACTACATTCATTCTCTTTCCGTCTATAAGGGCTAGTTGCTCATAACGACTTTTCACCCATTTTGCGTTGTCGAGCTCAGCTTCCTGTATGATCCTTAGGGAAGGAATTTCTACCTCAGCGGGAATAACAGCCTCTGTACTGTAAACCAGCATATAGGGGGTTGCCCTGGTTTATGTGCAAATTATAGTGCGATACCCCAATAGAGCAAATGGTAACTTTTCGTGCCACTGTTTATGCTTTTCTATCATTTTCCTCAATATCTTCTTGATACTCTTCTTGGCGGCTTCTATAGCTCCATTCATTTGAGGTCTATAGGTTGTGGAATTCTTGTGTTTGATCTTGAAGGTTTCACACATAGATTTCATCAAGTCGTTATTAAGGTTGGAGCCGTTATCAATAACGATTGACTCTGGAATCCCGAATCTACAAACAATGCGGTCGTAAACAAAGTCTGCCAAAACATTTTTAGTCACTGCTCTGTAAGATGCTGTTTCAAGCCATTTGGTGAAATAGTCGATGGCTACTAGGATAAACCGGTGTCCGTTGGAAGCGGTAGGCTCGATTGGTCCAATAACATCCATTCCTAGGTGGCGAACAGCCACAGTGATTTTGTTACATTAAGCTCACTTGGATGTACATTTATCATGTCTGCATGTATCTGACAGCGGTGACATTTCTGGACATACTGGATGCAGTCTGTTTCCATGGTCATCCAAAAGTAACCTGCTCGGAGTATCTTCTTTGCTAAGACAAAACCGTTCATATTGGGGCCGCAGGTCCCAGCATGAATTTCCTCTAATAGCCTGGATGCTTCCTTTGTGTCGATACACCTCAATAGGCCCAAATCAGGAGTCCTCCTATACAGGATTCCTCCGCTGTGAAAGAAATTGTTAGACAACCTTCGAAGTGTGCGTTTCTGAGTAGGATTTGAAAGTTCTGGGTAATATCCTTTTTCCAAATATTCCTTAATGTCATGAAACCACGGCTTTTCGTATGCTTCTTCTTCAACATGGGCACAGTAAGCTGGCTGATCATGGATCTTTACTGGAATGGGGTCAATGAAATTTTTGTCTGGATGTTGTACCATAGATGACAGGGTAGCCAATGCATCGACGAACTCATTCTGGACTCCGGGAATATGTTGGAACTCCATCTTCGTGAACCTCTTTCTCAATTCCTGTACATGATGTAGATACAGGAGTATCCTGGAGTTCTTGGTTGCCCACTCTTCTCGTACCTGATGTATAAGCAGGTCAGAATATCCAATTACTAGTAGCTCTTGAACATTCATGTCAATGGACATTTTGAGCCCTAGGATGCAAGATTCATATTCGGCCATGTTGTTGTTGCATGGAAACCTGAGTTTGGCGGACACCGGATAATGCTAACCAGTTTCTAATACTAAGACTACTCCTATGTCAACTCCTTTGAAATTTGCTTCTCTATCGAAGAAAATTCTCCAACCGTCCTAGGATTCTGCGATATCTTCTCCTATGAATGATACCTCTTCGTCAGGAAAATACTTTTTCAAGGGTTCTTATTCTCCATCCACGGGATTCTCAGCAAGGTGGTCTGCCAGCGCTTGTCCCTTGACTGCTTTCTAAGTTACGTAAACAATGTCGAACTCACTCAACATGATTTGCCATTTTGCTAGCTTGCCAGTGGGCATGTGCTTCTGAAAGATGTACTTCAAAGGATCCATCCTTTATATGAGATATGTAATATAGGCACAGAAGTAGTGCATTCGCTTCTGAGCTACCCAATTCAGAGCACAACAGGTGTGTTCCAACAGAGAATACTAGGCCTCGTATGGGTGAAATATTTACTAAGATAATAGATGGCCTGCTCCTTCCACCCCATTTCATCATGCTGCCTCAGAACGCAGCCGAAAGCTCCATCCAATACTGCAAGGTAGAGTAATAAGGGTCTCCAAGCTCCGGCGGGACCAAGACTGTTGGTGTTGACAAGTACTCCTTAATTCTTTCAAAGGCCTGTTGGTAGTCATCAGTCCATCAGGATTCTGGTGATGAAATAATCTTCGCATTGCACGGTGATGTGCAGTGCCTTGTTGTGCCCCAGCCCTTCAGGTGGCAGCTCGTCTTCATGAAAGGTGATCTTATGTCTTTCCAGAACTTGTCCTACCATGTTAGCCATTCCCCTGCCAGTGATGCTACCTGGCACGTATGCTTCACTTAGTACCTTTAACAGAGCATTCTTGTGCACCTCAGAAGTTTGTAGCAAAGAAAGAATGGAGATTTGTGCTGGTGTTTTTGTTCAATTGGTCGATGACCGAGTATTCCTTGGCCTGTACCTTTCTACAAAGATCGTCTGGACCTGTCTCAATGAAGGGTGGCCGATTGGAGGCCTGCTTGCTTAACTCAGCTAGATGTTCAGGGTATAGACTCTACCAGTTCTTGTCATACCCTGTGCTGCAATAGTCTCTTTGAACTTAACCTTGCCTTTTCTCCTCGCCTCGGTTGTAAAGTCCCAGGGTACAACCTTTGTTTGGAATGGTGTCATTGTCGACATTGCCACTGGGATCGGCATGGCTATCCTTACTCCAAACGGAGTGTGTGCCTTGGGTGGCAAAACTGCAACCTTGAATGGTGCGTGTGCATTTGTCGGAGACATGAATTCGACCTCATTCGGCGCTGGTGTCTTTGTAGATGACGTTGCTTTAAACTCAAGTGGCACAGACATATTTACCTCAGTGTCCTCAAATGGTTGAATCTGGACTATAATTGGATTGAGAGTAACTATTGGCGTCTTTGGGTTATCGCCTTCTGCAATCAACCCGATTGATCTCTCGGGATCCCTATCATATTCTATTTCAATTATGTGGCTACCTCCACCCTTATGGTTATTCAGAGGGTTGTTGAGGACATTCGGTGTGGGTTCCTTTGCCACAATGATCTTGTTATCAATTAAAGATTGGATTTTGTCTTTCAAAGAACGACATTTATTGATGGTGTGCCCTTTCATGCCAGAGTGGTATGCACAGGATTTGTTTGGGTTAACCTATTGAGAAGGGTTCTCAGGGGTTGCAGTAGGGATGGAGGTGACATAACCAACAACTAAGAGTCTCTCGTACAACTGGTCAATGGGTTCGGCAATAACTGTATATTGTTTTGGAGATTGGCAATCCAAATTAGGTCGAGGTCTAGGGAGGATTTGGCGTGCAGGAGGTGACTGATAGTGGGATGGTTGAGCATTATAGGTTTGGTATACATGAGTGGTTTGGGAGTATCTAGGTGAAGTAGGTTGATATATGGGAGGTGGAGGTGATTGATAAATAAGTGGTAAGGGTTCTTGGTAGTTCGGATTGGCTAATATGTGAGCGGAGGTGTTGGGTAAGTTTGGTATTTGATGGGAGATTTGGTCCATTGTGCAAACATCATGGCCCCTACGTCCCTTTTCTTGGAAACACCACCAGACTGCAAGGCCTTCTTTGTAGCTTGCAAGGCCTCAAAGTTTGTAACCATTTCGCTTTTGATACCCTCTTCAATTCTTTCACCCAGTTTGATAATGTCGAAGAACTTGTGGCTCTCGATCATCATCAGCCATTCATAATACTGCGGGTCCTGAGCCCGGACAAAGAATTTGTTCGTCTTTTCCTCCTCTAAGGTCGGTCTGACCTTAGCAGCGTCGGACCTCCAGCGAGTAGCATACTCGCAAAAAGTTTCTATAGGCTTCTTCTTTAGATTCTGAATATAGAACACATTCGGCGCATTCTCTGTGTTAAATCTGAACCTGTCCATAAAGTCAGACGCCATACTTACCTAGCTTGAACACTTCTTTGGACCTTGGCTGATGTACCAGGACAATGCATCTCCTTTCAAACTCCTCATAAACAGCTTCATGAAGATTCTCTCATCTTTCCCTACTCCAACTAGCTTGTCACAGTATGTCCTCAAATGGTCCCTCGGATCCCATGTACCATCAAACATTTCGAACTTTGGAGTGTTGTACCCCTCGGGTAGTTTGACATCGGGATGTATGCAAAGATCTTCATAGTTCAGCCCCTCGATTAATTTACTTTCTTCAACGCCCTGAATCTGGCTAGTTAATTTCTTAAGTTCCTCAGCCAGGTTTCTGATGAGCATGTCTTTTTCATCAGACTCGGGTGTGCTTGAGTTAGGTTGGGTGGAGTGTGGCGTGGTCTCCACATAGATAGGGGTGTTGTGGTGGCTTGTTGTCTGGGTGTGGAAATGGTTATTTCTGTGGTTTTGAGGTTCTGGGATGAGTGGTGGAGTGTTGTTTGGGATATGGCAGGTGTTGCATTGGTTTTTCGATGGAATAGTGTGATGGAGAGGAGAGGGATGATTCTGATGCTTTGGGATGTTTTAAGGAGGTGTGGGGTTTTGAGTATTGGGAAAGTTGATATCTGGGGTGCTGAGGGAAAATGACAGGCTTACAAGATTCCGAACCTGATCGATCTCTTCTTAGAATTTCAACAGCTTTTATTCAAATTGGGATACATTCTCCTTAAGAACCTGAGTACCATGGCCATTAGTGGCCTCGACCCGTTCAGTTGGATTCTCCTTTCCGACATTGCTCAAATCTCCCATCTTGCCTTTGTTCTTATTTTTGACAGGACTAAGAGAAGGAGTGGGTGGAGGGCCCCTGGATCTCGTGGAATAGGATGATGTTGCCAAAGTGAACGAACTAACCTTTGGGGAGGGGAATAAAATAAAAATAAAAATAAAAGGTAATGAAGTTAGTGAAGAATATAAAAAGTGTTACAGTATTTAAACACACATAGTGCGGAATGTAAAAGATGTCCTAATTTGGGAACCTCTTTGTGCCCGAGGTAGGCCTAGCGACAAATGAATTTGGAGAACTTAGGATGCTAAATGCCTTATTTTATTGATAAAAAGTAAACGAATCCCACAGTGATATTAAACAAACAGGAAATAAAAGTCACTAATAGCCATGGGCCTTATTACAATTTTTAAAGAGAAAAGATAAACTCCTATCTATTTGGTCCCAGAAGGACCTTCCCCAGATTCGGCATCCTTGGCTCCGTTGAACAGCTTTCCCAACTCGCGAAGTCCCAGCAACAGGTATGCTCTGGCTAGGTGTCCACCTTCGGTCCCTTCAGCATTTTGACAATCTTCGACCCTTTTGAGAAACTTTCTCTCCAATTCCACTATGCCTCGCTCCAAGTATCCTAGCCGCTTGTTGGCACTGACAGCCATGTCCTTCCATTCTTGAATCAGCTTCTGGTTAGAATCTTGTATCTCACGATGTTCGCTTTCGTACTCCCGGATCCTTTTGCGTAGTTGGTTGTATTTTACTTTTCCCTGGGCCCTTTCCTTTATGATCCTGTGACCTCGAGCAAACCCTGGCTGGCCCAGACCATCATGATTTTCTTCCAACCAACCGGAGTAGAAAGGAGCGCAACCAGCATGATACCTATCTGGCTCGATGGTTTCTTTCGCCATTATGATCTTGCAGTGCCACATATGCTGAGCTTGGCACTTGTAACGACTATCATCATTCTGGAAGTCAGCCCGGAAATGACTCATCTTGTTGACCCTAGGTATAACCTGCTTCATACCAACTTGCCTCACATCTCGAAGAGGGACGTAAGGGTATGTTCCTCTCAGACCAATTAGTATCAGGAAAAGTGCATCTTTGGATCGGGTGATGAACTCCTCGGTCAGAAACTAGTCGAACATCCATTGGACTCGTTCCTCAGCCAGATTATCAAATAGCTCGACACATCGTTTGACATCCTCCGTCTGAGCAGACATATTGGGGATGTAATTCATTCGCTTTGAATGATGGAAAGCGATGTGATCATCCTAGTCCCTTTGTAGAATCTCTTGTCAGTATTCACCCCTTTGGAGATGTTCCATGAGCTAGAGTTGAAGTAATAAATTGCAGCCTTCAAAGTGTTTTTCTCCTCGTTGACACTTCTCCAAGGCTCAATATATGTCTGCAATGATCATAGGCACGATGTTGAATGGCTTCCCACCAATTCCTTCCATTAGAGTCTTAGTTACCATAGCCAGCCTGGTATGGATTCTTGCCTTCTTCATCGGAACCACGATAAGACCCAGGAAACAAAACAAGAAGATGAAAACCCTTCAATGGATGTGCCCCAAGGATGTGACGGCAAACTCGTCAGGGTAGGTACGGTAGGATTTGCAGTGACCGTACCTTTCATACAAATAGTCAAAAGGTATGTAGGATTCCTTCAGACATGCCAATTCTAGATTTTTCTTCAAACCCATCATTTTGGGGAAACCCTTGCCTTTGCGGTTCTCATGCATCAGCAGACCCGGAGTATCCCACACTAGACCGGCCAATCCTCCTATCTCCTCTAGCAAGGGTGTCATTTCAATGTCCTTAAAGCGGAATATAGCCCTTTTACAATCCCAAAATAGTAGGGAAGCTTCTATGATGTTGTTGTTAGGTTGGATCTCCAGAAGGCATGGTCGATTTCCCAGATATTTTTGGACGAGAGTTTAATCACTAGAGTGAAGATCTTTCCACCAGCTTAGCAGTCTTGGGTAGATGTTGGTGACCATGCCGAATCTTGGGACTTCGTGTCTCATATTTCGTCAAAACAAACAGGGTTAGGCCCTTACCCCCACCAGAACCGACTATTTAACACCAACAATTACCATGAAGCATTTAGTTCTCCAAATAAATGCACAAAACGTGGTGGTGTCCGTTTGGGTTCAGGGAAACCCGATGGACTTTGGACAAGGCTATCTTAAAGGATCATTATGTGACAACATACTGACCCCGCTAGGTTTGACCATGATGCATGCACAATTGGAATAGAGTAAGTTTTCTATGGGGTTTTAGACTGGTACTCTTGACCAGACAACTCAAGGGGGAAGGCACGGAACCGTCGACTATACCGGTGATCGACTGGTTTTACCGCAAATATGCCTTTCCGAATTTAGGGGGTAATGATATAGGAATAGTGCAACCACTCATTATAAGTGTTGCTATAGTATTTGTTTGGCATGAGTGGAGTATGATGTTGAGCATGATTATGCAATAATTAAAACATGTTGGCACGTATTTGCACATTAAGAAAGCGATAAATACGCAGTTTCATAATTTAAAGCAGCAATAAAGGAAGGAAACAAAGAAGATAGGTCAGTTTTGAAGTTGGAAAGGACATTAAATGCTTAAAGGAATTAAACAAGTAATTGCACATAAGGAGGTACAAATTCACATGAACAATCCGAAATGGTAAAAACCTAAAAATCCCCAGTAGAGTCGCCATGTTGTCGCGCCCCCCTTTTTCCCTCTTTACATCGAAAAATCGGATTTATGACATTTTGGGTATAGAACAACTCATTCCTTTTGAGAATTTGGTTTGCATTTGAAGAGTCGCCACCTAATCATTTAAGGTGCATTAGGACACCTATAAGGTTCATTTCTAAGTTTGTTGATAACCAGATATAGGGTAAGGGCTTGAAATTATCCTAAGGGGAAGGTGTTAGGAACCCCTCAGGATCCACTAGTGTGGTTCCCAGCCAGACAGTTTTTGTGAATTTTGTACAGTTAGCAGACAGACAAATATAGGCTCAAATAGTAGGGATTTAAGTTTGAACACATAAGAGTTTAAAAAAAATAATTATTAAAAGGCGAATTTAGGAAAGGAATTACCGTTCTACAAATACTTGAGAATATAAAAAGGAGGGGGGTCCTAGTTGTATTTATAATATGGATCACATCAATGTGATGCCCAGTATGACACTCCTTAGAAGAGGAGATACACATGGTATTAGCGCACCGGTCATCATATCCATATCTACCCTTCCCACCCCATTAAGGTATTAAAGCGCGGATTGGTCTCTACCTCTATTGCATCCCATTCATATCAGTCCCGGAGGGATTTAGGACTACTAATCATATAAGAGGGAGGATTTTAGGTTGATTCTTTGTATTTAAAGGTAAAAAGACTAAGGCGACATACAAAACACGTAGGACTGCATATTAGGGGAAACATATAAATAACTAAGAGGCTCATATATACCTCTTCAAATAAAGCACATAAATAGCATGACATAAACACATTTAAGGTCAGAAATTAAAGGTACTAGGGTAGGGTGCCTTAATTGTTGAAGCGGACCAATTTATTACATAACTCAGATAAGATGTCTGAATCAGGCCTGCCTGCTGGTTGTAGCAGTGCTAATTAAACAAAGGCGAGTTCAGTTTTATCAAGCAATTACCTAAGGCTTGCCTAAGTGTGTATTGGTAATGTCCTATAAGTATGATATCTATTACTGATTAAGAAGACAGCAGAACAGCGGTTAATTTCAAAACAAGCGATTTGGATCCTATAGGCATGCTTTCTAAACCGTATTAATGAAAGGAGTAGGTTGCTTAAACTAATTCAGAATAGTATGAATCAACCTGATTTTTAACTACACTAGTTTTAGATCCTATAGACATAATCTCTATTATAGCTGATTTTAATTCCTACAGACATGGTATCTAAGTATTAAAGGCTGATTTTGATCCTATAAGCATGGTATCTAATTGAACATGCAGTGAAGTAGGCAAGAATTATTTGATTAAAGCAAAATTCCTATAGGCATAATTTCTATTAAAATGAATTTTAATCCTATGGGCATGATCTCTATTTGTTTGAAAGCAAAGCATGCAAAACTTGAATTAAAACAGAGCAGATGCTATAGGCATGGTGTCTAAGTGTTGAAGCATACATAACATGAATTAGAACAGAACAGATCCTATAGGCATGTTCGCTACCCTTCTAATAACTAAAGCGTGAATAATTAACCCATCCCTTTTCACTAGCCAACCACAATATTTGTTACAAAATTACAGACCAAATACTGAATTACATTAGAAAAGTGTAAAATAAGAAGTTACAACCATAGGAAGCCTGATTCTGACTTGCTCTCTGAGTTATGGAATAAACTACCTTAAATGCCACTTGTTTCAAAGCTTTCCCACACCTGGGTGTGGCAAAATTCCCTAAGGATCTCAAGAGACCCCGGGCAGTGCTTACACCCAGGTTTGCATAACCAAATAGAGATGAGTACAGTATGGAAGGGCCAACCCTTATGTTTCCAAGTTCAGAGGGAGCTCAAGGGTCCCAAGGTAAGGCTCACACAAGAGGGGCAGAACCTAGGTTCTAAGAATATAGTGGAAGTGCAGAACATAGAGATTTATTTAAAACTGGGTTGAAAATAATAAGTGGTAAGGGTGATTTGAAAACAGTAGTAATAAAACTCAAACTACACAGAATCAGCAGTTACACAAAGGGGTCAGTGGTTTTGTGATTACATTGCATGAAGCATATGACCCCAGAAAAGGGTCATGTTTGGTCATGTACAACAATAGATGATGCTGGCATGCCCACAAACCAGACAGAGAACCCAAACACATAGGGGGATATGGGGGTTTGGGATTCATAAGTCAGCAAATCACACAACAAGTGATTGACAGAGTGCATACGTAAGGGAAAGAATTAATTTAGAAGGGGAGGGGAGCAGATTATAGCATGCTTAGTAATGTAACTTGATTGCATAAACATAAGCAGAAGTAGGCAAGGGTGAAGGAAACTGAAAGAGCTAAAGAAATATGTTGTTGTTTATGCTTGAAGATTAACTAGGACATACCAGTACAGAAACAAAGTACAGAAAGGAAAAGTAAGCAAAAATTACACAGTCTAGCCTTGGCTTTCAGCCGGCTAGACAAAACAGTAGCACAAGTAGTAGTAGAAAAAAGAGAGAAAGTTTTGAGTGTAAATGTGTGTTCTTGAACTCAATTGTTCGTGTCTTTGAAAGAAAAGAGGGTGGGTATTTATAGTTTTGAAAACAGGTGCAGAATAAGGTAATAATTAAACTCTTAACACAAACATGGAAACAATCACAAGTCAAAATCAATTACCACAAGTGATTCCATTTAATTAAGGAATCACTATTTAACGGGTAGCAGTAGGTCTACTTAAGGAAAGAAAATCAGTTTGGGGACGGATTGATTATTGCCATAAAAGGAGCAGTAAAAGCATGAAACAAACAATCAAGTCTAAGTACAAAATATGCTTATTTTGGGAAAGGATTCAGAGAGGTAAAACATCACAGTAAAGGGAAAGGAATCAATTAATTTTAAACTGGCGAGTGAAATTAGGGTTCATAAAAGAAAAGCTTATTTAATCAGTCACAAAATCAAGATCAATCAAGGAAGAAACTTCAGCATATAAATAGAGTGAACAAGAACATCTAACATGTGAGGCCAAACATATTGGCAAAAGAGATAGCATAAACATACAATAGTGGCAGAAATAAGCTAGGATTCAGTAGTGAATAGAGTCAAGTAGTCGGGGTTCACACGTATTAGCCAAAGCAAAGAAGAGAGTAAAAAACAAGTAAAGGTCTCATAGTACAAGGTGGGAAAACCTTTTGAGAAGTTAGGGTTTCAACAATAGTCGAGTTAAAAAGATAGTAAAACTCAGAACCAGATAAGTCACATAAAGAAAAGAGAGTCTAAAACAAGGAACCTTTAATCGAGTCAAGTATACATTCAAACAAGCAGTCTTAGACCAAAAGACCTACGGTTTTTCACAATAATCGAGTTTAAAAGATGGTAAAACTCAGAATCAAATAAGTCAAACAAGAACGAAGAACTTAATCGAACAAGTAACATTTAAACGAAAAATTTCAGAACTCGGATAAGACTAAAAGGAACTAGGGTTTTAAACATGCTGACTCAAGTAGAAGGAAAGTATGAACAAGTAACATAGCAAAATCATGAAACAACACCAAAATCAGGGAAGAGATCTTTAAAAGAGAAGTTAAGAGAAACCCTAATCGAAAAATGAAGAGTCATTTTGAAAGAAAAGTTTGAAGAACCTTCGAGAAAGCACCTAAGAAATTCATAGTAAGTATAGATCTAAGGTATATCTAAAAGAAAATTGAAAGACCTTAAAGGTTAGGGTTTCGGAAAACCTAGAAAAGGTGAGAAAGACATTGAAAGTTACTGATCTAACCAGGAAAGTCAAGGACCTGCCTTGAAAGGCCATGAATGGTCGGAGAAAGGCCATAAACATAAGTCGAGCAAGGACTGGACCATATCCCTTCAAGGTCTTGCCATGAAACCACAGAAACAAACACCCAGGAGCTATAAGAGGCTGATACACATCTCAAATAACCTTGAGTGGCCATGGATTAGGCAGGGGTTGAGGTAGATTAGGGTGGGATTAGATGGCGGCGGCTAGGGTTCATGAGGGATTTCAGATAGAGTTGAGAGAGAAAAGGGATTAAAGGGTGGCATTTGGTGAAGAATGAGGTAGGGTAAGGGGTCGTTTAAGGTTAAAAATGGTAAGGGGGGACGGTGGCCGTTGATCTAAATGATCAACGGCCTAGATTTAAAAGGGTAGGTGGGGAATCCGGGTTTGGGTTGGTTTAACTGAGTTGGGGTCAGGTTTAATTGAAATTGGGCCGAGAAATTGTGTCTGATTTGAGGTTTAATTTAGGCTAGAATTTAAATGCCAATGGGCTATTATTTAAATAGCTAATTTTCCCCTTTTTAAATTATAAAAAATAGTAAATAAATTTCTGGAAATAAGTTGAAAGCACTAAAATGATTTATAACATATAATTATCAATTTAAAAATATAGGACTTAATTTTATAAATATAAAATACGATTGAATCTTAATAGAGCTAATACTGCAATTATATGCAATTTAGCTTAAAAATACTAAATAAACTTTTAAAAATATGCAAAAATTACATTAGCTATATTTTAGCATAAATATAAAATTCCAACAAATGAATTACAAAAATAATAATTTTGGAAATAATTATTGGGGTTTTTATTGATAAAAGAGGGAAATAAATTGATTTTAAAACCTTTACAAATTATGAAAAAATAATAAGACATTTGGATATGCTTACATATGCACATATATGCTATTTTGAAGGTATTTTGCATATTGAAAATATATAGGGAAAAATTGGGTATCAACAGTTATATATGCATATATATATATATATATATATATATATATATATTATATATGTATGTATGTATGTATGTATATATGTATGTATGTATGTATATGGGATATGGGAAAGGTTATGGCGTTATATATGCACCGCCACCTGATCAGCTGGTATATGTTGATGATTTTGCCCACAACGGCCGAGATGATATGATGGGACGCCCTCTGAGGCTGATGATGTTATGAAACATGTACCTATGCATGACATGAAATTCATACACATATGCATGACACTATAATTATTTCATGATTTACAAAGTTATCTAGACTTACAGGTGGAGTCATATACTCTATATTTCCTCCATCTCTATTATGTACTTATTTATGTGCCTTACATACTTAGTACATTATTCTTACTGACGTCCCTTTTTCCTGGAGATGCTGAGTTTCATGCCCTCAGGTCCTGATAGACAGGTCGAGAGCCCTCCAAGTAGGCTATCAGCTCATCGGAAGATGTTGGTGCGCTCTATTTGCTTCGGAGTTGCTTGTTTGGTTAGTATGAGTTAGATGTGTATTGTTTGGTATGGCGGAATTCTGTCCCGACTTTTATGAAAAATTATGTATTCTTATAGGCTTGTAGATAGATGTCATGTACGTAAAATATTGTATGGCCTTGTCGGCCTATGTTCAGTATACAAGTGGTTATTTTGGTTTTATAGGCCTGTATGCTTTATGTATAAGTTGGTATCACATGTTGTATTCTACTTATCTCACAGCAGCCTTCTGGCTCAGTTATCTATGGTAGTATGACATGAAAAGATATGTTTTGTTGGTACTCGGTTGAGTAAGGTACCGGGTGCCCATCACGGCCCATCGGTTTGGGTCGTGACAAAAGTGGTACAAAGCAGTTCTGTCCTAAGGAGTCTACAAACCGTGTCTAGTAGAGTCTTGTTTGTGGGTGTGTCGTGCACCACACTTATAAGCAGGAGGCTACAGGGCATTTAGGACTATCACTCTTTCTTCTTACTCTAGATCGTGTGGTAAGGCTCACATATAAGAATTCAAATTCTGAAATTCTATTTTATTTGTAATAAGACGATACCTACATCTGGAAAGGAGGTTGGAAAGAGAGATAGTTGTGGCAGAGCTGAGTCAGAGGAATTTAATTTTTGTATGATGCCCACGATAAGTAAGTGTGAGGTCTTTGGAAGATTATGGGTGTAATGAAAGGTGTAAGCTTCTTGATAAGAATCCGTAAGGCAAGAATACCTATCCACCTTAATGGTGAAAGAAATTGAGAGATTCAGAGATAAATATAAGTTTCAACAAATAAAAGAAGCAAGATGAAGAAGAGTACGAGGCGCCCAATTAATGAAGGTTAAAAGTGTTTATAATTCAGGCAGAGGAATATAAGCTTTGTGAGTTATATTCAACAGTAACAGAGGTATGTATAATTGGTTGTACCCAATTATGCCCTATAGGGGCTAGCAGGTGTAGTTTAAGAAAAGGACAGAACATCAAGATCCAGCTGGGGTTAGAGTAACCCAAAATGGTGACTGGATTGTTTCTGTTAGTTGACATTTCCGAAGGGTATTACAAATGTGCCAATATATCTTCTTGTGAGACACCCAGATGATGCACTCTAGAATATTTCAATTAGATGTGAATACTAGCATGAAAAAAAATATATGAGAAGATAGGCACTGATAGCCTGGATGGAATAAATATTACCTTAGTGTGACTCTCGTCCCTAGTAGAGCGAGGACGGTGAGGAACGCGAAGAGCCGATGAATGAAGCAATGAGAGCTAAAAGCGAAAGAATGTCGTATCGAAATTTTCACAAGAAAAGGGATATGCAGAAATATGAGCAGAGTAACGAGAAGAGAGATAAGGAAGTATTATGAATAAGGTGTGATATATGGATAACGATGGTCGGAATAAAAGAAGAAGAAATGATAGTATTATAGAGTCTAGTCAAGTGAATGAAGAGACGAGAGGTGACATACCTTAGGACAACAAAAGAGTATATGCCATAAAGTCATATCCTCATTTTAAAAAGTAAGCTCATGAATCTAATGTGATTACCAATAGGAAAAGCTAGACCCCAGAATAATAGAGATCAGTATGGGTTGGTGAACAAGATAAAGTAACCATGAATTAGGGATTTAGTGATTTGATAATGGTCGACATCATGAGAATTTTAGATTTCGTGCCGACAATAATAGAATGGACAGCAGAAGAAGATTCATGAGAAATTTAGAGAATGGTCATTCAGGAAGACACTTCCCTAAAGCAAGCAATGTGAACAAAGTTAAGCTTAAGCGACTGTATGTGCTAGTTACACTAAATATCACCATCGCGAGTGAGGAGATTTGTTATTTTTGGTACAAAAAGATTACCACAATTGAGTAATGGTCATCAATAATGTGAAAGGACGCCAAATATGAAGAGGAAAACATCTATAGGCAAGTTGTCATAGCTCCAAGTCTTAGTACTCCCCTAAAGGGGGGAATATGGAATGATAAAGGAAGAATACGATAAAAATGAGAAAGGGATGAGATTGCACTTATCCAAATGTTACAGATATGCTATGATTCCAGGACGTTATGTAAGCACGAAGTCAAAAAAAAAGAGAAGTAAGGGTTCCTGCCGGGGATGTTATTGAAAGATAAGGAGCCAGCACGTGAGGTAAGTTAAGGCAAGGAAATAATCCAAGAAAGATTACACAACATATGGATATGAGAATGTACCGATGAGTAATTAGTAGTTGATTCAGGAAGAGCCTAGTCATGACTAGAAAAAAAGTTACGGACAAATCAGCAGATCATGCAAGATGAATGTAGTAAACCCCAACATGGAGAATTCAGCCTCGTAGTAATGTCATTATAATACTTGAGATATATTCAGATAGGAGTCGGGGTAGTTAAAGTTACCGTATGAGTGTTATAGGGATAAAAGAAAGTGCCACTGGAAGGCAATCAAAATGTCAGTTCAGAAGCAACCCTACAAGCACAAAGGCACGAAGGTAAGCAACTACGGATAATAATGGGCAAGGAAGGACATCAAAAGGTCCATAATAAGCTCATAGATTTACGAGGGTCAAGGGTTCTCCCTAAGTACTATAACGAAAGACTAGCTGAGGAACTAAGAAAGAAGGCTTCAACTTAAGCATAACGACCTAAAGAGGAAATGTTCGTGTAACAACAGTCTCAAAACAACATTGTAAGCACTCCAAAGGAAAGTGGCACCTACTATGGCTAATGAACGAGAAGTAAAATTAAAAGTAATATTCGAGATCATATTAGTTACACGGAAACTTTGGCATGTGTGGGCACTAAGAAAAGCTAAGTATGGACACAACAAGGGGCAGAAAAACCAGAAAAAAGTAATAGCTTACGTTAAAACAAAGCTAAGATGGAACGAAAGCAATTATTCGATCAAGAATCCAGATTTGGTTTTGTTATGAATGCACTTAAATGTTCGGAGTTTTATACATGTAGCATATACAGCCGTAGAAGATTCTGATATACGTTAAAAGAAAGAATTAAGCCTAAGTAATAAACGAATGATTAAATAATTAAAGGATTGTATCATGCATATTCCTTAGTGCCCATGAAAGGCTAAACAAAATAACTAATACCAAGAACCACAGATCGAAAGATAGCTTAAGTCTACGTAAAGGCCGATCAGAAGAAGAAGGAAATTAGAGAGTTACATCACCCAAGTAAATCAGGAGTTTGATTATTGGACCCAGAAATATAGAAACATCGTTATCGAAAACATTGCATATCTCCCTTAAAATCAGAGGTACGAGAGAGATAGTACAACAACCATAGTCTATAATGGATCTTTGATAATGTTAGTTAAAAAAAAGTAACAGCCTCAAAAGAAGTCAGTATGAAACTCCCACCAGATTGTAGTATTATAATAGATCTTCAAGTTGTGGTGTGAATCATACCTATGTAGAAGGGAGATTATAAAGGAGATAGAAGATATGATGCGAGATTTTAACTAAGTAAGGTAAAGGTGAACAACGTACGAGATACTCAAATGCAGAAAGTTATGAATAGTCCACACTTCAGATAGAAGGCTAGAAGCGCAAGGATTCAATATCCAGAAGTGATAGCGGCATCGCAATGGAATATCTCATAGCCTATGGTTTCTAGGTATCGAGGAGGCTAATTAAGACAGTAAAGAAGAGTTAGAGACGGTGTGATGTCTCGCTTGATGTTCTAGAGTGGCATAAGGAAACCTATGGTATAAGCAAATTGAAGCAAGGTTGCGAGTAATACAAATAGATATGGGTAGGTCGTGAGCTTAAGTATGGCAAAGCGACAAGGTTTTAGGAAGGCAAGAGTAAGGATACGAAAGTGCGAGTGAGAAGGTGGCGAGAATAGATAAGTCCTTAGGATTAAACCACGAAAACAAGCGAGCTAATGGTTTCTCTAAGTCATAGAAAGCTTAGTATAGCCTGAATGAACTCAAAGGAGTCTAAGACTAATATCATTTGAAAAGTGGTAGATAAAGAATGACATTTGGACCTTCATTTGAATAATGATTTTGAAAAAAAAAGAAGAGAAGGAGAAAAGATTTCACTAACGGAACGAGATTACGATACCAACCCATAAGGTGAATTACATTGAGACACTATGAAATACGATTATGGAAATCACTTCAAATATTCCACAATGCAACCTAAGCCCTAGCGGCAATGTATGAAGTAAGAAGTATCAAATCTTCAAGTGGAGGATTGTTGATCAACATTGAGGTGAATCAACAATGAACAAATACAAGTTACAATGTATGACATGAGACTACGCCATCCTTCTTAAGATGAACGGTAATGAAGGAGCATTAAAGGACTGAGATTTATACCTAAAGAATAGGCAACAAAAGTAACTAGGAGTTTCGTAAGCATACTTCAATAAAGATAAATTGAAGTAAAAAAATTATGGTATAGTATGACACATATAGATGCAGTAAAGCCATACGAATGGATGACCAGATCTATGAAATAAGATATGGCCATATTCGCAAGTTCTACAAAGTATCGAGCGAAGAACTTCAGTACACCTATAGATGCCCAGAGAGGCATCCTATTAAGCCTTGTATATGTTTACAAAGTATGGCCTAGAGATTGACTAAAAGTTAAAAGGAAAAAAGGAAAAATGAATCGCATAAGTGCACTTACAAAGCTAGGGTCATACAAGTTGCATGACAGGAGGTAGTAGTAGTTGTGAGATTAGAAAGATTTCGACCACAAGTCATGATATGAGCAAAAAGACTAAAAGGGGGAATACCCTAGACTTTGGATTTTTTCACAGAGCAACTACTTAAATGGCAAGGAGAGTATTAAGGTATTCACAAGAGCTATAAGTTATAAAAATGATAAGAGCATCAGTCAACATTCAAGGAGGAATGATGTTACACCCCGCAATATTACGATGATATTATGCTTTGCAGTATTAAGTTATGACAATGTTGCACCCTACAGTATTACATTATGGTGATGTTACGCTTTGCAATATTAAGTTACGACAATGTTGCACCCTGTAGTATTGTACATTGAATTTGTCGTAAGGTAATTGACATCAGTCCAAGTAAAAGATTATTTGGAGATTATAAGGATTATGTTATTTCCCAAGTGATGTGTAAATTCGTGAAGGTGAAAGGGGAAGCAAGGTGAAAGAAAATAAATTTTCGTTGAAGTTTGGCATTTTGGGGTAAAATACGACCCGAGCTAAAATACTCGGTATTTATGGACTACTTCCATACAAGTTACTACATGACCATAAGGTGTACAAGGTATGTTAAAAGAGAGTAGTATTTCAAGTAAGTTGAGATAATGTTTAATTACGCAGGTAATTGATTAATTACCGGGTAACGGGGCATTACCTAATTAATTAATAAAAATCATAAGATAAGAGTAATTCCTAACCAAAAACGTGGAAGCAAGCCTTATGTTAAGAGAATGACTCTTAGTCTTTTTCTATTAGGTGGCAACCTAAGATGCTAAGGATAAAACATATCAATTCCAACCTTCTCAAGGCAATCATAATAATGAATCCTTGGAAAAGACTTAGTAACGTTTCCAACCATCTTGCTGCCAATTATATTTTGTTAACAAATAGAACTATATCCTATGGAGAAGTTCATTTAAGACTTTGTTCATGATCAGAAAAGCAAGAAGAAGAAACTACAACACATAAACCTTTAGAATGAACATGCCAAAGAGATTTGATCTATATGGAGTTACCATGGATTTTCCTTTGTCAAGGTTACAAATGAAGAGCACATACAGTCCCATCCCAAACACTAACGTCACTGTCCCTAATAAATATATGTTGATGACAAGGTATGTTAAGGCTATCCCTTCTTTCTTATGGCATGATCTATACGACACAAACGAAACGAGCAAATGCACAATTTCCATAAATGGCTCTATTCATAGAAGTATTAGAGATATCTATGTTCTTGAATTTCCATGTGTCATAATATTCTATCATCAATTCATGGGTCTCAAAAAATTATGAAAGTAAAATATAGTTTACTTTATGATATTACTTAAAGGCAAAATGGTCTTATGACATTCCGAAAGATTTTATTAACGTACTTTTAATGCATTGCATTCATGTACATTGACCCATGACTAGATGGCATTATATACACGTATATATGTATGTATATATATGTATATGGGATATGGGAAAGGTTATGACATTATATATGTACCACCACCTGATCAACTGGTATACATTGATGATTTTGCCCACAACGGCCGAGATAATATGATGGGACGCCCTCATAGGCTGATGATGTTATTAAACATGTACCTATGCATGACATGACATTGATACGCATATGCATGACACTATAATTATTTCATGATTTACAAAGTTATCCAGACTTATAGGTGGAGTCATTTACTCTATATTTCCTTCATGTATGTTATGTACTTATTTATATGCCTTACATACTCAGTACATTATTCGTATTGACGTCCCTTTTTGCCTGGGGATGCAGCGTTTCATGCGCGCAAAACCCGATAGATAGGTTGAGAACCCTCCAAGTAGGCTATCAGCTCAGCGGAAGATTTTGGTACGCTCCATTTGCGTCGGAGTTGCTTGTTTGGTTAGTATGAGTTAAATGTGTATTGTTTGGTATGGCGGGACTCTGTCCCGACCTTTATGAAAATTATGTATTCTTAGAGGCTTGTAGATAGATGTCATATATGTAAAATATTGTATGGCCTTATCGGCCTATATTCAGTATACGAGTGGTTATTTTGGTCTTATAGGCCCGTATGCTTTCTATATAAGTTGGTATCATATGTTATATTCTACTTATCTCACGACAGCCTTCCAGCTCAATTATCTATGGTTGTATGACATGAAAAGATACGTTATGTTGGTACTCGGTTGAGTAAAGTACCGGGTGCCCGTCGCGGCCCATCGGTTTGGGTCGTGACAGCTCTGCCTTCTTACTGAGTTTTACCCTTGTCTGTTCCGAATCCCATGAATTTCATGATGGCACCTAACTGAACTACTAGGAAAACAAGTAGATGCAACAACCAATAAAAGGGACAATAATAATGTCTAATATTCATAATATAAACAAAGTGCAATAACAATATCTGATATAATACGAAATGCTAAAGCAACCCCATGAATTGGTAGTAAAAGTCATGAGCATTAGAGAAATAAAGTACAAAGTCATCTCATTATACATAATACCGTTTCAAATGAAGGATAGTAAACAAAAGATAGAATATGACTCAATGGCTGCAAACCAAGCAAGGCTACTTATTGTAAAGTCTCCTAATCAGCTCATAAGCTCACTAAGGTGCTCCACTAGTACTGGGACCCAAAGCTGCACAAAAATATGCAGATGTTTAGCGTGAATACAAATACATAATACTCAATAAGTATCGTTGACAATTTTCTCAATGAGGTAGTAGCGAGGGTTTAGTCAATATATATAGATATATAAATCACGACTTAAAATTCTACCGGAGACGTGATGACGCCTAACACTACTTACCAGATAAGTCAACATCAAATATGTAAAATTAAACTTCAACAACAATACGAAATAGTCTCAAATAGTGGAATAACATAAATAATTAAAGTCATCATGATGATACAACTAAAACCACCCAAAATATGGTGTCACCGAGTGCATGAACTCTATAGAGTACTAAATACAATGTCTGAACAAAATACAATATTGTCTGGAAGACTAAACAGTAGTATCATAAGATAAATAAGGAGACTTCAAGTCCTGCAAATGGAACATCAGTGCTACCTCAAAATATCTATCACACCCTGACCTTGGGGAGCGTGACCGACACTCAATCGAGATATCCTAGTCAAGTGAGCCTGCTCGATGCCTTTTGCCTGACATTACCCATGAATAAAGTGAAGATGTATGCCATTTGTTAGACAATGAGAGTATGCCATTCGTTAGACAATGAGAGGATTTCGTAAACATATAAATTTCGTTACCATTAGTTACTCCATTTATAATTCCCAAAATACATTACACATTAATAGCCTAGAAGTGAAAACATGTGATACATATACAACATTCTAGTTGACTTTCTAAAATTAAGATAAAACCTACATTATGTCTACGGAGCCTCTAATGGATATAAAGTGTAATGTGATGGTGCCGGCAACAAGGCCCCGACTATTCCTTAAAACACTATACAAAAGGAGCAAATGATACATGATCCCGATATGAAATCAGGCTCACCAAATCCGCTGAAGAGAGAGTGTACCTCTATTATTGATCGATGCCGCCTGCTGTGGAACCACATGCATCCATTAAAGATGCAGCGCTCCGGTAAAAAGTGACGTTAGTACATATGGAATAGTGCTAGTATGAAAGACTAAACACCCTCTCAATGAATCAAGCAACACTACAAGGGAAAAAACATACAATCAATGAGAGCCTCAAACAATATTAAAGCATCAAGTTAAGAGAAAGAAAAATTTTCAAGTGAGTATAAATAATTTTAAGTTGGGAGATCTTTAGTACCAATACACCACCGTGATTTTAGCTGGGAGTCTGATCGCGGTGTGATCGGCTAAGCCGTCTCAACCCGAGACATCCAATCACAACACCACCTTGTGTGTGGCAAGGCATCAGATCTCAGCCCAATCGGCTAAGCCGTCTCACCACAATGCCTTGTGGGTCGACATCACATTCGACTAGAAATCATCTCATCCAAGTTAAGGGAAACAATATCAACACATCAATTTCATCCCAATTAAAGGGAATAATCTTAACACATCAGTACGGGGATTTACCCCTCAATCACTCCTATACGGGCACGTGTAATTTCGTGGTTAGGTTATTTCAACCTACCCTTCCTCCCTTAATAAACAATGCTCCCAAAAACTTTTATTATATAAAGGAGTTACAGCTTATTTCATAACCTTTTATACATTCTTTTCATTTCATTGGCACTATTGGCCACAAGTGTAATTTCGCTGTTGGCGCGTAAGCCGTAATTTATATTTCATACTCATTTCTTTCACTTTCAAGCATCATCATGTATTATCTACAATAAGAGAATTTGTAATCAAGACATTTAAATATATATATATGAGAAATAAGATTCTTATGCACAATGAGTTATTCTTCCAAAATTAGGCATAATAACTTGCAATTGAAACATGATTTTAAATCATAACATTTGGATACATAGGTCATACTTGAATACATTCCCGAAGGAGAACATAATATGATAAGGGCAATTGGAACACATTTTGAGTATACATATATCTTTCAACACAAATCTCATTTGGAATAATCGAATTTATTAGGATGTCTTGGAACATGAGAAATAATATCTTAGGCCAATTACACTTGAAACTTGCTAGAACATCGTAGAATTCGATTATATGAGAGAAGTTTAGCCAACATACCTTGCTTGAGCTTTCCTTAAACTACTACAATATTCCGAAATCTTAGCAACTTCAATCATATTAGAGACATAATAAAATTGAACCATAATTAGGAAGAGATTCATGGTTTCAACTCATTTAAGCATTTCATCAAGCACTAGATGTGTAAATTAGACTACTAAGTCAATCACACATGCTCTGAGCATATCCTCCAGAATTTGAACTGTTCTCTTTGTCTACCCGTCAGTCTGTAGATAAAAGGCTACGCTGAGCTCTACCAGGGTACCCAACTCACTCCATACTACTCTCCAGAAATGCAAAGAGAACTAAGGGCTCTATCTGAAATGATAGAATTAGGCATACCATGCAACCAAACAATTGAATATAAATCTGGATCAACCTCTCTGAAGAGTACGTAGTCACAATAAGATTAAAGTGCGCTGACTTTGTCAGCCTATCGACAATGATGCAAATGACATCGAATTTCCTCAACGTCTGTGGTAACCTAGATACAAAGTCCATAGCGATGCGCTCCCACTACCATTCTGGTCTAACCATCTGCTGAAGTAGGCCACATGGACTCTGGTGCTCATACTTAAGCTTTTGGAAATTTGGACATCTCACGACATACTCAACTATGCCCTTCTTCATTCGCTGCCACTAGTATTACCTCAAGTCATGATACATCTTCGTAGCACCTGAATGAATAGAATACTGTGAACTGTGTGCATTCTCTAAAATCGTCTCCCTCAGGTAATCAACATTAGGAACACATAAGCAACTCTAGAGTTCCAGAATACCATAATCACTGATAGCAACCTCCTTGGAAACACCATGTAGCACTGTCTCTCTAAGAACCAGCAAGTGCAAATCGTCGTACTTACAAGCCTTAATCTGCTCAAATACTAAAGACTGAGCCACAACACATGCAAGAACTCATCTGGGCTCTAAAATATCCAAACTCACAAGTCTATTAGTTTAAAGACTGGATGTCCAAAGCCAATGGCCTCTCCTCTTCTCAAATGAATGCCAAACTGCCCATATTCTCGACCTTCTGCTCAAGGCATCTGCAATCACATTTGCCTTGGCCAGATGATAAAGGATAGTAATATCATAACCCTTCAGCAACACAAGCCACATGTGTTGCCTCAAATTAAAATCACTCTACTTAAACAAATGCTACAAACTGCGATGATCGGCATAAACCTTCTAGTACACCCTATAAAGATAATGCCTCCAGATCTTGAGAGCATGAACTATCATGGCCAGCTCTAAATCATGTACGAGGTAATTCTTCTCGTGAGGCTTCAACTGACATGAAGCATATGCAATAACTCGCCCCTCTTGAATAAATACATAACCCAAGACAATGCATGAAGCATCGCAATACACAGTCCACATCCCTAAACCAGAGGGCGACACTAGCACCAGTGTAGTCGTACGGTCTCGAGCTCATGAAAGCTCGCCTCTCAATCATTGGAACATCTGAATGAAGCACCCTTCTAGGTAAATCTAATCAAAGTTGTTGCAACATATTGGAAACTCTCCACAAACTGACAATAATAACATGCTAACCCCAAGAAATCATTGATCTCGATCGCTATGGTAGGATGAGGCCAACTCGAAATTGCCTCGATCTTCCTTGGATCCACCTTAATACCCTCATCTAATACAATATGTCCTAAGAACACCACAGAATCTAACCAGAACTCGCATTTGCAGAACTAGTTTAAAGCTTTTGTTCCCACAAGGTCTGAAGCACAGCTCTCAAATGTCGCTCGTGCTCCTCAATACTACGTGATTAGATCAATACGGCATCAATGAAGACAATGAAAAATAAGTCAAGATTTGGCCTGAACACCTGGTTCATCAATTCTATAAACCCTTCTGGGCATTAGTCAAGCCGAAAGACCTCACTAGAAACTCATAGTGCCTATATCAAGTCTAAAAAAGTCATCTTTAGAACATCCAAAGCACGAATCTTAAGCTGATTATACCTAGATCTCAAGTCAATCTCCTAGATCTCAAGTCAATCTTACGGAACACCCTAGCAACCAGTAACTGGTCAAGCAAATACTCAAGATGCAGTAACAGGTACTTGTTCTTAAGACAACTTTGTTCAACTGGCGATAATCAATGTACATCCGTATACTCCCATCCTTCTTCTTCACAAACAATATGGGTGCACCCTAAGGCGACACACTCGGCCTAATGAACCCCTTCGTGAGCAACTCCTCAAATTGTTTTTTCAACTCTTTTGGAGCCATGTGGTATGATGGGATATAGACTGGCTGGGTGTCTGGCGCCAAATTAATACTGAAGTCGATATCCCGATTTAGTAGCATGCCTAGTAGATCAGAAGAAAACACATCGAAGAACTCCCGTACCACGGGCACTGAATTAATAGTGGGAGTCTCTGCAATAGTATCCTGAACATAAGCCAGATAAGCCAAACAACCCTTCTCTACAATATGTCAAGCCTTCAAGAAAGAGATAACCCAGCAAGATGCGCTAGTAGATGAACCCCTCCTCTCCAACCTAGGCAACTCTGGCATCGCCAAGGTAATAGTCTTGGCATGGCATTCTAGAGTGGCATGGTACGGAGACAACCAGTCCATGCTAGGAAAACCTCAAAAGTCCTGTCATATCAAGCAATAGAAGATCCACTATGGTCTCACAACCACAAAAAAGTCACAACACAACATTGGTAACCCTGATCCATAACAACGGAATCACCCACTTGACTTGTACCCCCAAACGTAGCACGACTGAATCCCCTCGAATATCGAGGCCACTTGTCCCTCGGTACATGCTCTTGGTCATGCTGATGGATACCCTTGATTCTCTGAGCTATATCTACAACCTACTCGTAAGAAGTCCCCATCTCAACCTGTTGGGCCATAGTAACCTGGATGCCATAATGCAAGCCCACAATAAACCTCTACACTCTCTCTACATTTGTGGGGAGTATCATAAGTGTGTATCAAGACAACTCGGAGAACCTCACCTCATAATCTAACATCG
The DNA here is from genome assembly GCF_000393655.2 of Nicotiana sylvestris. NCBI lineage: Eukaryota > Viridiplantae > Streptophyta > Magnoliopsida > Solanales > Solanaceae > Nicotiana > Nicotiana sylvestris. The sequence continues at coordinate 42,551,404 of NC_091059.1, forward strand.
ACATCTGACCATACTTAAGCCGCTCGAACTGACTACACAACTCTTCCCTTTGAGAGGGTGGGATATATCTCTCCTAAAAGAGATGGGTGAATTTGTCCCAAATAAAGGGAGGTGAACCTGCTAGCCTGCTACAGAGATAAGACTGCAACCATCTACGGGCCTTGCCCTTCAATTGAAATGTGGTGAAGTGCACCCCGATGAACTCCAATACTCCGATGTTGTGTAGTTTATCTCTACAACGATCAATAAAGTCATGTGGATCCTAACGTCTCTTACTACCAAAGACAGGAGGATGTAGCTTTGTCCATCGGTACAACCATTTCTTATGCACAATAGTCACGACTGGTCTAGGCTATAGAATAGCCACTGTAACTAGCTTAGCCCTACCTGTAAGTAGTGCACCTAGGGTTTTGTATACGGCAGCAGCGACCCTGGAGCATGAGAGGTAGGGTTTATGTTCCCCCTCCCGCCTGTGATATGGCTAGGACCGCTGGAAATAAACCAGCCTACATCATAGAATCCATGAACCACAGCATACTGCCCATTTCCTCCTGAAATTTCGGTGTGGTCATGAAATCAGCCGGGGTCGATTTAGCGGCAAACGTCTCATCCTACTCCTCAATAACGGGATCCTCCACTAGATCCACTAGTGGCAAGATGGGAGCAACTCTAGGACGCCCTCGTCCTCTAAGATGAGCTGGATCCCTCCCTCGAACTCGGCCTCAGCCTTTAGCAATAGCGGGGAGCTGCTCCTCTACCGCCGGGTACATATGTTGCACCGTTCTCACCATCTGTGAGAAAATGAAGAAAGATACTTAGCACAACATTAACGACACGATAGGAGATAAAGAAAGACAAGTTTCCTAGCACCTTATAGTCTCTCGAAAATAAGTACGGGCATCTCTGCAAGACTCTATTAGGCCGACTCATGACTTGTGAGACCTATGTGAATCTAGTGCTCTGATGTCAAGATGTCACGACCCAATTCCCATTATAGACCGTGATGGCACCCAACGTTTCCATTAGGCAAGCCAACGGTGAACTATCCATTTAATTACTCATTTTAGTTATTTTAAAATCATGAATTGTATTTAATAAGGGAACTAAAAGCAAATGACCATAGTGATATAAAGCATAAAATAAAAACATAAGAGTGAAGTGGTGAATTAATAGACAAATCCATAAATATCTACTAGCAGTTCCCAAAATTCGGTGTCATAAGTGCAAGAACACTCTAGTAAAATATACAAAACCTCCTACAAATATTGTCTAAAGTAAGATAGACAAAAGTAAATACAACAAGAAAGAGACTCGGTGTGCTGCAGAACGGCGCATATGAGGCAAATCACTGCTACATCTCCGAGTAACGGGGATGCGCGCCTGGCTAGCCACCAGATGTACCTACCTCAGATCCTACACGATTAGTACATAAGTTTAGCGTGAGTACATGAACAATGTGTACATGGTAAGTATCTATTCTAACCTTGAAAATATAGTGATGAGATGTTGACATCGACACTTACTAGAGGTCAATAGTTAAGGTGCAACAAATTATAAATAGGCATGATATACAACGGTAACAATGGAATAAGAAACAACAAATAATGATTCTTTAACATAATCTCAATTTAAAAGCTCCAACTATCACTTGTCCATTTTAACACATAAGAGTCACCAAATGATTATCAAATCTTAGGTCAAGAAAGAAATATCAAGTATGATTGGATTCTTTGCAATCTCACGCGAAATTTATGCCGAGGTCGTATTGTCCGATCCAGAATAGTGTGTACATTGCAAAGGGTCAACCAGCGCGGCCCATAGATACATCTAAATATAGTGCCGAGGCATTTGGCCTCATCCACTAGAATAGAAAAAACTCTACAAACTCCGATAAACAACTACTACACATGAATAATACTCAAAAAGGCATAATTTCTACTAACAATCAAGTATTCCACCAAGAACTCAAGGTAATGAAGCCCTTTCTCATAAAATCCCTTATCCAATTTCAATAAAAAAAATTCGAGTAATTAAACTAACAACTTGGGTTAAAATAATACAAATATTGCATGGTAAGGTCATAAGTCTACTCGTACGTATGCATGATTTATCTATATACCGACTCTCATCACATCATGCATACATAGCACCAACAATTATTAGCAAGTAAAAGTTTAAAGCACCTATGGAGATAATTTTTTCTTACAAGGTTAGGAAAGAGACATACCTCGTTTGCAAGTCCTTTTTCCAATCCACAAATTACACTAATCGCCTCAAATCGATGTCGAGAAATCCGAAACTAGCCAAAGGTCTTACAAACTAATCTATATGTGGTCAAAAGTTTATAAACTGACTATTAGAATAATTACCCAACCCAATTTGGAAGGTTCCAAAAACTTACCCATAGGTCCACATGCCCGGATTCCGAAAATTTTCATATGTAAATGTTACCCATAACCTCATGATTACAAATATATAATTTATACTCAATTCCATGATCATTTTCGTGGTCTAATCCATTTTTTAACAAAATCTAGGCTTTTCAATAAAATCCTTAAATTTTAACAATTTACAAGTTAAAATCTACCCATGATCTATGTATTAAACTCACATTATGTAATAGTAACTTACCTCAAGATGCTAGGTATAAAACCCTCTCCAAAGAGCTCTAATATCGGCCAAAAGTTGAGAGAAATTAACAAAATGATCCTAAGTCTCATTTTCAAAACAATACATTTCCCAACAAAACACGTGCATCCAAACACTCGCAAATGTCTATTACAATACTGCCCTAGTAAGAAATTCGTGAGGTACCATTGCAGCTTGGATTATCTTAGAATAAGATGATCCGTCTTAGAAAATGACTTAAAAGACATGCCGCCGCTACGAGGCGAGGGAGCAACTTGAATGGTCTTGCGGTGCACTCATTCCCGTTACGAGAATGAAATGACACCCCAACTTGACTCGAGACCAAGACTTCTTATAACTCATACTAATAGCGAAACTGAGCGGTCGGAGATTGATTGAAAAGGCAAGCCCAGCTAGCCCCAGGCCTTCCTTCTTCGTGATGGCAAAAAGGATAACGCAATCACGAAGGCAAAACAGCCAAGGCCCTAGAAAAACTTCTTTGCGATCGCGAGAAAGGCCACATGAAGAATAGAACCCCCCCCCCCCAACTACGCGAATGTGACCCGACCTTCGCAAATGCAAAGGACATTTGACTTGTCTAGCCCCCAGGCCCAGGCATTCTACGCAAATACGACCAGGGGATCGTGAACTCGGAGTCTAGTGCTCCAAAGCTTTAGGATAGCGAACCTTCTATCGCGAACGCGTAGAACAAAAGTCCCCAACCCCATTTACTTCATCGGGAAAATGATGTCATGTTCGCGATTGCGAAGAACGAAACCAGAACAACAAAATTTCAGAAATTAGAACTTAGCTCTGGGTGGTTTGAAACTCACCCGAGCTACCGGGGACCCCATCCAACTGTACCAATAAGTCCATAAGCATAATACATACTTGCTCGAAACATATAAACTATATCAAAACTAAGAATCACACCCTAAACGTAATTGATCAACTTATGAACTTCAAACTTCTTCAACTAGCTCCGAACGCGATGAATCATGCTTAGACAACTCAGAATGACACCAAATTTTGCGTACAAGTCATAAATCACCATACAGACCTATTTCTAGGCACAAGATCCCAAAATGGACTTCAAACCAAGATTAAAGAACTTGAAAGCCCTCAATGTGCCAACATTCAACATTAAGTGTTAAAACGCTCTCGGGTCACGCGAAACTCGTCTGCATACACGCCCAAGTCCAAAATCATCATACGAATCTATTGGAACCATTAAATCCCTGTTCTGAGGTCATTTACTCAAATATTAATTCAAGTCAAACTTGGCCATCCTAGGCCACTATTAAGGAACTAAATGTTTCGAATTTAACCCGAACCCTTTCAAAATCAAATCAACCTTCCCCGCAAGTCATAAAATCGTAAAAGCGTATATGGAGAGTCTTAATTATGGGAACGGGGATCTAGAAAGCAAGACAACCGGTCGGGTCAATAAATTAGGCATCCTTGCACTGTGTATACTTAGTCGCAGGTGTGACCATCACATTCATCGCATCTACGACAATTATCCTCGCATCTGCGAATCTGAAGCTACGTATCCTCTTTTCATGAGCTTATAGCTCCCAAGCCTATTTCACAGGTGTGCATCACTCACCACAGGTTAGATGCACCAGACATCAAAAAAATTCAAACAACACAAACATGGTCCGGAACACACCCAAGCAATGCGAGCCCTCATCCAATCATACTAACAAGTACGAATACCTAATCTAAACTTATTTCAAGACTCAAAACATCAAAAATAATAATAAAAGCATGAATCAAAGATCTTATGCGTTTCTTGACTTCCAAACTTTCCAACTTCACTGAATGTCGAGTCACACTTAGACATTTGAGATTACAATCAAACTCTGCACACAAGCTCATTTCAACCATTAGGACCTATCCAAGTTCTCAAAAACACAATCGAAGTTCTGTAGCATCAAACTCAATTTCAAATCAAATCTATGAGCTCTCCAATCTTTTGCCAATTTTTATAAATAGAGCCATAACCTTCAAGGAATCTCAAATACGTACATATCCCCAGGTCCAAAAGCATCATACAAAATCAAATCACCACTCCAAGGTGTCTACTCTTAAGTCAAACTTAGGTCAACTCTTATAACTTAAGTTTCCAAATAAGGAACTAAGTGTTCTAATTTATTCCAAAGCCTTCTTACAACCAACCAACCAACCCGCAAGTCATTAAACATCAAAAGAAACTATTGGAAGCATCAAATAAGGGAACGAGACTCTAATACTCAAAGCGACCACTAATGATCCACATCATTCTCAAAGTTGATATATATATATATATATATGGTGTACTAAGTATTCAATCACCAGTACTAATACTAGTACGTTATTTTTAATTTTCAAAAAATAAGAATAAAAATATTCCTATTTAGAGTCTATCATAGATTCAAGAATGACCTGAAGTGAAGGCAAAGCTCCACGCCACCCAAGTTAATTATGATCATTCGTGCGTAGATCAATAGTGTACTCAATTAAACATCAATTATTGAAAATCAAACTCCTGCTAGTCACTACATTTGAAGATCATAGTACTTTTCATGCCTTTCAATAAATGAGTAGAAACATATTCATAGGATACCTAATGTGTCTCAAAATGTTCTTTTGAGTCTATCATAGCTTTGAAAATCACCTGTTGATTGTACTCCATGTAATATGTTGTTTACCCGTAAAATAGTACAGTTGAATTTATATTTGATTTCTAGACAAGTAAACTAATTTGATCCTGAAATAATAAGATAATTGAAGAATTTTATAATACTTAGCATTAAAATGTAGATAAAACAATAGAGATGATAGTTCCGGGAATAAGGTTTTCGGGTGTAACACCACGTACATTCGGCTTAGGTATGAATGAGTTAAAGGAGTAGTAAGGTTATATTTTTGATATGTGAAGTCCCATCGGGATGATTATGGGTAAGAATAGTTGTTTCAAAATCAAGATGGAAAGTGAGGTGCATAAGATTTGACAAAATCGGCTAAGTTTGTAGAAGGTCCGTGTTCCAACAGGTTTTAGTGAAAATGTGTAAGGAATTTGGGAGCCCAAACGAAGCTCTGTGCAAAAAGGTATGCCCGTTTTACAAAATGGTGTGTAACCACCGCGGTCTTGCCGCATTTTACCGCGATCGTGATAGTGAGGCAGTGTCCCAGTGATTTACCACGGTCGAGACTGCGGTCACGCCAACTGGAACGCGGTGGCCAAATGCGACTTGGGAAGTCATTTTTAGCCCTATTTCGTCCCCCACAGCCCCAAAACATAAAACTTGCTCTAGAAAGGGAAGCTCTCAAAAACCTAACTCCTTAGAGGTCCCTCTACCACCCAAGGTAAGTTTTAATGGCGATTCTAAGTTAATTGCAATCTCCCAATATCTTATTAACATGGGAAAACCCTCCATATCATTAGATATTCGTTTGGGACATCATTGTTGAGAGAAGGAAGCCTAGAACTCGAATTCAAAGGGTTTGAACTTCAAAAAGGTAATGTCTTCACTCTCTAATTAATTCTAGCATTGGTTTAATAATTATAAACCCTAGTTCATGAGATATGAGTTGATGGGTTTGATAGAAAAGCATGAACGGTTATAGGTTTGGGGTGTTGATTGTTGATTATTGGTTAAGGGTGTTGTTTACCTTATGGGTGATAAAGAATAATGTTGATTATAATCATAAAGACTTTAGAATTTATTTAGGAGCAAAAGAATGCGTTATTGGGTGTAGAAACACCATTAATAAGGACTATGAAGCTTTATTCCACCAAGTATTTGAGAAAATGCCTAAGTGACCAAAACATGAGTATTATTGCTAATATGGAATCCCTTTGACTTGTATTGATATAGATTGAAGTTGAAAGGGTTGGCGAATATTGTATTACGCTCAAGAGCAGGAAGTTAAGGTATGTGAGGCTAACTCTCTATGTTTGGGAATGTTAATGATTCTCCCTACACTACGTTTCTTTTACGACGTATCGATTGCCTCAGAAATATAGTTAAGCCTAGTTCCTTGAATAGTTGTAGAGCTTCTATTCTCTAGCTTCATAACTCGTTAATGACTTTCATTTTGAACATTGTGAGCTCAGTTCGTATTCAATATAGACTTGGGTTTGATGTCCCTGAGTCTCAGTATAGCTTACTCATCATATCATAAACAGTTGAAGTTTCAGTGTTCATAATCAGTTCAAGAATACATGTCTCATTCTAGTCCTATTCAATATTCCAGTATTATGTAACTCAGTATGATTCAGTATTCCAGTATTATGTAACTTAGTGTGATCCAGCATTCTAATATTATGTAACTCAACGTAATTCAGTATTTCACAATTATGTATTGCAGTATGATTATCAATTCCTAATTTTAAATCCCTAAATGTAGAACACCTATATTTGGGCCGGAGGCCGCAGTTAATGCTTTACGCATCTTTAGGACTGAGGCCGCAGTTTATGCTTTATGTATTTTGGACCTGAGGTCGCAGTTATGTATACGTATACTTGGGCCCGAGGCCGCAGTTTGTGCACATATATATATTGGGCCTGAGGCCGCAGTTTAATATTCAGATAAACATATTGTTCATCATTCAGAAGGGGGAGTATTCATATCCTTACTTCCCTTCAGTTCAATTATTAGTTACCGTTCAGTTATTAGTTATTATATCAGTTACCAGTTATCAGTTCAGTTATCAGTTATTGATAACTTCAATTACCAATTATCAGTTCATTTATCAGTTATTATTTTAGTTTTAGTTTCAATAGTTATCATTTCAATTATCAGTTATAAATTCTCAGTTATCAACTTTGTTTTAGTATCAACATTTATAATTCTTTCTTTCAGTTGCTTTACATACCAGTACAATTCAAATGTACTGATGTCCCTTTTGCCCGAGGCCTGCATCTCACGATGTAGGTAATGATTTACTGGTTGATGATTCAGAGTGTTAGGATTCTCGTACTAGCTATTTGGTGGTCCCAGTTCTTTCGGGGCATTATCATTACCTTACATTTGTCAGTATTTTCAGACAGTCAGTGTTTTTAGTACTTCATTAGAGGCTTCATAGACTAGAGTAACAGGTAGACAGAGTCTCAGACTTTTCATGTTATGTCATGTTGGCTGCAAATATGTTTCAGACTTGTATTAATATTTCCGCACTTTGATTTATGTCATCCAGACTTTCAGTATATCAGCATGTGTTAGTTTATCTTCCGCATTCAGTATGTTATGATATCACACAATGATTCAACCAATTAGTTGGTTCGCTCGGTCACATGTAGTCAGGCATCGAGTGCCATGTTACGTCCAGGCCCAGGTTCGGGGCGTGGCAAAGTTTGGTATCAGAGCACTAGGTTCAAGAGGTAACCTTCTCTTCCTATCGAATTTCAAATGTATCGGATTCCCAAGCGACGCGCAGGAGAAACGTATAAGTCCTAGAGAGGATAATTGCCCATTTGGGTATAATCATAGAGCACAGGTTGGTAAATATGAGACTTTAGAGGATGTTAAAAGTGGGATGCAATGGATAGTATTACAGTTAGAGCATAACTATATCAGAAAGTACAAAAGCAGTTATCATGTCTTATGGTTATCTGTTTACCTCAGTTACTAGTTATACAATCTTTCAATTAGCAAGTTTATGGTTATTCAGTACGCCAGTATTTAGTTATATGTTTACCATATCTCCAATTTTCAATATATCAAAATTCTTATGACTGGTGAGTATACAATGATGCCTATGGGTGCTAAAAGAAAATGTAAGTAACAATGGTTATAGCGAAATCTTTAGCATATTTTAGGTTTGGATTAAGACCAATACTCACCGGAGGACGTATGAAGTGATTTATCAGATGATGGTATAATTTGAAAGATAAGTTTGTGCATGGTAGTGTATTCGTATGTGGTTTACCTCCTAGAACAACTTCATTTAATTCTTGGAAATTGAGCCACAAGTTGGATGATGATAGTTCAGATGTCAGATCCTAACATTGGTCACTATAGTTTTGGACAGAAAAGAGCTTAAGGGAAATATAGCTAAGAATAATATGATGTACAAAATGAGAACCAAGAGCAGGCAACATTGAATTTTAGGGAATGATTTTAAGTTGTTTAGATTTATAAAAATCAGAACTAGAAGTACCACATTAGTAAGTTACTATAAGAAGTAGCTATTATTATGAGATAAAAGGTATGACAGTTCCCCTTCAAATGATGTGAATATGTGTTTAGACCGAAGGTTATAGTCTGAAGTGATTTTGAAGTATATAGAAAGTTTGGGGGTTAGATATTCCAATTTCATTTAAGATATATGAACTTTTCCTAAGTGTGATATATTTACATGCAAAAAAAAAGGGATAGTATACGACCCCACAATAGGGTCGGATGATGAGGAATGTTTGAATAACCTTATGTTTCACTTTAGTTATTCAAAGAAAAACATGAACACATGACACTAGCAGGTAGTTAGTAACAAAATAGTTAGTATTTTTGAGTAGATACAGTGAATTAGCACTTTCAGCAGAGCTGGTAGAGGTACAATTTGATTCACTTAGCGAGGTTAACTCTAGTGAGTGGATGACAGTTTGAAATACCGAACGTGTGTTAGAACCGAAAGAGTTTAAGTTAAACTCAAAATACAGTAGAAGAAAGGGAAATCAGCTAGGTAGTGAGAGAGCAAACTACAGAAGAATTGCCTTTAAGAGTTATCAAAAAGAGGTTCCCCAAGATTGACAGTGTGGACAGAGTTAAATCATTACGATTATGTATGATAGTTATGAACACATAAGCTTTCCGTTTATGTAGATAATTTAGTTTTTCCTAGTAAAAAAAATTTCTCAGGGGTAACTTGGGAGATGAGTCATCATTGACGTAGAGTGCAAAGAATTGCAGAAATTTAAAAAGTTGTTCGGATCCCAACAAAAGAGAATGATCTACAAGTACAAGACCTTAACCTTGGTATAAGGGAGAGATATGAAAATTGTCGGTAAGTCCAGTTGGAGATCTGAAACCCCAATAGTTAGCATGAGATATGAAAAATAAAATCAGTTCGATAACGAGGAATAATTTTATAATTACCACGAGGAATATGTCTAGCATGTGTAAGAAACACAAAATGAGTAAAATGATCACTGAGCTTAGTTATTGATGATAAAGTGATCACAGAAAAGCTATAAAATCATGCCCAGTTATGTATCATGAGGGTAGTGCCATTGCACGAGACTCTAATCTTCGGAGTATAGACTTAGCTCACAACAATTCTATAAATGTTTTCAGGAAGTGCTTAAGAAGATAATCAACTGTGGGAAGTGTAACTCACGATTGAGGTAGATAAGGCAACTCCGGTGAAAGATGTTCTCCGCTTAGCCTAGCTAGGAGTTCAATTTGTGTACTTCAAAGATAGTAGAGTTGTTGTCTAGAATATAACTTGTCCCCCCCCCCCTTAGTAGGCGAATCCCTACTTGTGGTAGCTAAAAGAGGGGATTCACAAGCATAAAATGATAGATTCAGAATAAGTGGGAGATGATAGTGCTTTGAGGTACCACGACAGATTGTGTGTTCCAGACATAGATAGACTTAAAGAGGGAAGATCATGCTAGAAGCCCAGAATTTCAAGTATTCTATTTACTCAGGTACCACAATATGTATCATGGTCTTAAGAAGATTTATTGGTGGAACGACATGAAAAAAGAACATTGTAGACTTTAGGACAAGTATCCGAATTATCAGTAAGTGAAAGTCGAGCTGTAGAAAGCCCAGTGTTTTATCACAGAATACACATATTTTGAGTGGAGATGGTAAATATGGGCCTTATAATAGGATTATCTTTCTCATTTTGAAAGCATAGTTTTTATGGGCGAAGGTGTAGACTGTCAATTAGTAGGTCTGAAGTTGGCGAAGCGGAGTTGTTGGGACCAAATTTTGTCTATCGGACTATGGAGAAAGTTAAGTTGATTCAAGAGCGTTTGAAGACGGCTCAGAACTTCCAAAAGTCCTATTCGAGTGTGCGGCATAGAGACCTAGAGTTTCAAGTTGATGATTGGCTATTTCTGAATGTTTTGCCGGTGAAAGGCGTTATGAGATTTGAAAAGAAGGGGAAGCATAGTCCCTGCTATGTTGGGTCATATAGAATCTTGTGAATGATCAGTCAATTAGCTTATGAGTTGGAGTTACCACCATAGTTAGCGGTGGTACAACCAGTATTTCACGTGTCATGTTATAACATTCAAGTTTCCAGCACTCAAGTACTCATGTCAGTTCAGTACTCAGATACTCATGTCAGCTCAATACCCAGCAACTCATATTAGTCCAATACTTAGACATTCAAGCTAGCTTAGTACTCTGATATTGATGTTAGTTCAATACTCGAATATTCGTGCCAGTTTAGTCAATGTGGTGGTCATTCAGTTCACTATCTCAAAAGTTCAATAGTCATGTATTCAATCAGTTTAGTATGCAAGTATTTTTGATAGTTCATGTTTCCACCAGACCCATTTAAGGTACAGAGTTAGCCGAAGTTACAGTCAGGACAATCATTTGAGGATGAATGATCCCAAGGGGGAGATGATGTAACACCCCGTACTTTCGGCTTAGGTATGAATGAGTTAAATGAGTAGTAAGGTTATATATTTGATATGTGAAGTCCCATCGGGACGATTATGGGTGAAAATATTTGTTTCAAAATCAAGATGGAAAGTGAGGTGCATAAGATTTGACAAAATCGACTAAGTTTGCAGAAGGTCTGTGTTCCAGCAGGTTTTAGTGAACATGTGTACGGAATTTGGGAAAACTCAAAGCATGAAAGTTGTAGGCAAAATGTGGAGCCCAAACGAAGCTCTGTGCAAAATGTTATGCCCGTTTTACAGAATAGTGTGTAACCACCATGGTCCTATCACGTTTTACCACTACCGAGGTGGTGAGGCAGTGTCCCAACGATTTACCGCGGTTGGGACCGCGGTCGCGCCAACTGGGATGCGGTGGCCAACTTGGGAAGTCATTCTTTTAGCCCTATTACATCCCCCACAGCCCCAAAAAATAAAAACTTGCTCTAGAAAGGGAAGCTCTCAAAAACCTAACTCCTTAAGGGTCCCTCCACCACCCAATGTAAGTTTTAATGGTAATTCTAAGTTAATTTCAATCTCCCAACATCTTATTAACATGGTCAAACCCTCCATATCATTAGATATTCGATTGGGACATCATTGTTGAGAGAAGGAAGCCTAGAACTCGAATTCAAAGGGTTTGAACTTCAAAAAGATAATGTCTTCACTCTCTAATTCATTCTAGCATTGGTTTAATTATATAAACCCTATTTCATGAGATATGAGTTGCTGGGTTTGATAGAAAAGCATGAAGGGTTATAGGTTTGGGGTGTTGATTGTTGGTTATTGGTTAAGGATGTTGTTTACCTTATGGGTGATAAAAAAGAATGTTAATTATAACCATTTGAGACTTTAGAATATATTTAGGAGCAAGAGAATGAGTTATTATGTGTAGAAACACCATTAATAAGGACTATGAAGCTTTATGCCACCAAATGTTTGAGAAAATGCCTATGTGACCAAAACATGAGTATTATTGCTAATATGGAATCCCTTTGACTTGTATTGATATAGATTGAAGTTGAAAGGGTTGGCGAATGTTGTATTACGCTCAAGAGCAGGAAGTTAAGGTATGTGAGGCTAACTCTCTATGTTTGGGAATGTTAATGATTCTCCCTACACTACGTTTCTTATACGACTTATCGATTGCTTTTGAAATATAGTTAAGCCTAGCTCCTTGAATAGTTGTAGAGCTTCTATTCTATAGCTTAATAACTCGTTCATGAGTTTCATTCTGAACGTTGTGAGCTCAGTTCGTATTCAATATAGACTTGGGTTTGATGTCCCTGAGTCTCATTATAGCTTAGTCAACATATCATAAACAATTGAAGTTTCAGTGTTCATAATCAGTTCAAGAATACATGTCTCATTCTAGTCCTATTCAGTATTCCAGTATTATGTAACTCAGTATGATTCAGTATTCCAGTATTATGTAACTCAGTGTGATCCAGCATTCCAATATCATATAACTCAGCGTGATTTAGTATTTCACTATTATTTATTGCAGTATGATTCTCAATTCCTAATTTTAAATCCCTGAATGTCGAACACCTATATTTGGGCCTGAGGCCGCAGTTAATGCTTTAAGCATCTTAGGGCCTAAGGTCGCAGTTTATACTTTATGAATTTTGGACCTGAGGTCACAGTTATGTATACGTATACTTGGGCCCGAGGCCGCAGTTTATGCACATATATATATTGGGCCTGAGGCCGCAGTTTATGCACATATATATATTGGGCCTGAGGCCGCAGTTTAATATGTAGATAAACATGTTGTTCATCCTTTAGAAGAGGGAGTATTCATATCCTTACTTCCTTTCAGTTCAATTATTAGTTATCGTGTAGTTATCAGTTATTCATAATCATGTTTAACTAAACTCTTATATTCCTTATAATCTCTTGAATATCATAATTGTTTATCATGTTATAGTACTGTTATAAAGAACATCTTGAGAAAGTTTGCCTGTCTAATAATGCTGAGAGTAGTTAAGCCCAGACTATGCCATCCTAAAGTGGAAACCAGTAGGCAAGGAAGCCGTTTAGGGGAGTACACAGAGTTGAGGCGCTGTTAGGGTAAATGATTGAAGCATGAAAAACATGGTAGTGACCAGAAAAGATTGTTCAGTATAACTTATTAAAATATGATAAACTCTATGATAAACAAAGAGGTTAGAGGGAATATGTTTAGTAAACACATGATAAGGATAAATAATAAATCTAAATGAACAACCACACGTATTTATTAGAAGAAAATATTGACTACAAAATACTTATGTTATATATCTTTAAGAGACTTAATAACGATGTTAAAAGAAAAATTTACGATATTTTAGTTACTTTTGAAATAATATATGTAATGGAACAAGCATTTACAGAACTAATTGTATCACATGAAATAGATATATTAGATCTATATGAACTAGATTTATATTCAGACTAATGATCACATATCAAGTTAATAAAATCTTTTTATAAATGAAACATAACACTTTTCATTATATAAGATTCTATAATACCCAGAAATGGAAACTTCTTAAAAACCTCAGTAACATAAATAGAAAAATAGATTGTGTTAAATACAATATTAAAACCTGCAAAGATATTATTAGATATAATAAATTACGTAATAAAGCTTTATTAACTATAGAAAATGAAATTGAATTTTATGAAGATAAACTTGAAAGTTATCAACACAGAAAAGAAATAACACTGAGAAATATAGAAACCATGGATATATGTATCAACAGGTATACATCTCAGTATTAATATGAACAAATCAAAAATTGATAGTTACAAATATTTTAAGTACTGGTTAGAAATTCTAAAACATATAAATATGTCAAAAATAATATTAGAAAAAAATATAGAAGAATATCAAAAAACTAAAGATATTAAATACTTAGAATACACATTTGAAGATATAAAAGAAATTTCAAGGTTAATTTCGTTAGCTACAGATAATCATGAAAAAGCATTTAATTCCACAACTACATGAAAAAGATCCTATGAAAAATAAGATGAACTCAAACAACCCCCCCCCCAAATTGGTAAAATAAGATGAACTCAAACAACCCCCCCCCCCCAAATTGGTATCAGAGCTATGAAAAATAAACATTTATATTAAGAAACAAATCATGAAAAATAACACTGACATTAATAGTACAAACCCGCAAAACAGTGAAACAATCAAAATAACTAAGAAATCGCAGAAAATTAGGAAGAAACTAAAGAAACTATATATAGAATATGAATACTTAAGTATCACAAAAATAAACAAAGCTAGGCTGTCCAAATTAATCGATATAATATCTAAAACAGAATATAAATATGTTTGTTATCTAAAGGATAAAAGATGAATAAAGAAGAATTCGCATTAGAAGAGAAAACATATGAGAATCCAGAAGGATTAAAAATAACAATAATATTTTCTAACTTAGGAAGAAGATATAAAAAAATAGGAAATAACCTAAACTTAATGTTAGAAAAAGAAACTGTAAAACTAGAGGATAGTTTAACCGCCATGGTTAGAATAACAAAAGAAAACGAAGAAATAGATAGAAAACGAGAGATTAAAGAAATACAACAGCAAGCTAAAGAAAAAATACAACAGATAGAGGAAGTAAAAAACACTAAAATAACAGAATTAGAAAAAGAATTAGAGATGCTAAAACAGATGTATGCAAATAAACTAAAAGAAAAGGAAAAACGTAAAGAAGAAGAAGAAGAACTAAAACTAACAAATGAGATAGAAAGATTCAAATTACAGTTAGAAGAAGTACAGGAGAGTCCATCAAAAATAAGTATAAACGAAATAAATGACCAAAGTGATAAAGACACAGAACTAGGAGAAAACTATTCAGAAACAAGTGAAACATACACAGAACTTATAGAAAAAACAGAAAAGATAAAAATAAACCCAGAAATAAATACAGGAGATATGAACGAAGATAAACCAAGCATATCAGGAATAAAAAATCCAAAACAATTAAACCCAACCTATTACAGAGTAAGTTATGATGCATATGACAGAAACAAAACATTATGGGATAAAAGGTTAAATAAGAAATGGGCACCAAGACAGATAACTGAACAATATAATTTTTTAGATCTAGATTGTGTAGCAGATATAAATAAAACAATACAATTATGGATGGGATATATCTCAAAACAACTAATAGATAATAAAATAACAATAACGGAAACACCAGGATATATAGAAAGAACATTAATAGGAACTGTAAAATTATGGTTACAAAATTTATCAAGTGAAAGCTTAGACACATTAAGGAGTAATAAAAAACTTGACGGTACAACTACAACAACAGTTACAGATATATTAAATAAATATGAAATAGCAATAAGAAATGAATTTAGTAGTATGACAACAGAAGTAGAAGAACAAAATAAAGAAAAAATTACAAATAGAAATTTAATGACAAAATTAGCAATATGTAATATGTGTTATATAGATGAATATACTTGTGCATTTAGAGACTATTATTATAAAGGAACATATAGTCCAGATGAAAGTAAAGAGATAAGAAAATTATATTTTACAAAATTACCAGAACCCTTTAGCTCAAAAATAATAAAAAGTTGGAACGAAGCAGGACTAGCAGATACATTAGGAGTAAGGATAAAATTTCTACAAAACTGGTTTATAGAATTATGTGAAAAATATAAAGAAAACATGAAAATGGAAAAAATATTAGTAAAAAATTTGGCATGTTGCAAAAGTAGAATAGCACCCCAATTTGGCTGCACAGATAAATATTACAAAAAAGAAGGAAAGAAAAAGAAATTTAAATCAAAATATTCAAAGTATAAATATAGGAAACCAAGAAGAAGATATTATGTAAAAAATTATAAACATAAAAAACCATATAGGAAAAAGAAAAAACTAACAGAATGTACTTGCTATAATTGTGGAAAGCTAGGACACTTAGCCAAAGATTGTAAATTACCAAAAAACCCAAAGAAGAAACAAATTACCGAAATATTGATAGATAATGATAAATATACACAAGTAGAATATGTAGATTATGAATTAAGCAGTGAAGACAGCATATATGAGATATCAGAAAACGAGTTCTCTGAAAATGAAATAAACAAGGACATAGAAGAGTCAGATGAAGAAAATTATGACTGAAAAAGATATACAAATTATACAACAAGAAGAACACCAAGATGAACAATCTTCAGAACAAAAAATAATATTTGACGCTAATATATTTGAACAAATAAAAGGAAAAGAATTGGATCTAAGTATAGACAAAATATTAGAAGTACCAACAATAAAGAATTGGTTTAAAAGACAAAAAGAAGAATACTATGTAGTAAGCCAAAGAGAACATATAATAGATTGTAAATACATCAAAGGTAAAGCACAAATACCAATTTTAAATAAAAGACTACTAAATAAAGAAATACAAGATATAAAAGCAAAAAATCCAATAAAATATGTACACTTAGGAGGAACGGAGATCCTAATAAAAGCATGTTTTAGGGAAGGAATAGATACCCCTATAGAAATATACTTGGCAGATGATAGGATTGTACAACCTATAGAAAAGAGTATAATAAGTGCTGTAAGAGGTAACTTAATATACCAAAAATTTAAATTTATAGTAAGTGCTAACTATTCAGTAGCAGTAGATGATAAAAATATAGATAAATCATTAGTATTATACTGGAAAATGTCTGGAATAGAATTAGCACCAGGAAGTAAAATATTCACAGCAAGATGTAAAAATCTATATGTCTTAACAACAAAACATAAGATAACAGCTAAAAATAAAATAAATAAAATAAAAATAGAAAATCCATTCGAAAGAATAGTATCAGTTATAGACAACAATGATTACAGTTATACAGAAATAGACATGGATGAAGATTTAGAAATAGTAAAAGAAAGATTAAGCACATCAAAACGAATAAATAATGAAATGCCAGAAACATCATCAAGAAGTACATCAAGAAGTACATCAAAAAGAATAAATTATACCACTCCACAAAAATTAATAGAACAAAAAATAGAAGAAATAAACCCACATCATTATTATATAACAGGAATAATGGACCAAAGAAAATATTTAATACTAATAAATACAGGGCAGGAAGAGAATTATGTTATAAGAGAACTAATACCAGAACAAGAGATAGTAACAATAGAACAACAAAATTCAGAACTACCAAAAGCGTTAAGAAAAAACGAAGAAACAACTGAAAAGGAATTAATTATTGGAGGAATACCAATATTAATAAATTTTAAAATATATCAAGGAGATAAAAATATTACACTAGGGATAAAATGGTTAGAAAAAGTCAAACCATATAAATTAGAAGATAGGCAATTAACAATAAGTTATGAAAATAAGAAAATAATAATAAAAAGAACTTTGATATAATGCCAAAGATATACATACTTTCCAAAATAATAGTAGAAGGATATTATAATAGATATTATACACCTATGGTGGATACAGGAGCAGAAGCTAATATGTGTAGACATAATTGTTTACCAGAAAGTAAATGGGAAAAGCTAAAAACCCCCATAGTAGTAACAGGATTTAATAATGAAGGAAGTATGATAACATATAAAGCAAGAAATATAAAAATACAAATATGGGATAAAATATTAACCATAGAAGAAATATATAGTTACGAATTCACAAATAAAGATATATTATTAGGAATGCCATTTTTAGATAAATTATACCCACATATTATAACAAAAACACATTGGTGGTTTACTACCCCGTGTAAACAAAAATTAGGAGCAAAAAGAGTAAATAATAAAGTAAGAAAAACAACACCCTGGATTAAAGGAAGTGAAAAGATTACCCAAAAATTAGAAAATATAATACAAAGTAACCATAATATAGAGATAATCATTTTCTCAATAAATAAGATAAAACCACTACAAGATAAACTAGAATTACTATATAATGATAATCCACTCCAAGGATGGGAAAAACATCAAACAAAAATAAAGATTGAACTAATAGATGAAAATAGCATAATAACACAAAAACCTTTAAAATACAATTTTAATGATTTAACAGAATTTAAAATGCATATAAAAGAATTATTAGATAATAACTACATACAAGAAAGTAATAGTAAACATACTAGCCCAGCATTTATAGTAAATAAGCATAGTGAACAAAAAAGAGGAAAAAGCCGTATGGTTATAGATTATAGAAACTTAAATGCAAAAACAAAAACATATAATTATCCGATACCAAATAAAATACTAAAAATTAGACAAATACAAGGATATAACTATTTTAGTAAATTTGACTGTAAATCAGGATTTTACCATTTAAAACTAGAAGATGAATCTAAAAAGTTAACAGCATTCACAGTACCACAAGGATTTTACGAATGGAACGTATTACCTTTTGGATATAAAAATGCACCAGGTAGGTATCAACATTTTATGGATAATTACTTCAACCAATTAGAAAATTGTATAATATATATAGATGATATATTGCTATATTCTAGAACAAAGAACGAACATATAAAACTACTAGAAAAATTCATACACATTGTAGAAATATCAGGAATAAGTTTAAGTAAAAAGAAAGCAGAAGTAATGAAAAATCAAATAGAATTTTTAGGTATACAAATAGATAAAAACGGAATAAAAATGCAAACCCATGTAGTACAAAAGATAATTAACTTGAATGAAACACTTGATACAAAAAAGAAGTTACAATCATTTTTAGGATTGGTTAACCAAGTAAGAGAATATATTCCTAAATTAGCAGAAAACTTAAAACCATTACAGAAAAAATTAAAAAAGGACATAGAATATCATTTTGACGAAAAAGATAAAATACATATACAGAAGATAAAAAATATGTGTAAAAAATTACCAAAACTATATTTTCCAGATGAAAAGAAACAATTTACATATATTGTAGAAACTGATTCTAGTGATCACAGCTACGGAGGAGTTCTAAAATATAAATATGATAATGAAAAAATTGAACACCATTGTAGATATTATTCCGGATCATACACGGAACCACAATTAAAATGGGAAATAAATAGGAAAGAACTATTTGGATTATATAAATGTTTGTTAGCATTTGAGCCATATATTGTTTATAACAAATTTATAGTAAGAACAGATAATACACAAGTAAAATGGTGGATAACTCGGAAAGTACAGGATTCAGTAACTACAAAGGAAATAAGGAGACTTGTATTAAATATACAAAATTTTACATTTACAATTGAAGTAATACGGACTGACAAGAATGTTATTGCAGACTACCTATCAAGACAAAGGTACCCAAACAGATGAAAGCCAAGAATCAAAAGACATATTTACAATCCTTACTACTCTATCCTTACAGATGGAGAGTATGGGAAAAAGATTACAACAGCTAGAAAGTCAGCAGCATGACTATAAAAATGCGGAGCTAAGTCAATCGGAAGACTCTAAACTTCCAGAGGTAGAAGGAGACGTTGGGAAACTCCAAAAAACCCATAACACAGTTGCTTTATATACAGCTGCAGGTACAAGCAAACAAGTTAGCAAAAAGCCACATATCAATGTAAACCTAAATACCGTATTTGATAAGCCATTTACATCAAAAAAGCCAAGAGAAGCAATAGTTATAGCCCCACAAACTTCAACCTATGCTAATAGCCTACACCACAACAAAAAGGTATATAACCATATTACTCAAACATATATTGAGAATATATATAAAATCCAGACATTTCTGAACCTAAACCCTAGATCAACAACTACTACAGATCCAACACAAGATTATGTAACCCAAAAACTACAGGGATATAATAGGCTTATAGCCCAGCCAAAAACAAAAGCAAACCTAGTAAAAACATGTTACAACTACGGACTACTTAGCACAGTATATACCCATGACGGAGAAGAAATAATTGGAATACCAGAGCTATACAAAGCATTTGTCACCTTCAAGAGAATTACAAAAGGCAACCTATTCTTCATCAAATTCTATACAGCACCAGCGGAAATACTATATGATGAAATAAAACCCATAATACAGGTGATAAAAATAGGACTAACACGAGATATGATAATACCGGAAGAGATAGAGAAACAACCGGAGATACAGAAAATGGAGATACCAAGTTTCTATGCTAATAAAAGAATAATTGGTATAGCAACTATTATTCAAGAACTAGCTAACAATTATCTACAAGGAAATGCTATCTGGAGCTACTATTCCAGAGACCAATTGATGATATATGCCAACTCGAAGGAACTACGACAAGGAGATATGGATGAAGTCCAGAAATGGATTTTATCATTATTAAAGCCAGAAATGCAACCAACTACCAGAGCATTGAAAAAAGAATTTATTTCAAACGAGTTATTAACAAGATACTGCAAACTAGTAGGACACAAATATCCAGACCACATATGTTCAAAGTGCAACGGAGATGATAACTATGTACCAGAAGTCCAACTAGAATGAAGGTATCAACAAAGAAGACAAAAGAAGAAGACAACTACTGGAAACATATAATGTAAAGTAAATAGTACTAGTCGCATTCATGAACAGTAAAGGTCGTTCATGAATAGTAAGAGTCATAAAGTAAATAGTATATGTCATAATCATGAACAGTAAAGGTCGTTCATGAATAGTAAGAGTCATAAAGTAAATAGTATCTGTCATAATCATGAACAGTAAAGGTCGTTCATGAATAGTAGGAGTCATTTGTAAACAGTAAGAGTCGTTTTAATTTTCTTTATATAGAATGTAAATCTGAGGAAGGAGGACATCCTCAGACATCCTCACCCTTACCTTCTCTCTCTAATATTCTCTCTCTCTTGTAAGAAATATCTGAGTTAATTACAAGTATCTAAAACAGCTATGGAGCATTCAAACGAGTTACAAAACCAGGTAAGTTTATTTATAATCATGTTTAACTAAACTCTTATATTCCTTATAATCTCTTAAAAATCATAATTGTTTATCATGTTATAGTACTGTTATAAAGAACATCTTGAGAAAGTTTGCCTGTCTAATAATGCTGAGAGTAGTTAAGCCCAGACTATGCCATCCTAAAGTGGAAACCAGTAGGCAAGGAAGCCGTTTAGGGGAGTACACAGAGTTGAGGCGCTGTTAGGGTAAATGATTGAAGCATGAAAAACATGGTAGTGACCAGAAAAGATTGTTCAGTATAACTTATTAAAATATGATAAACTCTATGATAAACAAAGAGGTTAGAGGGAATATGTTTAGTAAACACATGATAAATAATAATTATAAATGAACAACCACACATATTTATTAGAAGAAAATATTGACTATAAAATACTTATGTTATATATCTTTAAGAGACTTAATAACGATGTTAAAAGAAAAATTTACGATATTTTAGTTACTTTTGAAATAATATATGTAATGGAACAAGCATTTACAGAACTAATTGTATCACATGAAATAGATATATTAGATCTATATGAACTAGATTTATATTCAGACTAATGATCACATATCAAGTTAATAAAATCTTTTTATAAATGAAACATAACACTTTTCATTATATAAGATTCTATAATACCCAGAAATGGAAACTTCTTAAAAACCTCAGTAACATAAATAGAAAAATAGATTGTGTTAAATACAATATTAAAACCTGCAAAGATATTATTAGATATAATAAATTACGTAATAAAGCTTTATTAACTATAGAAAATGAAATTGAATTTTATGAAGATAAACTTGAAAGTTATCAACACAGAAAAGAAATAACACTGAGAAATATAGAAACCATGGATATATGTATCAACAGGTATACATCTCAGTATTAATATGAACAAATCAAAAATTGATAGTTACAAATATTTTAAGTACTGGTTAGAAATTCTAAAACATATAAATATGTCAAAAATAATATTAGAAAAAAATATAGAAGAATATCAAAAAACTAAAGATATTAAATACTTAGAATACACACTTGAAAATATAAAAGAAATTTCAAGGTTAATTTCGCTAGCTACAGATAATCATGAAAAAGCATTTAATTCCACAACTACATGAAAAAGATCCTATGAAAAATAAGATGAACTCAAACAACCCCCCCCCCCCAAATTGGTAAAATAAGTTGAGTTCATCTTATTTTTCATAGGATCTTTTTCATGTAGTTGTGGAATTAAATGCTTTTTCATGATTATCTGTAGCTAACGAAATTAACCTTGAAATTTCTTTTATATCTTCAAATGTGTATTCTAAGTATTTAATATCTTTAGTTTTTTGATATTCTTCTATATTTTTTTCTAATATTATTTTTGACATATTTATATGTTTTAGAATTTCTAACCAGTACTTAAAATATTTGTAACTATCAATTTTTGATTTGTTCATATTAATACTGAGATGTATACCTGTTGATACATATATCCATGGTTTCTATATTTCTCAGTGTTATTTCTTTTCTGTGTTGATAACTTTCAAGTTTATCTTCATAAAATTCAATTTCATTTTCTATAGTTAATAAAGCTTTATTACGTAATTTATTATATCTAATAATATCTTTGCAGGTTTTAATATTGTATTTAACACAATCTATTTTTCTATTTATGTTACTGAGGTTTTTAAGAAGTTTCCATTTCTGGGTATTATAGAATCTTATATAATGAAAAGTGTTATGTTTCATTTATAAAAAGATTTTATTAACTTGATATGTGATCATTAGTCTGAATATAAATCTAGTTCATATAGATCTAATATATCTATTTCATGTGATACAATTAGTTCTGTAAATGCTTGTTCCATTACATATATTATTTCAAAAGTAACTAAAATATCGTAAATTTTTCTTTTAACATCGTTATTAAGTCTCTTAAAGATATATAACATAAGTATTTTATAGTCAATATTTTCTTCTAATAAATATGTGTGGTTGTTCATTTATAATTATTATTTATCATGTGTTTACTAAACATATTCCCTCTAACCTCTTTGTTTATCATAGAGTTTATCATATTTTAATAAGTTATACTGAACAATCTTTTCTGGTCACTACCATGTTTTTCATGCTTCAATCATTTACCCTAACAGCGCCTCAACTCTGTGTACTCCCCTAAACGGCTTCCTTGCCTACTGGTTTCCACTTTAGGATGGCATAGTCTGGGCTTAACTACTCTCAGCATTATTAGACAGGCAAACTTTCTCAAGATGTTCTTTATAACAGTACTATAACATGATAAACAATTATGATTTTTAAGAGATTATAAGGAATATAAGAGTTTAGTTAAACATGATTATAAATAAACTTACCTGGTTTTGTAACTCGTTTGAATGCTCCATAGCTGTTTTAGATACTTGTAATTAACTCAGATATTTCTTACAAGAGAGAGAGAATATTAGAGAGAGAAGGTAAGGGTGAGGATGTCTGAGGATGTCCTCCTTCCTCAGATTTACATTCTATATAAAGAAAATTAAAACGACTCTTACTGTTTACAAATGACTCCTACTATTCATGAACGACCTTTACTGTTCATGATTATGACAGATACTATTTACTTTATGACTCTTACTATTCATGAACGACCTTTACTGTTCATGATTATGACATATACTATTTACTTTATGACTCTTACTATTCATGAACGACCTTTACTGTTCATGAATGCGACTAGTACTATTTACTTTACATTATATGTTTCCAGTAGTTGTCTTCTTCTTTTGTCTTCTTTGTTGATACCTTCATTCTAGTTGGACTTCTGGTACATAGTTATCATCTCCGTTGCACTTTGAACATATGTGGTCTGGATATTTGTGTCCTACTAGTTTGCAGTATCTTGTTAATAACTCGTTTGAAATAAATTCTTTTTTCAATGCTCTGGTAGTTGGTTGCATTTCTGGCTTTAATAATGATAAAATCCATTTCTGGACTTCATCCATATCTCCTTGTCGTAGTTCCTTCGAGTTGGCATATATCATCAATTGGTCTCTGGAATAGTAGCTCCAGATAGCATTTCCTTGTAGATAATTGTTAGCTAGTTCTTGAATAATAGTTGCTATACCAATTATTCTTTTATTAGCATAGAAACTTGGTATCTCCATTTTCTGTATCTCCGGTTGTTTCTCTATCTCTTCCGGTATTATCATATCTCGTGTTAGTCCTATTTTTATCACCTGTATTATGGGTTTTATTTCATCATATAGTATTTCCGCTGGTGCTGTATAGAATTTGATGAAGAATAGGTTGCCTTTTGTAATTCTCTTGAAGGTGACAAATGCTTTGTATAGCTCTGGTATTCCAATTATTTCTTCTCCGTCATGGGTATATACTGTGCTAAGTAGTCCGTAGTTGTAACATGTTTTTACTAGGTTTGCTTTTGTTTTTGGCTGGGCTATAAGCCTATTATATCCCTGTAGTTTTTGGGTTACATAATCTTGTGTTGGATCTGTAGTAGTTGTTGATCTAGGGTTTAGGTTCAGAAATGTCTGGATTTTATATATATTCTCAATATATGTTTGAGTAATATGGTTATATACCTTTTTGTTGTGGTGTAGGCTATTAGCATAGGTTGAAGTTTGTGGGGCTATAACTATTGCTTCTCTTGGCTTTTTTGATGTAAATGGCTTATCAAATACGGTATTTAGGTTTACATTGATATGTGGCTTTTTGCTAACTTGTTTGCTTGTACCTGCAGCTGTATATAAAGCAACTGTGTTATGGGTTTTTTGGAGTTTCCCAACGTCTCCTTCTACCTCTGGAAGTTTAGAGTCTTCCGATTGACTTAGCTCCGCATTTTTATAGTCATGCTGCTGACTTTCTAGCTGTTGTAATCTTTTTCCCATACTCTCCATCTGTAAGGATAGAGTAGTAAGGATTGTAAATATGTCTTTTGATTCTTGGCTTTCATCTGTTTGGGTACCTTTGTCTTGATAGGTAGTCTGCAATAACATTCTTGTCAGTCCGTATTACTTCAATTGTAAATGTAAAATTTTGTATATTTAATACAAGTCTCCTTATTTCCTTTGTAGTTACTGAATCCTGTACTTTCCGAGTTATCCACCATTTTACTTGTGTATTATCTGTTCTTACTATAAATTTGTTATAAACAATATATGGCTCAAATGCTAACAAACATTTATATAATCCAAATAGTTCTTTCCTATTTATTTCCCATTTTAATTGTGGTTCCGTGTATGATCCGGAATAATATCTACAATGGTGTTCAATTTTTTCATTATCATATTTATATTTTAGAACTCCTCCGTAGCTGTGATCACTAGAATCAGTTTCTACAATATATGTAAATTGTTTCTTTTCATCTGGAAAATATAGTTTTGGTAATTTTTTACACATATTTTTTATCTTCTGTATATGTATTTTATCTTTTTCGTCAAAATGATATTCTATGTCCTTTTTTAATTTTTTCTGTAATGGTTTTAAGTTTTCTGCTAATTTAGGAATATATTCTCTTACTTGGTTAACCAATCCTAAAAATGATTGTAACTTCTTTTTTGTATCAAGTGTTTCATTCAAGTTAATTATCTTTTGTACTACATGGGTTTGCATTTTTATTCCGTTTTTATCTATTTGTATACCTAAAAATTCTATTTGATTTTTCATTACTTCTGCTTTCTTTTTACTTAAACTTATTCCTGATATTTCTACAATGTGTATGAATTTTTCTAGTAGTTTTATATGTTCGTTCTTTGTTCTAGAATATAGCAATATATCATCTATATATATTATACAATTTTCTAATTGGTTGAAGTAATTATCCATAAAATGTTGATACCTACCTGGTGCATTTTTATATCCAAAAGGTAATACGTTCCATTCGTAAAATCCTTGTGGTACTGTGAATGCTGTTAACTTTTTAGATTCATCTTCTAGTTTTAAATGGTAAAATCCTGATTTACAGTCAAATTTACTAAAATAGTTATATCCTTGTATTTGTCTAATTTTTAGTATTTTATTTGGTATCGGATAATTATATGTTTTTGTTTTTGCATTTAAGTTTCTATAATCTATAACCATACGGCTTTTTCCTCTTTTTTGTTCACTATGCTTATTTACTATAAATGCTGGGCTAGTATGTTTACTATTACTTTCTTGTATGTAGTTATTATCTAATAATTCTTTTATATGCATTTTAAATTCTGTTAAATCATTAAAATTGTATTTTAAAGGTTTTTGTGTTATTATGCTATTTTCATCTATTAGTTCAATCTTTATTTTTGTTTGATGTTTTTCCCATCCTTGGAGTGGATTATCATTATATAGTAATTCTAGTTTATCTTGTAGTGGTTTTATCTTATTTATTGAGAAAATGATTATCTCTATATTATGGTTACTTTGTATTATATTTTCTAATTTTTGGGTAATCTTTTCACTTCCTTTAATCCAGGGTGTTGTTTTTCTTACTTTATTATTTACTCTTTTTGCTCCTAATTTTTGTTTACACGGGGTAGTAAACCACCAATGTGTTTTTGTTATAATATGTGGGTATAATTTATCTAAAAATGGCATTCCTAATAATATATCTTTATTTGTGAATTCGTAACTATATATTTCTTCTATGGTTAATATTTTATCCCATATTTGTATTTTTATATTTCTTGCTTTATATGTTATCATACTTCCTTCATTATTAAATCCTGTTACTACTATGGGGGTTTTTAGCTTTTCCCATTTACTTTCTGGTAAACAATTATGTCTACACATATTAGCTTCTGCTCCTGTATCCACCATAGGTGTATAATATCTATTATAATATCCTTCTACTATTATTTTGGAAAGTATGTATATCTTTGGCATTATATCAAAGTTCTTTTTATTATTATTTTCTTATTTTCATAACTTATTGTTAATTGCCTATCTTCTAATTTATATGGTTTGACTTTTTCTAACCATTTTATCCCTAGTGTAATATTTTTATCTCCTTGATATATTTTAAAATTTATTAATATTGGTATTCCTCCAATAATTAATTCCTTTTCAGTTGTTTCTTCGTTTTTTCTTAACGCTTTTGGTAGTTCTGAATTTTGTTGTTCTATTGTTACTATCTCTTGTTCTGGTATTAGTTCTCTTATAACATAATTCTCTTCCTGCCCTGTATTTATTAGTATTAAATATTTTCTTTGGTCCATTATTCCTGTTATATAATAATGATGTGGGTTTATTTCTTCTATTTTTTGTTCTATTAATTTTTGTGGAGTGGTATAATTTATTCTTTTTGATGTACTTCTTGATGTACTTCTTGATGATGTTTCTGGCATTTCATTATTTATTCGTTTTGATGTGCTTAATCTTTCTTTTACTATTTCTAAATCTTCATCCATGTCTATTTCTGTATAACTGTAATCATTGTTGTCTATAACTGATACTATTCTTTCGAATGGATTTTCTATTTTTATTTTATTTATTTTATTTTTAGCTGTTATCTTATGTTTTGTTGTTAAGACATATAGATTTTTACATCTTGCTGTGAATATTTTACTTCCTGGTGCTAATTCTATTCCAGACATTTTCCAGTATAATACTAATGATTTATCTATATTTTTATCATCTACTGCTACTGAATAGTTAGCACTTACTATAAATTTAAATTTTTGGTATATTAAGTTACCTCTTACAGCACTTATTATACTCTTTTCTATAGGTTGTACAATCCTATCATCTGCCAAGTATATTTCTATAGGGGTATCTATTCCTTCCCTAAAACATGCTTTTATTAGGATCTCCGTTCCTCCTAAGTGTACATATTTTATTGGATTTTTTGCTTTTATATCTTGTATTTCTTTATTTAGTAGTCTTTTATTTAAAATTGGTATTTGTGCTTTACCTTTGATGTATTTACAATCTATTATATGTTCTCTTTGGCTTACTACATAGTATTCTTCTTTTTGTCTTTTAAACCAATTCTTTATTGTTGGTACTTCTAATATTTTGTCTATACTTAGATCCAATTCTTTTCCTTTTATTTGTTCAAATATATTAGCGTCAAATATTATTTTTTGTTCTGAAGATTGTTCATCTTGGTGTTCTTCTTGTTGTATAATTTGTATATCTTTTTCAGTCATAATTTTCTTCATCTGACTCTTCTATGTCCTTGTTTATTTCATTTTCAGAGAACTCGTTTTCTGATATCTCATATATGCTGTCTTCACTGCTTAATTCATAATCTACATATTCTACTTGTGTATATTTATCATTATCTATCAATATTTCGGTAATTTGTTTCTTCTTTGGGTTTTTTGGTAATTTACAATCTTTGGCTAAGTGTCCTAGCTTTCCACAATTATAGCAAGTACATTCTGTTAGTTTTTTCTTTTTCCTATATGGTTTTTTATGTTTATAATTTTTTACATAATATCTTCTTCTTGGTTTCCTATATTTATACTTTGAATATTTTGATTTAAATTTCTTTTTCTTTCCTTCTTTTTTGTAATATTTATCTGTGCAGCCAAATTGGGGTGCTATTCTACTTTTGCAACATGCCAAATTTTTTACTAATATTTTTTCCATTTTCATGTTTTCTTTATATTTTTCACATAATTCTATAAACCAGTTTTGTAGAAATTTTATCCTTACTCCTAATGTATCTGCTAGTCCTGCTTCGTTCCAACTTTTTATTATTTTTGAGCTAAAGGGTTCTGGTAATTTTGTAAAATATAATTTTCTTATCTCTTTACTTTCATCTGGACTATATGTTCCTTTATAATAATAGTCTCTAAATGCACAAGTATATTCATCTATATAACACATATTACATATTGCTAATTTTGTCATTAAATTTCTATTTGTAATTTTTTCTTTATTTTGTTCTTCTACTTCTGTTGTCATACTACTAAATTCATTTCTTATTGCTATTTCATATTTATTTAATATATCTGTAACTGTTGTTGTAGTTGTACCGTCAAGTTTTTTATTACTCCTTAATGTGTCTAAGCTTTCACTTGATAAATTTTGTAACCATAATTTTACAGTTCCTATTAATGTTCTTTCTATATATCCTGGTGTTTCCGTTATTGTTATTTTATTATCTATTAGTTGTTTTGAGATATATCCCATCCATAATTGTATTGTTTTATTTATATCTGCTACACAATCTAGATCTAAAAAATTATATTGTTCAGTTATCTGTCTTGGTGCCCATTTCTTATTTAACCTTTTATCCCATAATGTTTTGTTTCTGTCATATGCATCATAACTTACTCTGTAATAGGTTGGGTTTAATTGTTTTGGATTTTTTATTCCTGATATGCTTGGTTTATCTTCGTTCATATCTCCTGTATTTATTTCTGGGTTTATTTTTATCTTTTCTGTTTTTTCTATAAGTTCTGTGTATGTTTCACTTGTTTCTGAATAGTTTTCTCCTAGTTCTGTGTCTTTATCACTTTGGTCATTTATTTCGTTTATACTTATTTTTGATGGACTCTCCTGTACTTCTTCTAACTGTAATTTGAATCTTTCTATCTCATTTGTTAGTTTTAGTTCTTCTTCTTCTTCTTTACGTTTTTCCTTTTCTTTTAGTTTATTTGCATACATCTGTTTTAGCATCTCTAATTCTTTTTCTAATTCTGTTATTTTAGTGTTTTTTACTTCCTCTATCTGTTGTATTTTTTCTTTAGCTTGCTGTTGTATTTCTTTAATCTCTCGTTTTCTATCTATTTCTTCGTTTTCTTTTGTTATTCTAACCATGGCGGTTAAACTATCCTCTAGTTTTACAGTTTCTTTTTCTAACATTAAGTTTAGGTTATTTCCTATTTTTTTATATCTTCTTCCTAAGTTAGAAAATATTATTGTTATTTTTAATCCTTCTGGATTCTCATATGTTTTCTCTTCTAATGCGAATTCTTCTTTATTCATCTTTTATCCTTTAGATAACAAACATATTTATATTCTGTTTTAGATATTATATCGATTAATTTGGACAGCCTAGCTTTGTTTATTTTTGTGATACTTAAGTATTCATATTCTATATATAGTTTCTTTAGTTTCTTCCTAATTTTCTGCGATTTCTTAGTTATTTTGATTGTTTCACTGTTTTGCGGGTTTGTACTATTAATGTCAGTGTTATTTTTCATGATTTGTTTCTTAATATAAATGTTTATTTTTCATAGCTCTGATACCAATTTGGGGGGGGGGTTGTTTGAGTTCATCTTATTTTACCAATTTGGGGGGGGGGGGTTGTTTGAGTTCATCTTATTTTTCATAGGATCTTTTTCATGTAGTTGTGGAATTAAATGCTTTTTCATGATTATCTGTAGCTAACGAAATTAACCTTGAAATTTCTTTTATATCTTCAAATGTGTATTCTAAGTATTTAATATCTTTAGTTTTTTGATATTCTTCTATATTTTTTTCTAATATTATTTTTGACATATTTATATGTTTTAGAATTTCTAACCAGTACTTAAAATATTTGTAACTATCAATTTTTGATTTGTTCATATTAATACTGAGATGTATACCTGTTGATACATATATCCATGGTTTCTATATTTCTCAGTGTTATTTCTTTTCTGTGTTGATAACTTTCAAGTTTATCTTCATAAAATTCAATTTCATTTTCTATAGTTAATAAAGCTTTATTACGTAATTTATTATATCTAATAATATCTTTGCAGGTTTTAATATTGTATTTAACACAATCTATTTTTCTATTTATGTTACTGAGGTTTTTAAGAAGTTTCCATTTCTGGGTATTATAGAATCTTATATAATGAAAAGTGTTATGTTTCATTTATAAAAAGATTTTATTAACTTGATATGTGATCATTAGTCTGAATATAAATCTAGTTCATATAGATCTAATATATCTATTTCATGTGATACAATTAGTTCTGTAAATGCTTGTTCCATTACATATATTATTTCAAAAGTAACTAAAATATCGTAAATTTTTCTTTTAACATCGTTATTAAGTCTCTTAAAGATATATAACATAAGTATTTTATAGTCAATATTTTCTTCTAATAAATATGTGTGGTTGTTCATTTATAATTATTATTTATCATGTGTTTACTAAACATATTCCCTCTAACCTCTTTGTTTATCATAGAGTTTATCATATTTTAATAAGTTATACTGAACAATCTTTTCTGGTCACTACCATGTTTTTCATGCTTCAATCATTTACCCTAACAGCGCCTCAACTCTGTGTACTCCCCTAAACGGCTTCCTTGCCTACTGGTTTCCACTTTAGGATGGCATAGTCTGGGCTTAACTACTCTCAGCATTATTAGACAGGCAAACTTTCTCAAGATGTTCTTTATAACAGTACTATAACATGATAAACAATTATGATTTTTAAGAGATTATAAGGAATATAAGAGTTTAGTTAAACATGATTATAAATAAACTTACCTGGTTTTGTAACTCGTTTGAATGCTCCATAGCTGTTTTAGATACTTGTAATTAACTCAGATATTTCTTACAAGAGAGAGAGAATATTAGAGAGAGAAGGTAAGGGTGAGGATGTCTGAGGATGTCCTCCTTCCTCAGATTTACATTCTATATAAAGAAAATTAAAACGACTCTTACTGTTTACAAATGACTCCTACTATTCATGAACGACCTTTACTGTTCATGATTATGACAGATACTATTTACTTTATGACTCTTACTATTCATGAACGACCTTTACTGTTCATGATTATGACATATACTATTTACTTTATGACTCTTACTATTCATGAACGACCTTTACTGTTCATGAATATTAGGGATCAAATCCCTGAGTTGAGCCTTTTAGACATGGGGACTCCATTCCCTAGTCGACTTTTGCCAACATTAGGGATCTAATCCCTTAGTTGAGCCTTTTTAGACATAGGGCCTCCATTCCCTAGTCTCCTTTTACCAACATTAGGGCTCCAATCCCTGAGTTGAGCCTTTTTAAACATTGGACCTCCATTCCCTAGCCGCCTTTCGCCAACATTAGGGCTCCAATCCCTGAGTTGAGCCTTTTAGACTTAGGGCCTCCATTCCCTAGTCGCCTTTTGCGAACATTAGGGCTTCAATATTTGAGTTGAGCCTTTTAGACATAGGGCCTCCATTCCCTAGTCGACTTTTGCCAACATTAGGGCTCCAATCACTGAGTTGTGCCTTTTAGTCATGGGGCCTCCATTCCCTAGTCTCTTTTTGCCAACATAAGGGCCTCAATCCCTTAGTTGAGCCTTTAAGACAAAGGGTCTCCATTCCCTAGTCGCCTTTTCTACCCATATTAGGGCTCCAATCCCTGAGTTGAGACTTTTAGACATAGAGCCTCCATTCCATAGTCGTCTTTTGCCAACATTATGGATCCAATCCCTGAGTTGAGCCTTATTAGACATAGGGCCTCCATACCCTAGTCGCCTTTTGCCAACATTAGGGCTCCAATCCCTGAGTTCAGCCTTTTTAGACATAGGGCCTCCATTCCCTAGTCGCCTTTTGCCAACATTAGGGCTCCAATCCCTGAGTTAAGCCTTTTAGACATATGGCCTCCATTCCCTTGTCGCTTTTTGCCAACATTCGGGCTCCAATCCCTGAGTTGAGACTTTTAGACATAGGGCCTCCATTCCCTAGTCGTCTTTTGCCAACATTATGGATCCAATCCCTGAGTTGAGCCTTATTAGACATAGGGCCTCCATACCCTAGTCGCCTTTTGCCAACATTAGGACTCCAATCCCTGAGTTCAGCCTTTTTAGACATGGGGCCTCCATTCCCTAGTCTCCTTTTGCCAACATTAGGGCCCCAATCCCTTAGTTGAGCCTTTAAGACAAAGGGCATCCATTCCCTAGTCGCTTTTTGCCAACATTAGGGCTCCAATCCCTGAGTTGAGACTTTTTAGACATTGGGCCTCCATTCCCTAGCCGCCTTTCGCCAACATTATGGCTCTAATCCCTGAGTTGAGCCTTTTAGACATAGGGCCTCCATTCCCTAGTCGCCTTTTGCGAACATTAGGGCTCCAATCCCTGAGTTGAGCCTTTAAGACATAGGGCCTCCATTACCTAGTCGCCTTTTCTTCCAATATTAGGGCTCAAATCCCTGAGTTGAGCCTTTTAGACATAGGGCCTCCATTCCCTAGTCGCCTTTTACCAATATTAGGGCTCCAGTCCCTGAGTTGAGCCTTTTTAGACATTGGGCCTCCATTCCCTAGCCGCCTTTCGCCAACATTAGGGCTCCAATCCCTGAGTTGAGCCTTTTTAGACATTGGGCCTCCATTCTCTAGTCTCCTTTTCCAACATTAGGGCTCCAATCCCTTAGTTCAGCCTTTTTAGACATAGGGCCTCCATTCCCTAGACGTCTTTTGCCAATACTAGGGATCTAATCCCTTAGTTGAGCCTTTTTAGACATAGGGCCTCCATTCCCTAGTCGCCTTTTACCAACATTAGGGCTCCAATCCCTGAGTTGAGCCTTTTTAGACATTGGGCCTCCATTCCCTAGCCGCCTTTCGCCAACATTAGGGCTCCAATCCCTGAGTTGAGCCTTTTAGACTTAGGGCCTCCATTCCCTAGTCGCCTTTTGCAAACATTAGGGCTTCAATCTTTGAGTTGAGCCTTTTAGACATAGGGCCTCCATTCTCTAGTCTCCTTTTGCCAACATTAGGGCTCCAATCCATGAGTTGTGCCTTTTAGACATGGGGCCTCCATTCCCTAGTCTCCTTTTGCCAACATTAGGGCCCCAATCCCTTAGTTGAGCCTTTAAGACAAAGGGCCTCCATTCCCTAGTCGCCTTTTCTACCCATATTTAGGGCTCCAATCCCTGAGTTGAGCCTTTTAGACATAGGGCCTCCATTCCCTAGTCGTCTTTTGCCAACATTATGGATCCAATCCCTGAGTTGAGCCTTATTAGACATAGGGCCTCCATACCCTAGTCGCCTTTTGCCAACATTAGGGCTCCAATCCCTGAGTTCAGCCTTTTTAGACATAGGGCCTCCATTTCCTAGACGCCTTTTGCCAACATTATGGATCTAATCCCTTAGTTGAGCATTTTTAGACACAAGGCCTCCATTCCCTAGTCGCCTTTCACCAACATTAGGGCTCTAATCCCTGAGTTGAGCCTTTTAGACTTAGGGCCTCCATTCACTAGTCGCCTTTTGCGAACATTAGGGCTTCAATCTTTGATTTGAGCCTTTTAGACATAGGGCCTCCATTCTCTAGTCGCCTTTTGCCAACATTAGGGTTCCAATCCATGGGTTGTGCCTTTTAGACGTGGGGCCTCCATTCCCTAGTCACCTTTTGCCAACATTACCGCTATAATCCCTGAGTTGAGCCTTTTTAGACATAGGGCCTCCATTCCCCAGTTGCCTTTTGCCAACATTAGGGCTCCAATCCCTGAGTTGTGCCTTTTAGACATAGGGCCTCCATTACCTAATCGCCTTTTCTTCCAATATTAGGGCTCAAATCCCTGAGTTGAGCCTTTTAGACATGGGGACTCCATTCCCTAGTCGACTTTTGCCAACATTAGGGATCTAATCCCTTAGTTGAGCCTTTTTAGACATAGGGCCTCCATTCCCTAGTCACCTTTTACCAACATTGGGGCTCCGATCTCTGAGTTGAGCCTTTTTAGACATTGGGCCTCCATTCGCTAGCCACCTTTCGTCAACATTAGGGCTCCAATCCCTGAGTTGAGCCTTTTAGACTTAGGGTCTCCATTCCCTAGTCGCCTTTTGCGAACATTAGGGCTTCAATCTTTGAGTTGAGCCTTTTAGACATAGGGCCTCCATTCTCTAGTCTCCTTTTGCCAACATTAGGGCTCCAATCCATGAGTTGTACCTTTTAGACATGGGGCCTCCATTCCCTAGTCTCCTTTTGCCAACATTACCGCTATAATCCCTGAGTTGAGCCTTTTTAGACATAGGGCCTCCATTCCCAAGTTGCCTTTTGCCAACATTAGGGCTCCAATCCCTGAGTTGTGCCTTTTAGACATAGGGCCTCCATTACCTAATCGCCTTTTCTTCCAATATTAGGGCTCAAATCCCTGAGTTGAGCCTTTTAGACATGGGGACTCCATTCCCTAGTCGACTTTTGCCAACATTAGGGATCTAATCCCTTAGTTGAGCCTTTTTAGACATAGGGCCTCCATTCCATAGTCACCTTTTACCAACATTGGGGCTCCGATCTCTGAGTTGAGCCTTTTTAGACATTGGGCCTCCATTCGCTAGCCACCTTTCGTCAACATTAGGGCTCCAATCCCTGAGTTGAGCCTTTTAGACTTAGGGCCTCCATTCCCTAATCGCCTTTTGCGAACATTAGGGCTTCAATCTTTGAGTTGAGCCTTTTAGACATAGGGCCTCCATTCTCTAGTCTCCTTTTGCCAACATTAGGGCTCCAATCCATGAGTTGTACCTTTTAGACATGGGGCCTCCATTCCCTAGTCTCCTTTTGCCAACATTAGGGCCCCAATCCCTTAGTTGAGCCTTTTAGACATAGGGCCTCCATTCCTTAGTCGCCTTTTACCAATATTAGGGCTCCAACCCCTGAGTTGATCTTTTTAGACATGGGGACTCCATTCCATAGTCGCCTTTTGCCAACATTATGGATCCAATCCCTGAGTTGAGCCTTATTAGACATAGGGCCTCCATACCCTAGTCGCCTTTTGCCAACATTAGGGCTCCAATCCCTGAGTTGAGGCTTTTTAGACATAGGGCCTCCATTCCCTAGTCGCCTTTTTCCAACATTAGGGATCTAATCCCTTAGTTGAGCCTTTTTAGACATAGGGCATCCATTCCCTAGACGCCTTTTGCCAATATTAGGGATCTAATCCCTTAGTTGAGCCTTTTTAGACATTGGGCCTCCATTCCCTAGCCGCCTTTCGCCAACATTAGGGCTCTAATCCCTGAGTTAAGCCTTTTAGACATAGGGCCTCCATTCCCTAGTCGCCTTTTGCGAACATTACGGCTCCTATCCCTACGTTGAGCCTTTAAGACATAGTGCCTCCATACCCTAGTCGCCTTTTGCCAACATTAGGGCTCCAATCCCTGAGTTGAGGCTTTTAAGACATAGGGCCTCCATTCCCTAGTCGCCTTTTACCAACATTAGGGCTCCAATCCCTGAGTTGAGGCTTTTTAGACATTGGGCCTCCATTCCCTAGCCGCCTTTCGCCAACATTAGGGCTCCAATCCCTGAGTTGAGCCTTTTTAGATATTGGGCCTCCATTCTCTAGTCGCCTTTTCCAACATTAGGGCTCCAATCCCTTAGTTCAGCCTTTTTAGACATAGGGCCTCCATTCCCTATACGCCTTTTGCCAATATTAGGGATCTAATCCTTTAGTTGAGCCTTTTTAGACATAGGGCCTCCATTCCCTAGTCGCCTTTTACCAACATTAGGGCTCCAATCCCTGAGTTGAGCCTTTTTAGACATTGGGCCTCCATTCCATAGCCGCCTTTCACCAACATTAGGGCTCTAATCCCTGAGTTGAGCCTTTTAGACTTAGGGCCTCCATTCCCTAGTCGCCTTTTGCGAACATTAGGGCTTCAATCTTTGAGTTGAGCCTTTTAGACATAGGGCCTCCATTCTCTAGTCGCCTTTTGCCAACATTAGGGCTTCAATCCATGGGTTGTGCCTTTTAGACATGGGGTCTCCATTCCCTAGTCTCCTTTTGCCAACATTAGGGCCCCAATCCCTTAGTTGAGCCTTTAAGACAAAGGGCCTCCATTCCTTAGTCGCCTTTTGTACCCATATTAGGGCTCCAATCCCTGAGTTTAGCTTTTTAGACATAGGGCCTCTATTCCCGAGTCGACTTTTGCCAATATTAGGGCTCAAATCCCTGAGTTGAGCCTTTTTAGACATAGGGCCTCCATTCCCTAGTCACCTTTTCTGCCAATATTAGGGCTCCAATCCCTGAGTTGAGCCTTATTAGACATAGGGCCTCCATTCCCTAGTCGCCTTTTGCCAACATTACCGCTCTAATCCCTGAGTTGAGCCTTTTTAGACATAGGGCCTCCATTCCCTAGTTGCCTTTTGCCAACATTAGGGCTCCAATCCCTGAGTTGAGCCTTTTAGACATAGGGCCTCCATTCCCTAGTCGCCTTTTGCCAACATTATGGATCCAATCCCTGAGTTGAGCCTTATTAGACATAGGGCCTCCATACCCTAGTCGCCTTTTGCCAACATTAGGGCTTCAATCCCTGAGTTAAGCCTTTTTAGACATAGGGACTCCATTCCCTAGTCGCCTTTTTCCAACATTAGGGATCTAATCCCTTAGTTGAGCCTTTTTAGACATAGGGCATCCATTCTCTAGACGCCTTTTGCCAATATTAGGGATCTAATTCCTTAGTTGAGCCTTTTTAGACATTGGGCCTCCATTCCCTTGCCGCCTTTCGCCAACATTAGGGCTCTAATCCCTGAGTTGAGCCTTTTAGACATAGGGCCTCCATTCCCTAGTCACCTTTTGCGAACATTAGGGCTCCAATCCCTGAGTTGAGCCTTTAAGACATCGGGCCTCCATTACCTAGTCGCCTTTTCTTCCAATATTAGGGCTCAAATCCCTGAGTTGAGCCTTTTAGACATAGGGCCTCCATTCCCTAGTCGCCTTTTACCAACATTAGGGCTCCAATCCCTGAGTTGAGCCTTTTTAGACATTGGGCCTCCATTCCCTAGCCGCCTTTTGCCAACATTAGGGCTCCAATCCATGGGTTGTGCCTTTTAGACATGGGGTCTCCATTCCCTAGTCTCCTTTTGCCAACATTAGGGATCTAATTCCTTAGTTGAGCCTTTTTAGACATTGGGCCTCCATTCCCTTGCCGCCTTTCGCCAACATTAGGGCTCTAATCCCTGAGTTGAGCCTTTTAGACATAGGGCCTCCATTCCCTAGTCACCTTTTGCGAACATTAGGGCTCCAATCCCTGAGTTGAGCCTTTAAGACATCGGGCCTCCATTACCTAGTCGCCTTTCGCCAACATTAGGGCTCTAATCCCTGAGTTGAGCCTTTTAGACATAGGGCCTCCATTCCCTAGTCACCTTTTACCAACATTAGGGCTCCAATCCCTGAGTTGAGCCTTATTAGACATAGGGCCTCCATACCCTAGTCGCCTTTTGCCAACATTAGGGCTTCAATCCCTGAGTTAAGCCTTTTTAGACATAGGGCCTCCATTCCCTAGTCGCCTTTTTCCAACATTAGGGATCTAATCCCTTAGTTGAGCCTTTTTAGACATAGGGCATCCATTCTCTAGACGCCTTTTGCCAATATTAGGGATCTAATTCCTTAGTTGAGCCTTTTTAGACATTGGGCCTCCATTCCCTTGCCGCCTTTCGCCAACATTAGGGCTCTAATCCCTGAGTTGAGCCTTTTAGACATAGGGCCTCCATTCCCTAGTCACCTTTTGCGAACATTAGGGCTCCAATCCCTGAGTTGAGCCTTTAAGACATCGGGCCTCCATTACCTAGTCGCCTTTTCTTCCAATATTAGGGCTCAAATCCCTGAGTTGAGCCTTTTAGACATAGGGCCTCCATTCCCTAGTCGCCTTTTACCAACATTAGGGCTCCAATCCCTGAGTTGAGCCTTTTTAGACATTGGGCCTCCATTCCCTAGCCGCCTTTTGCCAACATTAGGGCTCCAATCCATGGGTTGTGCCTTTTAGACATGGGGTCTCCATTCCCTAGTCTCCTTTTGCCAACATTAGGGCCCCAATCCCTTAGTTGAGCCTTTAAGACAAAGGGCCTCCATTCCCTAGTCGCCTTTTCTACCCATATTAGGGCTTCAATCCCTGAGTTAAGCCTTTTAGACATAGGGCCTCCATTCCCTAGTCGTCTTTTGCCAACATTATGGATCCAATCCCTGAGTTGAGCCTTATTAGACATAGGGCATCCATACCCTAGTAGCCTTTTGCAACCATTAGGGCTCCAATCCCTGAGTTCAGCCTTTTTAGACATAGGGCCTCCATTCCCTAGTCACCTTTTGCCAACATTAGGGCTCCAATCCCTTAGTTGAGCCTTTTTAGACATTGGGCCTCCATTCCCTAGCCGCTTTTCCCCAACATTAGGGCTCCAATCCCTGAGTTGAGCCTTTTAGACTTAGGATCTCCATTCCCAAGTCGCCCTTTGCGAACATTAGGGCTTCAGTCTTTGAGTTGAGCCTTTTAGACATAGGGCCTCCATTCTTCAGTCGCCTTTTCCAACATTAGGGCTCCAATCCATGAGTTGTGACTTTTAGACATGGTGCCTCCATTCCCTAGTTTCCTTTTGCCAACATTAGGGCCCCAATCCCTTAGTTGAGCCTTTAAGACAAAGGGCCTCTATTCCCTAGTCGCCTTTTCTACCCATATTAGGGCTCCAATCCCTGAGTTCAGCCTTTTAGACATAGGGCCTCCATTCCCTAGTGGTCCTTTGCCAACATTATTGATCCAATCCTTGAGTTGAGCCTTATTAGACATAGGGCCTCCATACCCTAGTTGCCTTTTGACAACATTAGGCCTCCAATCCCTGAGTTCAGCCTTTTAGACATAGGGCATCCATTCCCTAGTCGCCTTTTGCCAACATTAGGGCTCCAATCTCTAAATTTATCCTTTTAGACATATGGCCTCCATTCCCTAGTCACTTTTTGCCAACATTAGGGCTCCAATCCCTGAGTTGAGCTTTTTAGACATAGGGCCTCCATTCCCTAGTCGCCTTTTGCCAACATTAGGGCTCCAATCCATGAGTTGAGCCTTATTAGACATAGGGCCTCCATACCCTAGTCGCCTATTGCAAACATTAGGGCTCCAATCCCTGAGTTCAGCCTTTTTAGACATAGGCCTCCATTCCCAAGTCGCCTTTTGCCAACATTAGGGCTCCAATCCATGAGTTAAGCCTTTTAGACATATGGCCTCCATTCCCTAGTCGATTTTAGCCAACATTAGGTATCCAATCCATGAGTTGAGCTTTTTAGACATAGGTCCTTCATTCTCTAGTCGCCTTTTGCCAACATTAGGGCACATATCCCTGAGTTGAGCCTTTTTAGACTTAGGGCCTACATTCCCTAGTCACCTTTTCTGCCAACATTAGGGCTCCAATCCTTGAGTTGAGCCTTTTAGACATGGGGCCTCAATTCCCTAGCCGCCTTTCGCCAACATTAGGGCTCCAATCCCTGAGTTCAGCCTTTTTAGACATAGGGCCTCCATTCCCTAGTCGCCTTTTGCCAACATTAGGGCTCCAATCCCTGAGTTAAGCCTTTTAGACATATGGCCTCCATTCCCTGGTCGCTTTTTGCCAACATTAGGGCTCTAATCCCTGAGTTGAGCTTTTTACACATAGGGCCTCCATTCCCTAGTCGCCTTTTGCCAACATTAGGGCTCAAATCTCTGAGTTGAGCCTTTTTAGACATAGGGCCTCCATTCCCTAGTCACCTTTTCTGCCAACATTAGGGCTCCAATCCCTGAATTGAGCCTTTTAGACATGGGGACTCCATTCCCTAGTCGCCTTTTGCCAACATTAGGGATCTAATCCCTTAGTTGAGCCTTTTTAGACATAGGGCCTCTATTCCCTAGTCGCCTTTTACCAACATTAGGGCTCCAATCCCTGAGTTGAGCCTTTTTAGACATTGGGCCTCCATTCCCTAGCCGCCTTTCGCCAACATTAGGGCTCCAATCCCTGAGTTGAGCCTTTTAGACTTAGGGCCGTATAAAATTCTTCGACGGATTGGACAGGTTGCTTATGAGTTAGAATTGCCATCCGAATTGGAATTTGTCCACCCGGTATTCCATGTATCTATGTTGAGAAAATGTATTGGAGACCCTTCTCGAGTCGTCCCTATCAAAGATGTACAAGTTACAGAGGACCTATCATATGAAGAAGTGCCAGTGGCGATATTAGATCGGCAAGTCCGCAAGCTGAGAACAAAAGATGTAGCTTCCGTCAAAGTATTGTGGAGGAACAAAAATATGGAAGAAATGACATGGGAAGCAGAAGAGGAGATGAAGTCTAAATACCCTTACTTATTCCAGAATGAAGATAACAAGGATGCTGGTGGAAGACAGGATACATTGGAAGAAGAAACGGCTCTATGAGGTAAGCAATAATTTGAGAATACTCCTCCTTAATACAAAATGGTGATATGTAGATAATGTAAATACGCATAATGCTTTGTGTAGACTTGTGAAACCATATGTTGGGCTTAATTACTTGCAAGTTTTGCTAGTGACCATTTTATAGGGGAAAATTGATCGGAAATTTCCATTGGAATCCACGATGATTTAAACTCCCCATAAACCCTTACATTCGAGGACGAATGTTCCTAAGGGGGGGAGGGTGTTACAACCCATATCCACATGTGTTAGTTCATGCCATATATTAGTTAACATAAATCCAAGAAGGAATTATCTTTGAGATGATAATAAGTCAATCCTATTGGTCTTAAGTGATACAAGAGTGTATAAGGGTGATTAACCAGTATTAGAAGTTAAACGAATCAAGGATGTTGTAACTCGTATTTTCAGGTAATCTAGCGGTGCTTAATACACTCAAGAGGTCATTTATTAAGGTATTTTAATCATATAATATCCGTATCATAAGTCTTGAAGTCAAACGAGTTATGAAACAAAAGTCGACAAAAGTTGTCGCAACTTAGGTTCATAATTTTACTTAAACATTGGGTCAAATGTTTCTAATCTTTTCTCATAATTTACAAGGAATTACGGGGTGATCTACCCACCAAATTAAAGATCTATGAGTCTAGTTTCCAACGCATTAAACCGTTCATCGATACGATCTCGGAGTAGAGAGATATTCGCGTTTTCGCGAGACTGCGCCAAGCACCTCTCTATGGGGCCCACTAAGTCGGTTTAAGATATTTGGACCTATATAGGATGACTACAACCCGTTTTTAGTCATTTCTTTTCACTATTTTCAGACCTTAGAACCCTAGGAACATCCTCTCAAGGTTCTCTCAAGATTCAAGACCCAAAAAAGGGC
Source organism: Nicotiana sylvestris (assembly GCF_000393655.2). Lineage (NCBI taxonomy): Eukaryota > Viridiplantae > Streptophyta > Magnoliopsida > Solanales > Solanaceae > Nicotiana > Nicotiana sylvestris. The sequence continues at coordinate 42,593,486 of NC_091059.1, forward strand.
AAACAACACAAATCAAGTGTCGGGAATTCCGTGGCGCTAGTAAGTCTCTTGTTCTTCTTGTTGTTGCTCATTTTTGTGTCGTTCCAGCTCGTGTGGGAGGTTGTTTTAAAGGGTTTATGTTCTGTAAATACTCCCTCATGTTCTTAATATCAATCCTAGGTGATTTCAAGCCTTCTAAAGTGATTCTAGTGCCGAAAAACACTAATTGATCGCTAGTTTCGTTTTTTTTGTTGTGTGGCAGCATTGGAGGGATATTTCATGGAAATTTAAGGTCAAATTGGAGTTTTTCTTTCTGTATAAAGGTAAGGAACCTCTTACTCTATATGTATTTAAGATTATCCAAGTTGCGGCTAAGCCATTGAAGCTAGAACTTGTGAGATATATATCGAAAGGCTTGGTAGTAATGTTATTGTTTTGTGGACTGTTTTGCGTTGTTGTTGGGCTGCGTATTTTACTACTATCTTGTGGAGTTTTGGAGGAGTAAGGGTGTGGAGAAACACCATATATATGTAGGGTTATGGGCTGATAGTTATTCGTAACATTTCCAGGTTGTTTGACACGACTACAGTGGTCGTCGTATGTATGGAGTGATTAGGCTGTGTGTGGACTATTTTGGGAGGCTCAATATGTTTATTATTGATGTTGTTTGGGATGTTTGGTGATTGTTTTGAATGGTGTGAGGTCATATATATAGGGGAGGTGCTGTCCGTTTCATCGTAAAATAGGTTGTGGTCGATACATAATAGTTATGACGCTTAAATGATAACGATAGTATCGTTTCTCTTATTGTAGACTAAGGAGTTTTGACAATTGCATAGCTTGAGATTGGGGCAGTATATACAAGGTATGTGAGGCTATCCCTTTCCTTCTTTTGCACGACTCCGATTGTACATAATGTAATGAACGAGCTTCCAAAGATACTCTACTCTTAGAAGCTAGCAGTACTTACATTGTTTTCCCTCTTATGGAACGATTGATGTTAATGTTGCTTCTCTTAGTCTTATGTTATCAATGTTGTTGGTACTTCCTGATTCTTATAAGGTTCATAGTGAAGAGTTAGTCCTAATAACGTGTATAGAGGATACCGACCTTACGTCACTCCGAAAGGTTTAGAATGTGATTCCATGAGTCGAGCATGAATTATATATATGTATCTATTTTACTCTACCGAGCCACGCTATAGTTGGCCGGGTACGGCACCTATTGTGCAACCACTGATCAGTTGGGTTTTACCGAGCTCCACGTGGCCGGGTACGATTCTACCGAGCCTATTATGGCCGGGTACGATATGATGATGATGATGCCCACAGAGGCGAATGCTTTAAAGGTTTATGTATTTATACATATGTATCATGCATTTCATGTAAGTAGCCCTCAGAGGTACTAAGATGTTACAGGTTGTATATTCTCTATCCTTGCTTACATTACTGATCGTATTTATGGTTCCTTGCCTTACATACTCAGTACTTTATTCGTACTGACGTCCTTTTATTTGTGGACGCTGCATGTCGTGCTGCAGGTCCTGATAGACAGGCAGGTGCAGCTCCCCCACCACAGTAGACTGTCCAGTTCAGCGGTGATTGGCGAGATCCCTTCTCCGGACTTGCCTTGGTCTTGGTATGCAATTTTTGTTATAGACATTATGGGTATGTCGGGGCCCTGTTCCGGCTATGTTGCAACACTTATGTTCTTTTAGAGGCTCATAGACAGGTGTCGGCTCATGTATAGTTTGGTATGCCTTGTAGGCTAGTTTTTGTTGTATAGTCTTTCATAGTAGCGTGGTAGCTCATACCTTATATGTAGTTTCTTGATTGTCTGGTCATCCCCTGCTATGTATATTCATGCCATCATATTTTATTGCTGGTTGTCCATGATCTAGGTCTACCATTTATATTGATCTCTTTAGCCTTAAAAGATAATAATGAAGGTTAGATGAAATGTACGTTGGTGCTCGGCAAGTGTGGTCGGGTGCTAGTCATGGCCCTTCAGTTTGGGTCGTGACAAACTTGGTATCAGAGCAAGTCTGTCCTAGGGGTTGTCTATGAGCCGTGTCTAGTAGAGTCTTGATTATGGATGTGTAGCGCGCCACATTTATAATCAGGAGGCTACATGACATCTAGGGTTGTTACCTTCTTCCTGAATCTAGATCGTGCGTAGAGTTGAGTCGTAAGTGTTTGTCTCTAATATTCACCTTGTTTTTTTCAGTGATGCCTTCGACTAGGAAGCAAACGATTAGTAGACGGCTTGATACAGCAGCGGGAGAGGGTACCAGTCAGGTGCCCCAAGTCAGAGCAGGACAAAGTGAGGCTCAAAGTGAGATGCCCTCTCATACCTCATCTACTCCATCTCCTCCAGAGGATATTAGAAGGCACCCAGCGCCTCCAGTTCCTCCGTCTGGCACTCCAGACCAGGATATGCAGAGTGCTTTGCAGTTATTGACTAGCTTGGTAGCTGCTCAGGCTCAGAGGCAGAATACAGGTGCTGCTGAGAAACCAGTTAGTACAAGAGTTCGTGATTTTATTAATTTAGACCCTCCAGTGTTTACCGGATCAGACCCCAAGGAGGACCCACAGACTTTTATTGACCAGGTTCATCGTACACTTCGGGTTATGCATGTTAGTGATACAGAGGCAGTAGAGTTGGCTTCTTATCGGTTACGGGATTTAGCGGTTCTCTGGTATGATAGTTGGGAGAGATCCAGGGGTCCGAACCCTCCTCCAGCTGTGTGGAAGGAATTTTCTGAGGCCTTTCTTCGTCACTACTTGCCAGTTGAGATACGACGAGCTAGAGCTGATAAGTTCTTGAACCTTAGACAAGGTAATATGAGTGTGCGAGAGTACAGTATGCAGTTTGATTCTTTGGCAAGGTATGCTCCCCATATGGTGGCCGAGATGAGTGATAGGGTGCATATGTTCGTGAATGGGTTGGGACCACATCTAATAAATGAGTGTACGACAGCCTCCTTGGTGGAGGGCATGGATATTTCCCGTATTCAAGCTTATGCCCAGACCCTAGAGGATCGTAAGCGCCAGCAGAGGGCAGTTAGGGAGCAGGATAGAGGCCAGCATAAGAGGGCGAGATTTGCAGGGTATTCTGATGACTTCAGAGGCCGCATCAGGCCACAGTTTTCGAGGAGTTCGGCGCCACCTGTAGCTAGTGCTCCTCCACAGTTTCAGAGGCCTCGATATGATCGATCCTATTCTGGTCCAGGTCAGAGTTCGCGGGCATCTGGCTCGCAACATCACAGGGATACTAGTCAGATGAGACCCCCAACACCACATTGTGATCAGTGCGGCAAGGCCCACTTTGGACTGTGTCGTCGAGGTTCTGATGCATGCTATTCGTGCGGGCAGCCTGGCCATATGATGCGGGATTGTCCTAATAGAGGAGGTGATGGTATGGCTCAGCCGACTGGATCTGTGTCTGGTTCTTCCTCATCAGTTCGACCTCCAGCACGGGGTTTTCAGCAGTCGACAGGTCGTGGTAGGGGTAGAGGTGCAGTGCCGAGTTCGAGTGGTGCTCAAAATCGAACCTATGCTCTAGTAGGTCGACAGGATCTCGAGTCGTCTCCAGATGTTGTTACAGGTATTATATCTGTATTTTCTTATGATGTATATGCGCTGATTGATCCGGGATCTACATTATCATATGTTACACCCTTTGTGGCTAATAAGTTTGGCATTGAACCTGAATTGATAAGTAAACCCCTCGCGGTATCTACTCCGATAGGAGATTCTGTGATTGCTAGAAGGGTATATAGAGGTTGCACTGTGATGATTTGTAGTCGTCAAACCTCGGCAAATTTATTTGAGTTAGAAATGGTTGATTTTGATGTGATAATGGGAATGGACTGGTTGGCCTCATGCTATGCAAATGTTGACTGTCGTACGAAGATGGTTAGGTTCCAATTTCCGGGTGAACCCGTCATTGAATGGAAAGGGAACATTGCTACACCGAAAGGTAGGTTTATTTCCTATCTTAAGGCAAGGAAAATGATCTCAAAAGGTTACATTTATCATCTCGTTCGCGTTAGGGATGCGGAGGCGAAACCGCCTACTTTACAATCAATCCCTGTGGTTAACGAATTCCCAGATGTTTTCCCAGATGAACTCCCAGGCCTTCCTCCTGAAAGGGAGATTGAGTTTAGCATTGATGTGTTGCCTGACACTCAACCGATCTCTATTCCTCCATACAGAATGGCCCCGGCAGAGTTGCGAGAGTTGAAGGTGCAGTTGAAGGACTTGCTGGATAAGGGCTTTATTAGGCCTAGCACTTCACCTTGGGGTGCACCAGTCCTATTCGTGCGGAAGAAAGACGGGTCGTTACGGATGTGTATCGACTATCGACAGTTGAATAAGTCTACTATAAAGAACAAGTATCCACTTCCAAGAATTGATGACCTGTTTGACCAACTCCAGGGTGCCAAGTATTTCTCTAAGATTGATTTACGTTCAGGGTATCATCAGGTGAGGGTTAGGGAGAAGGATATTCCAAAGACGGCCTTCCGGACAAGATATGGGCACTTTGAGTTCTTGGTGATGTCGTTCGGGCTAACAAATGCCCCAGCAGCTTTTATGGATCTCATGAATACTATATTCAGGCCCTATCTTGATGTGTTCGTGATTGTATTCATTGATGACATTCTAGTGTATTCTCGTTCGGAGGTGGAACATGCGGGCCACTTGCGGATAGTATTACAGACGCTTCAGGATCGTAAGTTATATGCTAAGCTCTCCAAATGTGAATTCTGGCTGAACTCAGTAGCATTCCTTGGCCATGTGATATCTGATGAGGGTATTAGTGTCGACACTCAGAAGATCGATGCAGTAAAGAATTGGCCGAGACCTACAACACCATCAGAAGTCCGCAGCTTCCTAGGGCTAGCAGGATATTATAGGCGGTTTGTAGAAGGATTTTCCTCTATATCATCACCATTGACTAAGTTAACACAAAAAGCTACCAAATTCCAGTGGTCTGACACTTGTGAACGTAGTTTTCAGGAGTTGAAGAATCGATTGACATCTGCACCAGTGCTCACTCTTCCTGAAGGAACAGAAGGTTATGTGGTATATTGTGATGCCTCAGGTATAGGTTTGGGGTGCGTATTGATGCAGCATGGGAATGTGATTGCTTATGCATCAAGACAATTGAAGAAGCATGAAAAGAATTATCCAACCCATGATTTGGAATTGGCTGCAGTAATATATGCTTTGAAGATATGGCGGCACTACTTATACGGCGTCCATGTTGACATCTACACAGATCACAAGAGTTTACAATACATCTTCAAGCAGAAAGAGTTGAATTTGAGGCAGCGTAGGTGGCTTGAATTATTGAAAGACTACGACGTCGAGATATTGTATCATCCCGGTAAAGCCAATGTTGTGGCAGACGCTCTCAGCCGTAAATCAATGGGAAGCTTAGTACATATTGAGGCAGGTAGATGGGGGTTGATTAAAGAGATTCATCAGCTAGCCAATATGAGAATCAGATTGTTAGACTCTGATGACGGAGGTGTTACTGTACAGAATACATCAGAATCATCTTTGGTAGCCGAGGTAAAAGCACGACAATATGAAGATCCTATCTTAGTACGATTAAGAGAAAGCATTCAACAGTGTAAAAGTATGGCTTTTAGGATCGGAAAAGATGGGGCACTGAGATACCAGAGCCGATTGTGTGTGCCTAATGTGGCAGGGTTGCGAGAGAAGATTATGAATGAGATTCATCAATCCCGATATTCCATCCATCCCGGCTCGACAAAGATGTATCATGATGTCAAGGAGCAGTATTGGTGGGATAATATGAAGAAGTCTATTGCTGAATTTGTAGCCCAGTGTCCCAATTGTCAACAAGTAAAGATAGAACATCAGAAACCCGGTGGATTGCTTCAAAATATAGAGATTCCGACCTGGAAGTGGGAGGTGATTAATATGGACTTCATTATTGGATTACCTCGCTCTTATCATAAGTTTGACTCTATCTGGGTGATAATTGATCGACTTACAAAATGTGCCCATTTTCTGCCAGTGAAGACAACTTACGCGGCTGAAGATTATGCAAAGTTGTATATCAAGGAGATTGTTAGGCTTCATGGTGTGCCCATATCTATTATATCAGATCGAGGAGCTCAATTTACGGCTAACTTTTGGAGGTCTTTCCAGAAGGGTTTAGGCACACAGGTAAATCTCAGCACTGCATTTCATCCGCAGACTGACGGACAGGCTGAACGTACCATTCAGACACTGGAAGATATGCTACGAGCATGTGTTCTAGATTTTAAGGGGAATTGGGATGATCATCTTCCACTCATAGAATTCGCCTATAACAATAGCTACCATTCCAGTATTAAAATGGCCCCATACGAGGCACTATACGGGAGGAGATGTAGATCACCAGTTGGATGGTTCGAAGTCGGTGAAACAGAATTATATGGGCCAGATTTGATTCACCAAGCTATTGAGAAGGTGAAAGTGATACAGGAGCGATTGAGGACGGCACAAAGCAGGCAAAAATCTTATTCTGATGTCCGACGTCGTGATCTAGAGTTTGAGGTTGGTGATTGGGTTTTCCTGAGGATCTCACCAATGAAGGGTATTATGCGTTTTGGGAAGAAAGGTAAGCTGAGTCCAAGGTATATCGGGCCGTATAAAATTCTTCGACGGATTGGACAGGTTGCTTATGAGTTAGAATTGCCATCCGAATTGGAATTTGTCCACCCGATATTCCATGTATCTATGTTGAGAAAATGTATTGGAGACCCTTCTCGAGTCGTCCCTATCAAAGATGTACAAGTTACAGAGGACCTTATCATATAAAGAAGTGCCAGTGGCGATATTAGATCGACAATTCCGCAAGCTGAGAACAAAAGATGTAGCTTCCGTCAAAGTATTGTGGAGGAACAAAAATATGGAAGAAATGACATGGGAAGCAGAAAAGAAGATGAAGTCAAAATACCCTTACTTATTCCAGAATGAAGATAACAAGGATGCTGGTGGAAGACAGGATACATTGGAAGAAGAAACGGCTCTATGAGGTAAGCAATAATTTGAGAATACTCCTCCTTAATACAAAATGGTGATATGTAGATAATGTAAATACGCATAATGCTTTGTGTAGACTTGTGAAACCATATGTTGGGCTTAATTACTTGCAAGTTTTGCTAGTGACCATTTTATAGGGGAAAATTGATCGGAAATTTCCATTGGAATCCACGATGATTTAAACTCCCCATAAACCCTTACATTCGAGGACGAATGTTCCTAAGGGGGGGAGGGTGTTACAACCCATATCCACATGTGTTAGTTCATGCCATATATTAGTTAACATAAATCCAAGAAGGAATTATCTTTGAGATGATAATAAGTCAATCCTATTGGTCTTAAGTGATACAAGAGTGTATAAGGGTGATTAACCAGTATTAGAAGTTAAACGAATCAAGGATGTTGTAACTCGTATTTTCAGGTAATCTAGCGGTGCTTAATACACTCAAGAGGTCATTTATTAAGGTATTTTAATCATATAATATCCGTATCATAAGTCTTGAAGTCAAACGAGTTATGAAACAAAAGTCGACAAAAGTTGTCGCAACTTAGGTTCATAATTTTACTTAAACATTGGGTCAAATGTTTCTAATCTTTTCTCATAATTTACAAGGAATTACGGGGTGATCTACCAACCAAATTAAATATCTAGGAGTCTAGTTTCCAACGCAGTAAACCGTTCATCGATACGATCTCGGAGTAGAGCGATATTCGCGTTTTCGCGAGACTGCGCCAAGCACCTCTCTATGGGGCCCACTAAGTCGGTTTAAGATATTTGGACCTATATAGGATGACTACAACCCGTTTTTAGTCATTTATTTTCACTATTTTCAGACCTTAGAACCCTAGGAACATCCTCTCAAGGTTCTCTCAAGATTCAAGACCCAAAAAAGGGCAAACAACACAAATCAAGTGTCGGGAATTCCGTGGCGCTAGTAAGTCTCTTGTTCTTCTTGTTGTTGCTCATTTTTGTGTCGTTCCAGCTCGTGTGGGAGGTTGTTTTAAAGGGTTTATGTTCTGTAAATACTCCCTCATGTTCTTAATATCAATCCTAGGTGATTTCAAGCCTTCTAAAGTGATTCTAGTGCCGAAAAACACTAATTGATCGCTAGTTTCGTTTTTTTTGTTGTGTGGCAGCATTGGAGGGATATTTCATGGAAATTTAAGGTCAAATTGGAGTTTTTCTTTCTGTATAAAGGTAAGGAACCTCTTACTCTATATGTATTTAAGATTATCCAAGTTGCGGCTAAGCCATTGAAGCTAGAACTTGTGAGATATATATCGAAAGGCTTGGTAGTAATGTTATTGTTTTGTGGACTGTTTTGCGTTGTTGTTGGGCTGCGTATTTTACTACTATCTTGTGGAGTTTTGGAGGAGTAAGGGTGTGGAGAAACACCATATATATGTAGGGTTATGGGCTGATAGTTATTCGTAACATTTCCAGGTTGTTTGACACGACTACAGTGGTCGTCGTATGTATGGAGTGATTAGGCTGTGTGTGGACTATTTTGGGAGGCTCAATATGTTTATTATTGATGTTGTTTGGGATGTTTGGTGATTGTTTTGAATGGTGTGAGGTCATATATATAGGGGAGGTGCTGTCCGTTTCATCGTAAAATAGGTTGTGGTCGATACATAATAGTTATGACGCTTAAATGATAACGATAGTATCGTTTCTCTTATTGTAGACTAAGGAGTTTTGACAATTGCATAGCTTGAGATTGGGGCAGTATATACAAGGTATGTGAGGCTATCCCTTTCCTTCTTTTGCACGACTCCGATTGTACATAATGTAATGAACGAGCTTCCAAAGATACTCTACTCTTAGAAGCTAGCAGTACTTACATTGTTTTCCCTCTTATGGAACGATTGATGTTAATGTTGCTTCTCTTAGTCTTATGTTATCAATGTTGTTGGTACTTCCTGATTCTTATAAGGTTCATAGTGAAGAGTTAGTCCTAATAACGTGTACAGAGGATACCGACCTTACGTCACTCTGAAAGGTTTAGAATGTGATTCCATGAGTCGAGCATGCATTATATATATGTATCTATTTTACTCTACCGAGCCACGCTATAGTTGGCCGGGTACGGCACCTATTGTGCAACCACTGATCAGTTGGGTTTTACCGAGCTCCACGTGGCCGGGTACGATTCTACCGAGCCTATTATGGCCGGGTACGATATGATGATGATGATGCCCACAGAGGCGAATGCTTTAAAGGTTTATGTATTTATACATATGTATCATGCATTTCATGTAAGTAGCCCTCAGAGGTACTAAGATGTTACAGGTTGTATATTCTCTATCCTTGCTTACATTACTGATCGTATTTATGGTTCCTTGCCTTACATACTCAGTACTTTATTCGTACTGACGTCCTTTTATTTGTGGACGCTGCATGTCGTGCTGCAGGTCCTGATAGACAGGCAGGTGCAGCTCCCCCACCACAGTAGACTGTCCAGTTCAGCGGTGATTGGCGAGATCCCTTCTCCGGACTTGCCTTGGTCTTGGTATGCAATTTTTGTTATAGACATTATGGGTATGTCGGGGCCCTGTTCCGGCTATGTTGCAACACTTATGTTCTTTTAGAGGCTCATAGACAGGTGTCGGCTCATGTATAGTTTGGTATGCCTTGTAGGCTAGTTTTTGTTGTATAGTCTTTCATAGTAGCGTGGTAGCTCATACCTTATATGTAGTTTCTTGATTGTCTGGTCATCCCCTGCTATGTATATTCATGCCATCATATTTTATTGCTGGTTGTCCATGATCTAGGTCTACCATTTATATTGATCTCTTTAGCCTTAAAAGATAATAATGAAGGTTAGATGAAATGTACGTTGGTGCTCGGCAAGTGTGGTCGGGTGCTAGTCATGGCCCTTCAGTTTGGGTCGTGACAAACTTGGTATCAGAGCAAGTTTCCCTAGTCGATTTTTGCCAACATTAGGGATCCAATCCCTGAGTTAAGCTTTTTAGACATAGGGCCTTCATTCCCTAGTCGCCTTTTGCCAACATTAGGGCACAAATCCCTGAGTTGAGCCTTTTTAGACATAGGGCCTCCATTCCCTAGTCACCTTTTCTGCCAACATTACGGCTCCAATCCTTGAGTTGAGCCTTTTAGACATGGGGCCTCAATTCCCTAGCCTCCTTTCGCCAACATTAGGGCTCCAATCCCTGGGTTCAGCCTTTTTAGACATAGGGCCTCCATTCCCAAGTCGCCTTTTGCCAACATTAGGGCTCCAATCCCTGAGTTAAGCCTTTTAGACATATGGCCTCCATTCCCTAGTCGCTTTTTGCCAATATTAGGGCTCTAAACCCTGAGTTGAGCTTTTTACACATAGGGCCTCCATTCCCTAGTCGCCTTTTGCCAACATTAGGGCTCAAATCTCTGAGTTGAGCCTTTTTAAACATAGGGCCTCCATTCCCTAGTCACCTTTTCTGCCAACATTAGGGCTCCAATCCCTGAGTTGAGCCTTTTAGATATGGGGACTTCATTCCCTAGTCGCCTTTTGCCAACATTAGGGATCTAATCCCTTAGTTGAGCCTTTTTAGACATAGGGCCTCTATTCCCTAGTCGCCTTTTACCAACATTAGGGCTCCAATCCCTGAGTTGAGCCTTTTTAGACATTGGGCCTCCATTCCCTAGCCGCCTTTCGCCAACATTAGGGCTCCAATCCCTGAGTTGAGCCTTTTAGACATAGGGCCTCCATTCCCTAGTCGCCTTTTGCGAACATTAGGGCTCCAATCCCTGAGTTGAGCCTTTTAGACATAGGGCCTCCATTACCTATTTGCCTTTTCTTCCAATATTAGGGCTCAAATCCCTGAGTTGAGCCTTTTAGACATAGGGCCTCCATTCCCTAGTCGCCTTTTACCAACATTAGGGCTCCAATCCCTGAGTTGAGCCTTTTTAGACATTGGGCCTCCATTCCCTAGCCGCCTTTCGCCAACATTAGGGCTCCAATCCCTGAGTTGAGCCTTTTAGACTTAGGGCCTCCATTCCCTAGTCGCCTTTTGCGAACATTAGGGCTTCAATCTTTGAGTTGAGCCTTTTAGACATAGGGCCTCCATTCTCTAGTCGCCTTTTCCAACATTAGGGCTCCAATCCATGAGTTGTGCCTTTTAGACATGGTGCCTCCATTCCCTAGTTTCCTTTTGCCAACATTAGGGCCCTAATCCCTTAGTTGGGCCTTTAACACAAAGGGCCTCCATTCCCTAGTCGCCTTTTCTACCCATATTAGGGCTCCAATCCCTGAGTTGAGCCTTTTTAGACATAGGGCCTCCATTCCCTAGTCACCTTTTCTGCCAACATTAGGGCTCCAATCCCTCAGTTGAGCCTTATTAGACATAGGGCCTCCATTCCCTAGTCGCCTTTTGCCAACATTACCGCTCCAATCCCTGAGTTGAGCCTTTTTAGACATAGGGCCTCCATTCCCTAGTTGCCTTTTGCCAACATTAGGGCTCCAATCCCTGAGTTGAGCCTTTTAGACATAGGGCCTCCATTACCTAGTCGCCTTTTCTTCCAATATTAGGGCTCAAATCCCTGAGTTGAGCCTTTTAGACATGGTGACTCCATTCCCTAGTCGACTTTTGCCAACATTAGGGATCTAATCCCTTAGTTGAGCCTTTTTATACATAGGGCCTCCATTCCCTAGTCGCCTTTTACCAACATTGGGGATCCAATCCCTGAGTTGAGCCTTTTTAGACATTGGGCCTCCATTCCCTAGCCGCCTTTCGCCAACATTAGGGCTCCAATCCCTGAGTTGAGCCTTTTTAGACATAGGACCTCCATTCCCTAGTCGCCTTTTGCCAACATTAGGGATTCAATCCCTGAGTTAAGCCTTTTAGACATATGGCCTCCATTCCCTAGTCGCTTTTTGCCAACATTTGGGCTTCAATCCCTGAGTTGAGCTTTTTAAACATAGGGCCTCCATTCCCCAGTCGCCTTTTGCCAACATTAGGGCTCAAATCCCTGAGTTGAGCCTTTTTAGACATAGGGCCTCCATTCCCTAGTCACCTTTTCTGCCAACATTAGGGCTCCAATCCCTGAGTTGAGCCTTATTAGACATAGGGCCTCCATTCCCTAGTCACCTTTTGCCAACATTACCGCTCCAATCCCTGAGTTGAGCCTTTTTAGACATAGGGCCTCCATTCCCTAGTTGCCTTTTACCAACATTAGGGCTCCAATCCCTGAGTTGAGCCTTATTAGACATAGGGCCTCCATTCCCTAGTCACCTTTTGCCAACATTACCGCTCCAATCCCTGAGTTGAGCCTTTTTAGACATAGGGCCTCCATTCCCTAGTTGCCTTTTCCCAACATTAGGGCTCAAATCCTTGAGTTGAGCCTTTTAGACATAGGGACTACATTACCTAGTCGCCTTTTCTTCCAATATTAGGGCTCAAATCCCTGATTTGAGCCTTTTAGACATGGGGACTCCATTCACTAGTCGACTTTTTCAAACATTAGGGATCTAATCCCTTAGTTGAGCCTTTTTAGACACAGGGCCTCCATTCCCTAGTCGCCTTTTACCAACATTGGGGCTCCATTCCCTGAGTTGAGCCTTTTTAGACATTGGGCCTCCATTCCCTAGCCGCCTTTCGCCAACATTAAGGCTCCAATCCCTGAGTTAAGCCTTTTAGACATAGGGCCTCCATTCTCTAGTCGCCTTTTGCCAACATTAGGGCCCCAATCCATGAGTTGTGCCTTTGAGACATGGGGCCTCCATTCCCTAGTCTCCTTTTGCCAACATTAGGGCCCCAATCCCTTAGTAGAGCATTTAAGACAAAGGGCCTCCATTCCCTAGTCGCCCGTTCTACCCATATTAGAGCTCCAATCCCTGAGTTGAGCCTTTTAAACATAGGGCCTACATTTCCTAGTCGTCTTTTGCCAACATTATGGATCCAATCCCTGAATTGAGCCTTATTAGACATAGGGCCTCCATACCCTAGTCGCCTTTTGCCAACATTAGGGCTCCAATCCCTGAGTTCAGCCTTTTTAGACATAGGGCCTTCATTCCCTAGTCGCCTTTTGCTAACATTAGGGCTCCAATCCCTGAGTTAAGCCTTTTAGACATATGGCCTCCATTCCCTAGTCGCCTTTTCTTCCAATATTAGGGCTCAAATCCCTGAGTTGAGCCTTTTAGACATGGGGACTCCATTCTCTAGTCGACTTTTGCCAATATTAGGGATCTAATCCCTTAGTTGAGCCTTTTTAGACATAGGGCCTCCATTCCCTAGTCGCCTTTTACCAACATTGGGGCTCCAATCCCTGAGTTGAGCCTTTTAGACATAGGGCCTCCATTACCTAGTCGACTTTTCTTCCAATATTAGTGCTCAAATCCCTGAGTTGAGCCTTTTAGACATGGGGACTCCATTACCTAGTCGACTTTTGCCAACATTAGGGCTCCAATCCCCGAGTTGAGCCTTTTAGACTTAGGGCCTCCATTCCCTAGTCGCCTTTTGCGAACATTAGGGCTTCAATCTTTGAGTTGAGCCTTTTAAACATAGGGCCTCCGTTCTCTAGTCGCCTTTCGCCAACATTAGGGCTCCAATCCATGAGTTGTGCCTTTTAGACATGGGGCCTCCATTCCCTAGTCTCCTTTTTCCAACATTAGGGCTCCAATCCCTGAGTTGAGCCTTTAAGACAAAGGACCTCCATTCCCTAGTCGCCTTTTCTACCCATATTAGGGCTCAAATCCCTGAGTTGAGCCTTTTAGATATAGGGCCTCCATTCCCTAGTCGTCTTTTGCCAACATTATGGATCCAATCCCTGAGTTGAGCCTTATTAGACATAGGGCCTCCATACCCTAGTCGACTTTTGTCAACATTAGGGCTCCAATCCCTGAGTTCAGCCTTTTTAGACATAGGGCCTCCATTCCCTAGTCGCCTTTTGCCAACATTAGGGCTCCAATCCCTGAGTTAAGCCTTTTAGACATATGGCCTCCATTCCCTAGTCGCTTTTTGCCAACATTAGGGCTCCAATCCCTGAGTTCAGCCTTTTTAGACATAGGGCCTCCATTCCCTAGTCGCCTTTTGCCAACATTAGGGCTCAAATCCCTGAGTTGAGCCTTTTTAGACATAGGGCCTCCATTCCCTAGTCACCTTTTCTGCCAATATTAGGGCTCCAATCCCTGAGTTGAGCCGTTTAGACATAGGGCCTCCATTACCTAGTCGCCTTTTCTTCCAATATTAGGGCTCAAATCCCCGAGTTGAGCCTTTTAGACAAAGGGCCTCCATTCCCTAGTCGCCTTTTACCAATATTAGGGCTCCAATCCCTGAGTTGAGCCTTTTTAGACATTGGGACTCCATTCCCTAGCCGCCTTTCGCCAACATTAGAACTCTAATCCCTGAGTTGAGCCTTTTAGACTTAGGGCCTCCATTCCCTAGTCGCCTTTTGCGAACATTAGGGCTTCAATCTTAGAGTTGAGCCTTTTAGACATAGGGCCTCCATTCTCTAGTCGCCTTTTGCCAACATTAGGGCTCCAATCCATGAGTTGTGCCTTTTAGACATGGTTCCTCCATTCCCTAGTTTCCTTTTGCCAACATTAGGGCCCCAATCCCTTAGTTGAGCCTTTAAGACAAAGGGCCTCCATTCCCTATTCGCCTTTTCTACCCATATTAGGGCTTCAATCCCTGAGTTAAGCCTTTTAGACATAGGGCATCCATTACCTAGTTGTCTTTTGCCAACATTATGGATCCAATCCCTGAGTTGAGCCTTATTAGACATAGGGTATCCATACCCTAGTTGCCTTTTGCCAACATTAGGCCTCCAATCCCTGAGTTCAGCCTTTTTAGACATAGGGCCTCCATTCCCTAGTCGCCTTTTGCCAACATTAGGGCTCCAATCCCTAAGTTTAGCCTTTTAGACATATGGCCTCCATTCCCTAGTCGCTTTTTGCCAAAATTAGGGCTCCAATCCCTGAGTTGAGCTTTTTAGACATAGGGCCTCCATTCCCTAGTCGCCTTTTGCCAACATTAGGGCTCCAATCCCTGAGTTGAGCCTTATTAGACATAGGGCCTCCATACCCTAGTCGCCTATTGCCAATATTAGGGCTCCAATCCCTGAGTTTAGCCTTTTTAGACATAGGGCCTCCATTCCCTAGTTGCCTTTTGCCAACATTAGGGCTCCAATCCCTGAGTTAAGCCTTTTAGATATATGGCCTCCATTCCTTAGTCGATTTTTGCCAACATTAGGGATCCAATCCCTGAGTTGAGCTTTTTAGACATAGGGCCTTCATTCCCTAGTCGCCTTTTGCCAACATTAGGGCACAAATCCCTGAGTTGAGCCTTTTTAGACATAGAGCCTCCATTCCCTAGTCACCTTTTCTGCCAACATTAGGGCTCCAATCTTTGAGTTGCGCCTTTTAGACATGGGGCCTCAATTCCCTAGCCGCCTTTCGCCAACATTAGGGCTCTAATCCCTGAGTTCAGCCTTTTTAGACATAGGGCCTCCATTCCCTAGTCGCCTTTTGCCAACATTAGGGCACCAATCCCTGAGTTAAGCCTTTTAGACATATGGCCTCCATTACCTAGTCGCTTTTTGCCAACATTAAGTCTCTAATCCCTGAGTTGAGCTTTTTAGACATAGGGCCTCCATTCCCTAGTCTCCTTTTGCCAACATTAGGGCTCAAATCTCTTAGTTGAGCCTTTTTAGACATAGGGCCTCCATTCCCTAGTCACCTTTTCTGCCAACATTAGGGCTCCAATCCCTGAGTTGAGCCTTTTAGACATGGGGACTCCATTCCCTAGTCTCCTTTTGCCAACATTAGGGATCTAATCCCATAGTTGAGCCTTTTCAGACATAGGGCCTCTATTCCCTAGTCGCCTTTTACCAACATTAGGGCTCCAATCCCTGAGTTGAGCCTTTTTAGACATTGGGCTTCCATTCCCTAGCCGCCTTTCGCCAACATTAGGGCTCCAATCCCTGAGTTGAGCCTTTTAGACTTAGGGCCTTCATTCCCTAGTCGCCTTTTTGCCAACATTAGGGCACAAATCCCTGAGTTGAGCCTTTTAGACATAGGGCCTCCATTCCCTAGTCGTCTTTTGCCAACATTATGGATCCAATCCCTGAGTTGAGCCTTATTAGACATAGGGCCTCCATACCCTAGTCGCCTTTTGCCCACATTAGGGCTCCAAAAGTTCAGCCTTTTTAGACATAGGGCCTCCATTCCCAAGTCGCCTTTTGCCAACATTAGGGCTCCAATCCCTGAGTTAAGCCTTTTAGACATATGGCCTCCATTCCCTAGTCGCTTTTTGCCAACATTAGGGCTCCAATCCCTGAGTTGAGCTTTTTAGACATAGGGCCTCCATTCCCTAGTCGCCTTTTGCCAACATTAGGGCTCAAATCCCTGAGTTGAGCCTTTTTAGACATAGGGCCTCCATTACCAAGTCACCTTTTCTGCCAACATTAGGGCTCCAATCCCTGAGTTGAGCCTTTTAGACATATGGCCTCCATTACCTAGTCTCCTTTTCTTCCAATATTAGGGCTCAAATCCCTGAGTTGAGTCTTTTAGACAAAGGGCCTCCATTCCCTAGTCGCCTTTTACCAACATTAGGGCTCCAATCTCTGAGTTGAGCCTTTTTAGACATTGGGCCTCCATTCCATAGCCGCCTTTCGCCAACATTAGGGCTCCAATCCCTGAGTTGAGCCTTTTAGACTTAGAGCCTCCATTCCCTAGTCGCCTTTTGCGAACATTAGGGCATAAATCTTTGAGTTGAGCCTTTTAGACATAGGGCTTCCATTCTCTAGTCGCCTTTTGCCAACATTAGGGCTCCAACCCATGAGTTGTGCCTTTTAGACATGGTGCCTCCATTCCCTAGTTTCCTTTTGCCAACATTAGGGCCCCAATCCCTTAGTTGAGCCTTTGAGACAAAGGGCTTCCATTCCCTAGTCCCCTTTTCTACCCATATTAGGGCTCCAATCCCTTAGTTAAGCCTTTTAGACATAGGGCCTCCATTCCCTAGTTGTCTTTTGCCAACATTATGGATCCAATCCCTGAGTTGAGCTTTATTAGACATAGGGCCTCCATACCCTAGTTGCCTTTTGCCAACATTAGGCTTTCAATCCCTGAGTTCAGCCTTTTTAGACATAGGGCCTCCATTCCCTAGTCGCCTTTTGCCAACATTAGGGCTCCAATCCCTAAGTTTAGCCTTTTAGACATATGGCCTCCATTCCCTAGTCGCTTTTTGCCAACATTAGGGCTCCAATCCCTGAGTTGAGCCTTTTAGACATGGGGCCTCTATTCCCTAGTCGCCTTTTCTGCCAACATTAGGGCTCCAATACCTGAGTTGAACCTTTTAGACATAGGGCCTCCATTCCCTAGTCGCCTTTTGCCAACATTAGGGCTCCAATCTTTGAGTTGAGCCTTTTTAGATATGGGGCCTCCATTCCCTAGTCGCCTTTTGCCAACATTAGGGCTCCAATCCCTGAGTTAAGCCTTTTAGACATATGGCCTCCATTCCCTAGTCGATTTTTGCCAACATTAGGGATCCAATCCCTGACTTGAGCTTTTTAGACATAGGGCCTTCATTCCCTAGTCGCATTTTGCCAACATTAGGGCACAAATCCCTGAGTTGAGCCTTTTTAGACATAGGGCCTCCATTCCCTAGTCACCTTTTCTGCCAACATTAGGGTTCCAATCTTTGAGTTGAGCCTTTTAGACATGGGGCCTCAATTCCCTAACCGCCTTTCGCCAACATTAGGGCTCTAATCCCTGAGTTCAGCATTTTTAGACATAGGGCCTCCATTCCCTAGTCGCCTTTTGCCAACATTAGGGCACCAATCCCTGAGTTAAGCCTTTTAGACATATGGCCTCCATTCCCTAGTCGCTTTTTGCCAACATTAGGGCTCTAATCCCTGAGTTGAGCTTTTTAGACATAAGGCCTCCATTCCTTAGTCGCCTTTTGCCAACATTAGGGCTCAAATCTCTGAGTTGAGCCTTTTTAGACATAGGGCCTCCATTCCCTCGTCACCTTTTCTGCCAACATTAGGGCTCCAATCCCTGAGTTGAGCCTTTTAGATATGGGGACTCCATTCCCTAGTCGCCTTTTGCCAACATTAGGGATCTAATCCCTTAGTTGAGCCTTTTCAGACATAGGGCCTCTATTCCCTAGTCGCCTTTTACCAACTTTAGGGCTCTAATCCCTGAGTTGAGCCTTTTTAGACATTGGGCCTCCATTCCATAGCTGCCTTTCGCCAACATTAGGGCTCCAATCCCTGAGTTGAGCCTTTTAGACTTAGGGCCTTCATTCCCTAGTCGCCTTTTGCCAACATTAGGGCACAAATCCCTGAGTTGAGCCTTTTTAAACATAGGGCCTCCATTTCCTAGTCACCTTTTCTGCCAACATTAGGGCTCCAATCTTTGAGTTGAGCCTTTTAGACATGGGGCCTCAATTCCCTAGCCGCCTTTCGCCAATATTAGGGCTCTAATCCCTGAGTTCAGCCTTTTTAGACATAGGGCCTCCATTCCCTAGTCGCCTTTTGCAAACATTAGGGCACCAATCCCTGAGTTAAGCCTTTTAGACATATGGCCTCCATTCCCTAGTCGCTTTTTGACAACATTAGGGCTCTAATCCCTGAGTTGAGCTTTTTAGACATAGGGCCTCCATTCCCTAGTCGCCTTTTGCCAACATTAGGGCTCAAATCTCTGAGTTGAGCCTTTATAGACATAGGGCCTCCATTACCTAGTCGCCTTTTCTTCCAATATTAGGGCTCAAATCCATGAGTTGAGCCTTTTAGACAAAGGGCCTCCATTCCCTAGTCGCCTTTTACCAACATTAGGGCTCCAATCCCTGAGTTGAGCTTTTTAGACATAGGGTCTCCATTCCCTAGTCGCCTTTTGCCAACATTAGGGCTCCAATAACTGAGTTATGCCTTTTAGACATATGGCCTCCATTCTCTAGTCGATTTTTGCCAACATTAGGGATCCAATCCCTGAGTTGAGCTTTTTAGACATAGTGCCTTCATTCCCTAGTCGCCTTTTGCCAATATTAGGGCACAAATCTTTGAGTTGAGCCTTTTTAGACATAGGGCCTCTATTCCCTAGTCACCTTTTCTGCCAACATTAGGGCTCCAATCTTTGAGTTGAGCCTTTTAGACATGGGGCATCCATTCCCTAGTCGCCTTTTGCCAACATTAGGGCTCCAATCCCTAAGTTTAGCCTTTTAGACATATGGCCTCCATTCCCTAGTCGCTTTTTGCCAACATTAGGGCTCCAATCCCTGAGTTGAGCTTTTAAGACATAGGGCCTCCATTCCCTAGTCGCCTTTTGCCAACATTAGGGCTCCAATCCATGAGTTGAGCCTTATTAGACATAGGGCCTCCATACCCTAGTCGCCTATTGCCAACATTAGGGCTCCAATCCCTGAGTTCAGCCTTTTTAGACATAGGGCCTCCATTCCCTAGTCGCCTTTTGCCAACATTAGGGCTCCAATCCCTGAGTTAAGCCTTTTAGACATATGGCCTCCATTCCCTAGTCGATTTTTGCCAACATTAGGGATCCAATCCCTGAGTTGAGCTTTTTAGACATAGGGCCTTCATTCCCTAGTCGCCTTTTGCCAACATTAGGGCACAAATCCCTGAGTTGAGCCTTTTTAGACATAGGGCCTCCATTCCCTAGTCACCTTTTCTGCCAACATTAGGCCTCCAATCTTTGAGTTGAGCCTCTTAGACATGGGGCCTCAATTCCCTAGCCGCCTTTCGCCAACATTAGGGCTCTAATCCCTGAGTTAAGCCTTTTTAGACATAGGGCCTCCATTCCCTAGTCGCCTTTTGCCAACATTAAGGCACCAATCCCTGAGTTATGCCTTTTAGACATATGGCCTCCATTCCCTAGTCGTTTTTTGCCAACATTAGGGCTCTAATCCCTGAGTTGAGCTTTTTAGACATAGGGTCTCCATTCCCTAGTCGCCTTTTACCATCATTAGGGCACAAATCCCTGAGCTGAGCCTTTTTAGACATAGGGCCTCCATACCCTAGTCGCCTATTGCCAACATTAGGGCTCCAATCCCTGAGTTCAGCCTTTTTAGACATAGGGCCTTCATTCCCTAGTCGCCTTTTGCCAACATTAGGGCACAAATCCCTGAGTTGAGCCTTTTTAGACATAGGGCCTCCATTCCCTAGTCACCTTTTCTGCCAACATTAGGCCTCCAATCTTTGAGTTGAGCCTTTTAGACATGGGGCCTCAATTCCCTAGCCGCCTTTCGCCAACATTAGGGCTCTAATCCCTGAGTTCAGCCTTTTTAGACATAGGGCCTCCATTCCCTAGTCGCCTTTTGCCAACATTAAGGCACCAATCCCTTAGTTAAGCCTTTTAGACATAGGTCCTCCATTCCCTAGTTGTCTTTTGCCAACATTATGGATCCAATCCCTGAGTTGAGCCTTATTAGACATAGGGCCTCCATACCCTAGTTGCCTTTTGCCAACATTAGGCCTCCAATCCCTAAGTTCAGCCTTTTTAGACATAGGGCCTCCATTCCCTAATCGCCTTTTGCCAACATTAGGGCTCCAATCCCTAAATTTAGCCTTTTAGACATATGGCCTCCATTCCCTAATCGCTTTTTGCCAACATTAAGGCTCCAATCCCTGAGTTGAGCCTTTTAGACATGGGGCCTCTATTCCCTAGTCGCCTTTTCTGCCAACATTAGGGCTCTAATACCTGAGTTGAACCTTTTATACATAGGGCCTCCATTCCCTAGTCGCCTTTTGCCAACATTAGGGCTCCAATCTTTGAGTTGAGCCTTTTTAGATATGGGGCCTCCATTCCCTAGTCGCCTTTTGCCAACATTAGGGCTCCAATCCCTGAGTTAAGCCTTTTAGACATATGGCCTCCATTCCCTAGTCGCCTTTTGCCAACATTAGGGCTCCAATCCCTAAGTTTAGCCTTTTAGACATATGGCCTCCATTCCCTAGTCGCTTTTTGCCAACATTAGGGCTCCAATCCCTGAGTTGAGCCTTTTAGACATGGGGCCTCTATTCCCTAGTCGCCTTTTCTGCCAACATTAGGGCTCCAATACCTGAGTTGAACCTTTTATACATAGGGCCTCCATTCCCTAGTCGCCTTTTGCCAACATTAGGGCTCCAATCCCTGAGTTCAGCCTTTTTAGACATAGGGCCTCCATTCCCTAGTCGCCTTTTGCCAACATTAGGGCTCCAATCCCTGAGTTAAGCCTTTTAGACATATGGCCTCCATTCCCTAGTCGATTTTTGCCAACATTAGGGATCCAATCCCTGAGTTGAGCTTTTTAGACATAGGGCCTTCATTCCCTAGTCGCCTTTTGCCAACATTAGGGCACAAATCCCTGAGTTGAGCCTTTTTAGACATAGGGCCTCCATTCCCTAGTCACCTTTTCTGCCAACATTAGGCCTCCAATCTTTGAGTTGAGCCTCTTAGACATGGGGCCTCAATTCCCTAGCCGCCTTTCGCCAACATTAGGGCTCTAATCCCTGAGTTAAGCCTTATTAGACATAGGGCCTCCATTCCCTAGTCGCCTTTTTCCAACATTAAGGCACCAATCCCTGAGTTAAGCCTTTTAGACATATGGCCTCCATTCCCTAGTCGCTTTTTGCCAACATTAGGGCTCTAATCCCTGAGTTGAGCTTTTTAGACATAGGGCCTCCATTCCCTAGTCGCCTTTCCCCATCATTAGGGCACAAATCCCTGAGCTGAGCCTTTTTAGACATAGGGCCTCCATACCCTAGTCACCTATTGCCAACATTAGGGCTCCAATCCCTGAGTTCAGCCTTTTTAGACATAGGGCCTTCATTCCCTAGTCGCCTTTTGCCAACATTAGGGCACAAATCCCTGAGTTGAGCCTTTTTAGACATAGGGCCTCCATTCCCTAGTCACCTTTTCTGCCAACATTAGGCCTCCAATCTTTGAGTTGAGCCTTTTAGACATGGGGCCTCAATTCCCTAGCCGCCTTTCGCCAACATTAGGGCTCTAATCCCTGAGTTCAGCCTTTTTAGACATAGGGCCTCCATTCCCTAGTCGCCTTTTGCCAACATTAAGGCACCAATCCCTTAGTTAAGCCTTTTAGACATAGGTCCTCCATTCCCTAGTTGTCTTTTGCCAACATTATGGATCCAATCCCTGAGTTGAGCCTTATTAGACATAGGGCCTCCATACCCTAGTTGCCTTTTGCCAACATTAGGCCTCCAATCCCTGAGTTCAGCCTTTTTAGACATAGGGCCTTCATTCCCTAGTCGCCTTTTGCCAACATTAGGGCTCCAATCCCTAAGTTTAGCCTTTTAGACATATGGCCTCCATTCCCTAGTCGCTTTTTGCCAACATTAGGGCTCCAATCCCTGAGTTGAGCCTTTTAGACATGGGGCCTCTATTCCCTAGTCGCCTTTTCTGCCAACATTAGGGCTCCAATACCTGAGTTGAACCTTTTATACATAGGGCCTCCATTCCCTAGTCGCCTTTTGCCAACATTAGGGCTCCAATCTTTGAGTTGAGCCTTTTTAGATATGGGGCCTCCATTCCCTAGTCGCCTTTTGCCAACATTAGGGCTCCAATCCCTGAGTTAAGCCTTTTAGACATATGGCCTCCATTCCCTAGTCGATTTTTGCCAACATTAGGGATCCAATCCCTGAGTTGAGCTTTTTAGACATAGGGCCTTCATTCCCTAGTCGCCTTTTGCCAACATTAGGGCACAAATCCCTGAGTTGAGCCTTTTTAGACATAGGGCCTCCATTCCCTAGTCACCTTTTCTGCCAACATTAGGGTTCCAATCTTTGAGTTGAGCCTTTTAGACATGGGGCCTCAATTCCCTAACCGCCTTTCGCCAACATTAAGGCTCTAATCCCTGAGTTCAGCCTTTTTAGACATAGGGCCTCCATTCCCTAGTCGCCTTTTGCCAACATTAGGGCACCAATCCCTGAGTTAAGCCTTTTAGACATATGGCCTCCATTCCCTAGTCGCTTTTTGCCAACATTAGGGCTCTAATCCTTGAGTTGAGCTTTTTAGACATAAGACCTCCATTCCTTAGTCGCCTTTTGCCAACATTAGGGCTCAAATCTCTGAGGTGAGCCTTTTTAGACATAGGGCCTCCATTCCCTCGTCACCTTTTCTGCCAACATTAGGGCTCCAATCCCTGAGTTGAGCCTTTTAGATATGGGGACTCCATTCCCTAGTCGCCTTTTGCCAACATTAGGGATCTAATCCCTTAGTTGAGCCTTTTCAGGCATAGGGCCTCTATTCCCTAGTCGCCTTTTACCAACATTAGGGCTCTAGTCCCTGAGTTGAGCCTTTTTAGACATTGGGCCTCCATTCCATAGCCGCCTTTCGCCAACATTAGGGCTCCAATCCCTGAGTTGAGCCTTTTAGACTTAGGGCCTTCATTCCCTAGTCGCCTTTTGCCAACATTAGGGCACAAATCCCTGAGTTGAGCCTTTTTAGACATAGGGCCTCCATTTCCTAGTCACCTTTTCTGCCAACATTAGGGCTCCAATCTTTGAGTTGAGCCTTTTAGACATGGGGCCTCAATTCCCTAGCCGCCTTTCGCCAATATTAGGGCTCTAATCCCTTAGTTCAGCCTTTTTAGACATAGGTCCTCCATTCCCTAGTCGCCTTTTGCAAACATTAGGGCACCAATCCCTGAGTTAAGCCTTTTAGACATATGGCATCCATTCCCTAGTCTCTTTTTGACAACATTAGGGCTCTAATCCCTGAGTTGAGCTTTTTAGACATAGGGCCTCCATTCCCTAGTCGCCTTTTGCCAATATTAGGGCTCAAATCTCTGAGTTGAGCCTTTATAGACATAGGGCCTCCATTACCTAGTCGCCTTTTCTTCCAATATTAGGGCTCAAATCCATGAGTTGAGCCTTTTAGACAAAGGGCCTCCATTCCCTAGTCGCCTTTTACCAACATTAGGGCTCCAATCCCTGAGTTGAGCTTTTAATACATAGGGCCTCCATTCCCTAGTCGCTTTTTGCCAACATTAGGGCTCCAATCCCTGAGTTGAGCCTTTTAGATATGGGGACTCCATTCCCTAGTCGCCTTTTGCCAACATTAGGGATCTAATCCCTTAGTTGAGCCTTTTCAGACATAGGGCCTCTATTCCCTAGTCGCCTTTTACCAACATTAGGGCTCTAGTCCCTGAGTTGAGCCTTTTTAGACATTGGGCCTCCATTCCATAGCCGCCTTTCGCCAACATTAGGGCTCCAATCCCTGAGTTGAGCCTTTTAGACTTAGGGCCTTCATTCCCTAGTCGCCTTTTGCCAACATTAGGGCACAAATCCCTGAGTTGAGCCTTTTTAGACATAGGGCCTCCATTCCCTAGTCACCTTTTCTGCCAACATTAGGGCTCCAATCTTTGAGTTGAGCCTTTTAGACATGGGGCCTCAATTCCCTAGCCGCCTTTCGCCAACATTAGGGCTCTAATCCCTGAGTTCAGCCTTTTTAGACATAGGGCCTCCATCCCCTAGTCGCCTTTTGCCAACATTAGGGGACCAATCCCTGAGTTAAGCCATTCAGACATATGGCCTCCATTCCCTAGTCGCTTTTTGCCAACATTAGGGCTCTAATCCCTGAGTTGAGCTTTTTAGACACAGGGCCTCCATTCCCTAGTCGCCTTTTGCCAACATTAGTGCTCAAATCTCTGAGTTGAGCCTTTTTAGACATAGGGCCTCCATTCCCTAGTCACCTTTTCTGCCAACATTAGGGCTCCAATCCCTGAGCTGAGCCTTTTAGACATGGGGACTCCATTCCCTAGTCGCCTTTTGCCAACATTAGGGATCTAATCCCTCAGTTGAGCCTTTTTAGACATAGGGCCTCTATTCCCTAGTCGCCTTTTACCAACATTAGGGCTCCAATCCCTGAGTTGAGCCTTTTTAGACATTGGGCCTCCATTCCCTAGCCGCCTTTCGCCAACATTAGGGCTCCAATCCCTGAGTTGAGCCTTTTAAACTTAGGGCTTCCATTCCCTAGTCGCCTTTTGCGAACATTAGGGCTTCAATCTTTGAGTTGAGCCTTTTAGACATAGGGCCTCCATTCTCTAGTCGCCTTTTGCCAACATTAGGGCTCCAATCCATGAGTTGTGCCTTTTAGACATGGGGCCTCCATTCCCTAGTCTCCTTTTGCCAATATTAGGGCCCCAATCCCTTAGTTGAGCCATTAAGACAAAGGGCCTCCATTCCCTAGTCGCCTTTTCTACCCATATTAGGGCTCCAATCCCTGAGTTAAGCCTTTTAGACATAGGGTCTCCATTCCCTAGTCGTCTTTTGCTAACATTGTGGATCCAATCCCTGAGTTAAGCCTTATTAGACATAGGGCCTCCATACCCTAGTCGCCTTTTGCCAAGATTAGGGCTCCAATCCCTTAGTTAAGCCTTTTAGACATAGGGCCTCCATTCCCTAGTTGTCTTTTGCCAACATTATGGATCCAATCCCTGAGTTGAGCCTTATTAGACATAGGGCCTCCATACCCTAGTTGCCTTTTGCCAACATTAGGCCTCCAATCCCTGAGTTCAGCCTTTTTAGACATAGGGCCTCCATTCCCTAGTCGCCTTTTGCCAACATTAGGGCTCCAATCCCTGAGTTAAGCCTTTTACACATATGGCCTCCATTCCCTAGTCGATTTTTGCCAACATTAGGGATCCAATCCCTGAGTTGAGCTTTTTAGACATAGGGCCTTCATTCCCTAGTCGCCTTTTGCCAACATTAGGGCACAAATCCCTGAGTTGAGCCTTTTTAGACATAGGGCCTCCATTCCCTAGTCACCTTTTCTGCCAACATTAGGCCTCCAATCTTTGAGTTGAGCCTTTTAGACATGGGGCCTCAATTCCCTAGCCGCCTTTCGCCAACATTAGGGCTCTAATCCCTGAGTTCAGCCTTTTTAGACATAGGGCCTCCATTCCCTAGTCGCCTTTTGCCAACATTAAGGCACCAATCCCTGAGTTAAGCCTTTTAGACATATGGCCTCCATTCCCTAGTCGCTTTTTGCCAACATTAGGGCTCTAATCCCTGAGTTGAGCTTTTTAGACATAGGGCCTCCATTCCCTAGTCGCCTTTTGCCATCATTAGGGCACAAATCCCTGAGTTGAGCCTTTTTAGACATAGGGCCTCCATACCCTAGTCGCCTATTGCCAACATTAGGGCTCCAATCCCTGAGTTCAGCCTTTTTAGACATAGGGCGTCCATTCCCTAGTCGCCTTTTGCCAACAATAGGGCTCCAATCCCTGAGTTAAGCCTTTTAGACATATGGCCTCCATTCCCTAGTCGATTTTTGCCAACATTAGGGATCCAATCCCTGAGTTGAGCTTTTTAGACATAGGGCCTTCATTCCCTAGTCGCCTTTTGCCAACATTAGGGCACAAATCCCTGAGTTGAGCCTTTTTAGACATAGGGCCTCCATTCCCTAGTCACCTTTTCTGCCAACATTAGGGCTCCAATCTTTGAGTTGAGCCTTTTAGACATGGGGCCTCAATTCCCTAGCCGCCTTTCGCCAACATTAGGGCTCTAATCCCTGAGTTCAGCCTTTTTAGACATAGGGCCTCCATCCCCTAGTCGCCTTTTGCCAACATTAGGGGACCAATCCCTGAGTTAAGCCTTTCAGACATATGGCCTCCATTCCCTAGTCGCTTTTTGCCAACATTAGGGCTCTAATCCCTGAGTTGAGCTTTTTAGACACAGGGCCTCCATTCCCTAGTCGCCTTTTGCCAACATTAGTGCTCAAATCTCTGAGTTGAGCCTTTTTAGACATAGGGCCTCCATTCCCTAGTCACCTTTTCTGCCAACATTAGGGCTCCAATCCCTGAGCTGAGCCTTTTAGACATGGGGACTCCATTCCCTAGTCGCCTTTTGCCAACATTAGGGATCAAATCCCTCAGTTGAGCCTTTTTAGATATAGGGCCTCTATTCCCTAGTCGCCTTTTACCAACATTAGGGCTCCAATCCCTGAGTTGAGCCTTTTTAGACATTGGGCCTCCATTCCCTAGCCGCCTTTCGCCAACATTAGGGCTCCAATCCCTGAGTAGAGCCTTTTAAACTTAGGGCTTCCATTCCCTAGTCGCCTTTTGCGAACATTAGGGCTTCAATCTTTGAGTTGAGCCTTTTAGACATAGGGCCTCCATTCTCTAGTCGCCTTTTGCCAACATTAGGGCTCCAATCCATGAGTTGTGCCTTTTAGACATGGGGCCTCCATTCCCTAGTCTCCTTTTGCCAATATTAGGGCCCCAATCCCTTAGTTGAGCCATTAAGACAAAGGGCCTCCATTCCCTAGTCGCCTTTTCTACCCATATTAGGGCTCCAATCCCTGAGTTAAGCCTTTTAGACATAGGGTCTCCATTCCCTAGTCGTCTTTTGCTAACATTATGGATCCAATCCCTGAGTTAAGCCTTATTAGACATAGGGCCTCCATACCCTAGTCGCCTTTTGCCAAGATTAGGGCTCCAATCCCTTAGTTAAGCCTTTTAGACATAGGGCCTCCATTCCCTAGTTGTCTTTTGCCAACATTATGGATCCAATCCCTGAGTTGAGCCTTATTAGACATAGGGCCTCCATACCCTAGTTGCCTTTTGCCAACATTAGGCCTCCAATCCCTGAGTTCAGCCTTTTTAGACATAGGGCCTCCATTCCCTAGTCGCCTTTTGCCAACATTAGGGCTCCAATCCCTAAGTTTAGCCTTTTAGACATATGGCCTCCATTCCCTAGTCGCTTTTTGCCAACATTAGGGCTCCAATCCCTGAGTTGAGCCTTTTAGACATGGGGCCTCTATTCCCTAGTCGCCTTTTCTGCAAACATTAGGGCTCCAATACCTGAGTTGAACCATTTAGACATAGGGCCTCCATTCCCTAGTCGCCTTTTGCCAACATTAGGGCTCCAATCTTTGAGTTAAGCCTTTTTAGACATGGGGCCTCCATTCCCTAGTCGCCTTTTGCCAACATTAGGGCTCCAATCCCTGAGTTAAGCCTTTTAGACTTATGGCCTCCATTCCCTAGTCGATTTTTGCCAACATTAGGGATCCAATCCCTGAGTTGAGCTTTTTAGACATAGGGCCTTCATTCCCTAGTCGCCTTTTGCCAACATTAGGGCACAAATCCCTGAGTTGAGCCTTTTTAGACATAGGGCCTCCATTCCCTAGTCACCTTTTCTGCCAACATTAGGGTTCCAATCTTTGAGTTGAGCCTTTTAGACATGGGGCCTCAATTCCCTAACCACCTTTCGCCAACATTAGGGCTCTAATCCCTGAGTTCAGCCTTTTTAGACATAGGGCCTCCATTCCCTAGTCGCCTTTTGCCAACATTAGGGCACCAATCCCTGAGTTAAGCCTTTTAGACATATGGCCTCCATTCCCTAGTCGCTTTTTGCCAACATTAGGGCTCTAATCCCTGAGTTGAGCTTTTTAGACATAAGGCCTCCATTCCTTAGTCGCCTTTTGCCAACATTAGGGCTCAAATCTCTGAGTTGAGCCTTTTTAGACATAGGGCCTCCATTCCCTCGTCACTTTTTCTGCCAATATTAGGGCTCCAATCCCTGAGTTGAGCCTTTTAGATATGGGGACTCCATTCCCAAGTCGCCTTTTGCCAACATTAGGGATCTAATCCCTTAGTTGAGCCTTTTCAGACATAGGGCCTCTATTCCCTAGTCGCCTTTTACCAACATTAGGGCTCTAATCCCTGAGCTGAGCCTTTTTAGACATTGCGCCTCCATTCCATAGTCGCCTTTCGCCAACATTAGGGCTCCAATCCCTGAGTTGAGCCTTTTAGACTTAGGGCCTTCATTCCCTAGTCGCCTTTTGCCAACATTAGGGCACAAATCCCTGAGTTGAGCCTGTTTAGACATAGGGCCTCCATTTCCTAGTCACCTTTTCTGCCAACATTAGGGCTCCAATATTTGAGTTGAGCCTTTTAGACATGGGGCCTCAATTCCCTAGCCGCCTTTCGCCAATATTAGGGCTCTAATCCCTGAGTTCAGCCTTTTTAGACATAGGGCCTCCATTCCCTAGTCGCCTTTTGCAAACATTAGGGCACCAATCCCTGAGTTAAGCCTTTTAGACATATAGCCTCCATTCCCTAGTCGCTTTTTGACAACATTAGGGCTCTAATCCCTGAGTTGAGCTTTTTAGACATAGGGCCTCCATTCCCTAGTCGCCTTTTGCCAACATTAGGGCTCAAATCTCTGAGTTGAGCCTTTATAGACATAGGGCCTCCATTACCTAGTCGCCTTTTCTTCCAATATTAGGGCTCAAATCCATGAGTTGAGCCTTTTAGACAAAGGGCCTCCATTCCCTAGTCGCCTTTTACCAACATTAGGGCTCCAATCCCTGAGTTGAGCTTTTTAGACATAGGGCCTCCATTCCCTAGTCGCCTTTTGCCAACATTAGGGCTCCAATCCCTGAGTTATGCCTTTTATACATATGGCCTCCATTCTCTAGTCGATTTTTGCCAACATTAGGGATCCAATCCCTGAGTTGAGCTTTTTAGACATAGTGCCTTCATTCCCTAGTCGCCTTTTGCCAATATTAGGGCACAAATCTCTGAGTTGAGCCTTTTTAGACATAGGGCCTCTATTCCTTAGTCACCTTTTCTGCCAACATTAGGGCTCCAATCTTTGAGTTGAGCCTTTTAGACATGGGGCTTCCATTCCCTAGTCGCCTTTTGCCAACATTAGGGCTCCAATCCCTAAGTTTAGCCTTTTAGACATATGGCCTCCATTCCCTAGTCGCTTTTTGCCAACATTAGGGCTCTAATCCCTGAGTTGAGCTTTTTAGACATAAGGCCTCCATTCCTTAGTCGCCTTTTGCCAACATTAGGGCTCAAATCTCTGAGTTGAGCCTTATTAGACATAGGGCCTCCATTCCCTCGTCACTTTTTCTGCCAACATTAGGGCTCCAATCCCTGAGTTGAGCCTTTTAGATATGGGGACTCCATTCCCAAGTCGCCTTTTGCCAACATTAGGGATCTAATCCCTTAGTTGAGCCTTTTCAGACATAGGGCCTCTATTCCCTAGTCGCCTTTTACCAACATTAGGGCTCTAATCCCTGAGTTGAGCCTTTTTAGACATTGCGCCTCCATTCCATAGCCGCCTTTCGCCAACATTAGGGCTCCAATCCCTGAGTTGAGCCTTTTAGACTTAGGGCCTTCATTCCCTAGTCGCCTTTTGCCAACATTAGGGCACAAATCCCTGAGTTGAGCCTGTTTAGACATAGGGCCTCCATTTCCTAGTCACCTTTTCTGCCAACATTAGGGCTCCAATATTTGAGTTGAGCCTTTTAGACATGGGGCCTCAATTCCCTAGCCGCCTTTCGCCAATATTAGGGCTGTAATCCCTGAGTTCAGCCTTTTTAGACATAGGGCCTCCATTCCCTAGTCGCCTTTTGCAAACATTAGGGCACCAATCCCTGAGTTAAGCCTTTTAGACATATAGCCTCCATTCCCTAGTCGCTTTTTGACAACATTAGGGCTCTAATCCCTGAGTTGAGCTTTTTAGACATAGGGCCTCCATTCCCTAGTCGCCTTTTGCCAACATTAGGGCTCAAATCTCTGAGTTGAGCCTTTATAGACATAGGGCCTCCATTACCTAGTCGCCTTTTCTTCCAATATTAGGGCTCAAATCCATGAGTTGAGCCTTTTAGACAAAGGGCCTCCATTCCCTAGTCGCCTTTTACCAACATTAGGGATCCAATCCCTGAGTTGAGCTTTTTAGACATAGGGCCTCCATTCCCTAGTCGCCTTTTGCCAACATTAGGGCTCCAATCCCTGAGTTATTCCTTTTATACATATGGCCTCCA
This sequence comes from Nicotiana sylvestris, assembly GCF_000393655.2. Classification (NCBI taxonomy): domain Eukaryota; kingdom Viridiplantae; phylum Streptophyta; class Magnoliopsida; order Solanales; family Solanaceae; genus Nicotiana; species Nicotiana sylvestris. The sequence continues at coordinate 42,624,258 of NC_091059.1, forward strand.
TTCTCTAGTCGATTTTTGCCAACATTAGGGATCCAATCCCTGAGTTGAGCTTTTTAGACATAGTGCCTTCATTCCCTAGTCGCCTTTTACCAATATTAGGGCACAAATCTCTAAGTTGAGCCTTTTTAGACATAGGGCCTCTATTCCCTAGTCACCTTTTCTGCCAACATTAGGGCTCCAATCTTTGAGTTGAGCCTTTTAGACATGGGGCTTCCATTCCCTAGTCGCCTTTTGCCAACATTAGGGCTCCAATCCCTAAGTTTAGCCTTTTAGACATATGGCCTCCATTCCCTAGTCGCTTTTTGCCAACATTAGGGCTCCAATCCCTGAGTTGAGTTTTTAAGACATAGGGCCTCCATTCCCTAGTCGCCTTTTGCCAATATTAGGGCTCCAATCCATGAGTTGAGCCTTATTAGACATAGGGCCTCCATACCCTAGTCGCCTATTGCCAACATTAGGGCTCCAATCCCTGAGTTCAGCCTTTTTAGACATAGGGCCTCCATTCCCTAGTCGCCTTTTGCCAACATTAGGGCTCCAATCCCTGAGTTAAGCCTTTTAGACATATGGCCTCCATTCCCTAGTCGATTTTTGCCAACATTAGGGATCCAATCCCTGAGTTGAGCTTTTTAGACATAGGGCCTTCATTCCCTAGTCGCCTTTTGCCAACATTAGGGCACAAATCCCTGAGTTGAGCCTTTTTAGACATAGGGCCTCCATTCCCTAGTCACCTTTTCTGCCAACATTAGGCCTCCAATCTTTGAGTTGAGCCTTTTAGACATGGGGCCTCAATTCCCTAGCCGCCTTTCGCCAACATTAGGGCTCTAATCCCTGAGTTCAGCCTTTTTAGACATAGGGCCTCCATTCCCTAGTCGCCTTTTGCCAACATTAAGGCACCAATCCCTGAGTTAAGCCTTTTAGACATATGGCCTCCATTCCCTAGTCGCTTTTTGCCAACATTAGGGCTCTAATCCCTGAGTTGAGCTTTTTAGACATAGGGCCTCCATTCCCTAGTCGCCTTTTGCCATCATTAGGGCACAAATCCCTGAGTTGAGCCTTTTTAGACATAGGGCCTCCATACCCTAGTCGCCTATTGCCAAAATTAGGGCTCCAATCCCTGAGTTCAGCCTTTTTAGACATAGGGCCTCCATTCCCTAGTCGCCTTTTGCCAACAATAGGGCTCCAATCCCTGAGTTAAGCCTTTTAGACATATGGCCTCCATTCCCTAGTAGATTTTTGCCAACATTAGGGATCCAATCCCTGAGTTGAGCTTTTTAGACATAGGGCCTTCATTCCCTAGTCGCCTTTTGCCAACATTAGGGCACAAATCCCTGAGTTGAGCCTTTTTAGACATAGGGCCTCCATTCCCTAGTCACCTTTTCTGCCAACATTAGGGCTCCAATCTTTGAGTTGAGCCTTTTAGACATGGGGCCTCAATTCCCTAGCCGCCTTTCGCCAACATTAGGGCTCTAATCCCTGAGTTCAGCCTTTTTAGACATAGGGCCTCCATTCCCTAGTCGCCTTTTGCCAACATTAGGGAACCAATCCCTGAGTTAAGCCTTTCAGACATATGGCCTCCATTCCCTAGTCGCTTTTTGCCAACATTAGGGCTCTAATCCCTGAGTTGAGCTTTTTAGACATAGGGCCTACATTCCCTAGTCGCCTTTTGCCAACATTAGTGCTCAAATCTCTGAGTTGAGCCTTTTTAGACATAGGGCCTCCATTCCCTAGTCACCTTTTCTGCCAACATTACGGCTCCAATCCCTGAGTTAAGCCTTTTAGACATGGGGACTCCATTCCCTAGTCGCCTTTTGCCAACATTAGGGATCTAATCCCTCAGTTGAGCCTTTTTAGACATAGGGCCTCTATTCCTTAGTCGCCTTTTACCAACATTAGGGCTCCAATCCCTGAGTTGAGCCTTTTTAGACATTGGGCCTCCATTCCCTAGCCGCCTTTCGCCAACATTAGGGCTCCAATCCCTGAGTTGAGCCTTTTAAACTTAGGGCTTCCATTCCCTAGTCGCCTTTTGCGAACATTAGGGCTTCAATCTTTGAGTTGAGCCTTTTAGACATAGGGCCTCCATTCTCTAGTCGCCTTTTGCCAACATTAGGGCTCCAATCCATGAGTTGTGCCTTTTAGACATGGGGCCTCCATTCCCTAGTCTCCTTTTGCCAACATTAGGGCCCCAATCCCTTAGTTGAGCCATTAAGACAAAGGGCCTCCATTCCCTAGTCGCCTTTTCTACCCATATTAGGGCTCCAATCCCTGAGTTAAGCCTTTTAGACATAGGGTCTCCATTCCCTAGTCGTCTTTTGCTAACATTATGGATCCAATCCCTGAGTTAAGCCTTATTAGACATAGGGCCTCCATACCCTAGTCGCCTTTTGCCAAGATTAGGGGTCCAATCCCTGAGTTGTGCCTTTTAGACATGGGGCCTCCATTCCCTAGTCTCCTTTTGCCAACATTAGGGCCCCAATCCCGTAGTTGAGCCTTTAAGACAAAGGGCCTCCATTCCCTAGTCGCCTTTTCTACCCATATTAGGGCTCCAATCCCTGAGTTAAGCCTTTTAGACATAGGGTCTCCATTCCCTAGTCGTCTTTTGCTAACATTATGGATCCAATCCCTGAGTTAAGCCTTATTATACATAGGGCCTCCATACCCTAGTCGCCTTTTGCCAAGATTAGGGCTCCAATCCCTTAGTTAAGCCTTTTAGACATAGGGCCTCCATTCCCTAGTTGTCTTTTGCCAACATTATGGATCCAATCCCTGAGTTGAGCCTTATTAGACATAAGGCCTCCATACCCTAGTTGCCTTTTGCCAACATTAGGCCTCCAATCCCTGAGTTCAGCCTTTTTAGACATAGGGCCTCCATTCCCTAGTCGCCTTTTGCCAACATTAGGGCTCCAATCCCTAAGTTTAGCCTTTTAGACATATGGCCTCCATTCCCTAGTCGCTTTTTGCCAACATTAGGGCTCCAATCCCTGAGTTGAGCCTTTTAGACATGGGGCCTCTATTCCCTAGTCGCCTTTTCTGCCAATATTAGGGCTCCAATACCTGAGTTGAACCATTTAGACATAGGGCCTCCATTCCCTAGTCGCCTTTTGCCAACATTAGGGCTCCAATCTTTGAGTTGAGCCTTTTTAGACATGGGGCCTCCATTCCCTAGTCGCCTTTTGCCAACATTAGGGCTCCAATCCCTGAGTTAAGCCTTTTAGACTTATGACGTCCATTCCCTAGTCGATTTTTGCCAACATTAGGGATCCAATCCCTGAGTTGAGCTTTTTAGACATAGGGCCTTCATTCCCTAGTCGCCTTTTGCCAACATTAGGGCACAAATCCCTGAGTTGAGCCTTTTTAGACATAGGGCCTCCATTCCCTAGTCACCTTTTCTGCCAACATTAGGGTTCCAATCTTTGAGTTGAGCCTTTTAGACATGGGGCCTCAATTCCCTAACCGCCTTTCGCCAACATTAGGGCTCTAATCCCTGAGTTCAGCCTTTTTAGACATAGGGCCTCCATTCCCTAGTCGCCTTTTGCCAACATTAGGGCACCAATCCCTGAGTTAAGACTTTTAGACATATGGCCTCCATTCCCTAGTCGCTTTTTGCCAACATTAGGGCTATAATCCCTGAGTTGAGCTTTTTAGACATAAGGCCTCCATTCCTTAGTCGCCTTTTGCCAACATTAGGGCTCAAATCTCTGAGTTGAGCCTTTTTATACATAGGGCCTCCATTCCCTCGTCACCTTTTCTGCCAACATTAGGGCTCCAATCCCTGAGTTGACCCTTTTAGATATGGGGACTCCATTCTCTAGTCGCCTTTTGCCAACATTAGGGATCTAATCCCTTAGTTGAGCCTTTTTAGACATAGGACCTCTATTCCCTAGTCGCCTTTTACCAACATTAGGGCTCTAATCCCTGAGTTGAGCCTTTTTAGACATTGCACCTCCATTCCATAGCCGCCTTTCGCCAACATTAGGGCTCCAATCCCTGAGTTGAGCCTTTTAGACTTAGGGCCTTCATTCCCTAGTCGCCTTTTGCCAACATTAGGGCACAAATCCCTGAGTTGAGCCTTTTTAGACATAGGGCCTCCATTTCCTAGTCACCTTTTCTGCCAACATTAGGGCTCCAATCTTTGAGTTGAGCGTTTTAGACATGGGGCCTCAATTCCCTAGCCGCCTTTCGCCAATATTAGGGCTCTAATCCCTGAGTTCAGCCTTTTTAGACATAGGGCCTCCATTCCCTAGTCGCCTTTTGCAAACATTAGGGCACCAATCCCTGAGTTAAGCCTTTTAGACATATGGCCTCCATTCCCTAGTCGCTTTTTGACAACATTAGGGCTCTAATCCCTGAGTTGAGCTTTTTAGACATAGGGCCTCCATTCCCTAGTCGCCTTTTGCCAACATTAGGGCTCAAATCTCTGAGTTGAGCCTTTATAGACATAGGGCCTCCATTACCTAGTCGCCTTTTCTTCCAATATTAGGGCTCAAATCCATGAGTTGAGCCTTTTAGACAAAGGGCCTCCATTCCCTAGTCGCCTTTTGCCAACATTAGGGATCTAATCCCTCAGTTGAGCCTTTTTAGACATAGGGCCTCTATTCCCTAGTCGCCTTTTACCAACATTAGGGCTCCAATCCCTGAGTTGAGCCTTTTTAGACATTGGGCCTCCATTCCCTAGCCGCCTTTCGCCAACATTAGGGCTCCAATCCCTGAGTTGAGCCTTTTAAACTTAGGGCTTCCATTCCCTAGTCGCCTTTTGCGAACATTAGGGCTTCAATATTTGAGTTGAGCCTTTTAGACATAGGGCCTCCATCTCTAGTCGCCTTTTGCCAACATTAGGGCTCCAATCCATGAGTTGTGCCTTTTAGACATGGGGCCTCCATTCCCTAGTCTCCTTTTGCCAACATTAGGGCCCCAATCCCTTAGTTGAGCCTTTAAGACAAAGGGCCTCCATTCCCTAGTCGCCTTTTCTACCCATATTAGGGCTCCAATCCCTGAGTTAAGCCTTTTAGACATAGGGTCTCCATTCCCTAGTCGTCTTTTGCTAACATTATGGATCCAATCCCTGAGTTAAGCCTTATTAGACATAGGGCCTCCATACCCTAGTCGCCTTTTGCCAAGATTAGGGGTCCAATCCCTGAGTTGTGCCTTTTAGACATGGGGCCTCCATTCCCTAGTCTCCTTTTGCCAACATTAGGGCCCCAATCCCGTAGTTGAGCCTTTAAGACAAAGGACCTCCATTCCCTAGTCGCCTTTTCTACCCATATTAGGGCTCCAATCCCTGAGTTAAGCCTTTTAGACATAGGGTCTCCATTCCCTAGTCGTCTTTTGCTAACATTATGGATCCAATCCCTGAGTTAAGCCTTATTAGACATAGGGCCTCCATACCCTAGTCGCCTTTTGCCAAGATTAGGGGTCCAATCCCTGAGTTCAGCCTTTTTAGACATAGGGCCTCCATTACCTAGTTGCCTTTTGCCAACATTAGGGCTCCAATCCCTGAGTTAAGCCCTTTAGACATATGGCCTCCATTCCCTAGTGACTTTTTGCCAACATTAGGGCTTCAATCCCTGAGTTGAGCTTTTTAGACATAGGGCCTCCATTCCCTAGTCGCCTTTTGCCAACATTAGGGCTCTAATCCCTGAGTTGAGCCTTTTTAGACATAGGGCCTACATTCCCTAGTCACCTTTTCTGCCAACATTAGGGCTCCAATCCATCAGTTGAGCCTTATTAGACATAGGGCCTCCATTCCCTAGTCGCCTTTTGCCAACATTACCGCTCCAATCCCTGAGTTGAGCTTTTTTAGACATAGGTCCTCCATTTCCTAGTTGCCTTTTGCCAACATTAGGGCTCCAATCCCTGAGTTGAGCCTTTTATACATAAGGCCTCCATTATCTAGTCGCCTTTTCTTCCAATATTATGGCTCAAATCCCTGAGTTGAGCCTTTTAGACATGGGGACTCCATTCCCTAGTCGACTTTTGCCAACATTAGGGATCTAATCCCTTAGTTGAGCCTTTTTATACATAGGGCCTCCATTCCCTAGTCGCCTTTTACCAACATTGGGGCTCCAATCCCTGAGTTGAGCCTTTTTAGACATTGGGCCTCCATTCCCTAGCCGCCTTTCGCCAACATTAGGGCTCCAATCCCTGAGTTGAGCCTTTTTAGACATAGGGCCTCCATTCCCTAGTCGCCTTTTGCCAACATTACGGCTCCAATCCCTGAGTTAAGCCTTTTAGACATAGGTCCTCCATTCCCTAGTTGCCTTTTGCCAACATTAGGGCTCCAATCCCTAGGTTGAGCCTTTTAGACATAGGGCCTCCATTATCTAGTCGCCTTTTCTTCCAATATTATGGCTCAAATCCCTGAGTTGAGCCTTTTAGACATGGGGACTCCATTCCCTAGTCGACTTTTGCCAACATTAGGGATCTAATCCCTTAGTTGAGCCTTTTTATACATAGGGCCTCCATTCCCTAGTCGCCTTTTACCAACATTGGGGCTCCAATCCCTGAGTTGAGCCTTTTTAGACATTGGGCCTCCATTCCCTAGCCGCCTTTCGCCAACATTAGGGCTCCAATCCCTGAGTTGAGCCTTTTTAGACATAGGGCCTCCATTCCCTAGTCGCCTTTTGCCAACATTACGGCTCCAATCCCTGAGTTAAACCTTTTAGACATATGGCCTCCATTCCGTAGTCGCCTTTTCTGCCAACATTAGGGATCCAATCCCTGAGTTGAGCCTTTTAGACACAGGGCCTCCATTCCCTAGTCACCTTTTCTGCCAACATTAGGGCTCAAATCCCTGAGTTGAGCCTTTTAGACATGGGGACTCCATTCCCTAGTCGACTTTTGCCAACATTAGGGATCTAATCCCTTAGTTGAGCCTTTTTATACATAGGGCCTCCATTCCCTAGTCGCCTTTTACCAACATTGGGGCTCCAATCCCTGAGTTGAGCCTTATTAGACATAGGGCCTCCATACCCTAGTCGCCTATTGCCAACATTAGGGCTCCAATCCCTGAGTTCAGCCTTTTTAAACATAGGGCCTCCATTCCCTAGTCGCTTTTTGCCAACATTACGGCTCCAATCCCTGAGTTAAGCCTTTTAGACATATGGCCTCCATTCCCTAGTCGCCTTTTCTGCCAACATTAGGGCTCCAATCCCTGAGTTGAGTCTTTTAGACATAGGGCCTCCATTGCCTAGTCACCTTTTCTGCCAACATTAGGGCTCAAATCCCTGAGTTGAGCCTTTTAGACATGGGGACTCCATTCCCTAGTCGCCTTTTCTACCCATATTAGGGCTCCAATCCCTGAGTTAAGCCTTTTAGACATAGGGTCTCCATTCCCTAGTCGTCTTTTGCTAACATTATGGATCAAATCCCTGAGTTGAGCCTTTTAGACATGGGGACTCCATTCCCTAGTCGACTTTTGCCAACATTAGGGATCTAATCCCTTAGTTGAGCCTTTTTATACATAGGGCCTCCATTCCCTAGTCGCCTTTTACCAACATTGGGGCTCCAATCCCTGAGTTGAGCCTTATTAGACATAGGGCCTCCATACCCTAGTCGCCTATTGCCAACATTAGGGCTCCAATCCCTGAGTTCAGCCTTTTTAAACATAGGGCCTCCATTCCCTAGTCGCTTTTTGCCAACATTACGGCTCCAATCCCTGAGTTAAGCCTTTTAGACATATGGCCTCCATTCCCTAGTCGCCTTTTCTGCCAACATTAGGGCTCCAATCCCTGAGTTGAGTCTTTTAGACATAGGGCCTCCATTGCCTAGTCACCTTTTCTGCCAACATTAGGGCTCAAATCCCTGAGTTGAGCCTTTTAGACATGGGGACTCCATTCCCTAGTCGACTATTGCCAACATTAGGGATCTAATCCCTTAGTTGAGCCTTTTTATACATAGGGCCTCCATTACCTAGTCTCCTTTTGCCAACATTAGGGCTCCAATCCATGAGTTGTGCCTTTTAGACATGGGGCCTCCATTCCCTAGTCTCCTTTTGCCAACATTAGGGCCCCAATCCCTTAGTTGAGCCTTTAAGACAAAGGGCTTCCATTCCCTAGTCGCCTTTTCTACCCATATTAGGGCTCCAATCCCTGAGTTAAGCCTTTTAGACATAGGGTCTCCATTCCCTAGTCGTCTTTTGCTAACATTATGGATCCAATCCCTGAGTTAAGCCTTATTAGACATAGGGCCTCCATACCCTAGTCGCCTTTTGCCAAGATTAGGGGTCCAATCCCTGAGTTGTGCCTTTTAGACATGGGGCCTCCATTCCCTAGTCTCCTTTTGCCAACATTAGGGCCCCAATCCCGTAGTTGAGCCTTTAAGACAAAGGGCCTCCATTCCCTAGTCGCCTTTTCTACCCATATTAGGGCTCCAATCCCTGAGTTAAGCCTTTTAGACATAGGGTCTCCATTCCCTAGTCGTCTTTTGCTAACATTATGGATCCAATCCATGAGTTGAGCCTTTTAGACATGGGGACTCCATTCCCTAGTCGACTATTGCCAACATTAGGGATCTAATCCCTGAGTTCAGCCTTTTTAGACATAGGGCCTCCATTACCTAGTTGCCTTTTGCCAACATTAGGGCTCCTTTCCCTGAGTTGAGCCTTTTTAGACATAGGGCCTCCATTCCCTAGTCACCTTTTCTGCCAACATTAGGGCTCCAATCCCTCAGTTGAGCCTTATTAGACATAGGGCCTCCATTCCCTAGTCGCCTTTTGCCAATATTACCACTCCAATCCCTGAGTTGAGCTTTTTTAGACATAGGTCCTCCATTCCCTAGTTGCCTTTTGCCAACATTAGGGCTCCAATCCCTAAGTTGAGCCTTTTAGACATAGGGCCTCCATTATCTAGTCGCCTTTTCTTCCAATATTATGGCTCAAATCCCTGAGTTGAGCCTTTTAGACATGGGGACTCCATTCCCTAGTCGCCTTTTACCAACATTGGGGCTCCAATCCCTGAGTTGAGCCTTTTTAGACATTGGTCCTCCATTCCCTAGCCGCCTTTCGCCAACATTAGGGCTCCAATCCCTGAGTTGAGCCTTTTTAGACATAGGGACTCCATTCCCTAGTCGCCTTTTGCCAACATTACGGCTTCAATCCCTGAGTTAAGCCTTTTAGACATATGGCCTCCATTCCCTAGTCGCCTTTTCTGCCAACATTAGGGCTCCAATCCCTGAGTTGAGCCTTTTAGACATAGGGCCTCCATTCCCTAGTCACCTTTTCTGCCAACATTAGGGCTCAAATCCCTGAGTTGAGCCTTTTAGACATGGGGACTCCATTCCCTAGTCGACTATTGCCAACATTAGGGATCTAATCCCTTAGTTGAGCCTTTTTATACATAGGGCCTCCATTACCTAGTTGCCTTTTGCCAACATTAGGGCTCCAATCCCTGAGTTAAGCCCTTTAGACATATGGCCTCCATTCCCTAGTCACTTTTTGCCAACATTAGGGCTCCAATCCCTGAGTTGAGCTTTTTAGACATAGGGCCTCCATTACCTAGTCGCCTTTTCTTCCAATATTAGGGCTCAAATCCCTGAGTTGAGCCTTTTAGACATGGGGACTCCATTCCCTAGTCGACTATTGCCAACATTAGGGATCTAATCCCTTAGTTGGGCCTTTTTATACATAGGGCCTCCATTACCTAGTTGTCTTTTGCCAACATTAGGGCTCCAATCCCTGAGTTAAGCCCTTTAGACATATGGCCTCCATTCCCTAGTCAATTTTTGCCAACATTACGGCTCCAATCCCTGAGTTAAGCCTTTTAGACATATGGCCTCCATTCCCTAGTCGCCTTTTCTGCCAACATTAGGGCTCCAATCCCTGAGTTGAGCCTTTTAGACATAGGGCCTCCATTACCTAGTCGCCTTTTCTTCCAATATTAGGGCTAAAATCCATGGTTGAGCCTTTTAGACATGGGGACTCCATTCCCTAGTCGACTATTGCCAACATTAGGGATCTAATCCCTGAGTTCAGCCTTTTTAGACATAGGGCCTCCATTACCTAGTTGCCTTTTGCCAACATTAGGGCTCCAATCCCTGAGTTAAGCCCTTTAGACATATGGCCTCCATTCCCTAGTCACTTTTTGCCAACATTAGGGCTCCAATCCCTGAGTTGAGCTTTTTAGACATAGGGCCTCCATTCCCTAGTCGCCTTTTGCCAACATTAGGGCTCCAATCCCTGAGTTGAGCCTTTTTAGACATAGGGCCTCCATTCCCTAGTCACCTTTTCTGCCAACATTAGGGCTCCAATCTCTGAGTTGAGCCTTATTAGACATAGGGCCTCCATTCCCTAGTCACCTTTTGCCAAGATTAGGGCTCCAATCCCTGAGTTGAGCCTTTTTAGACATAGGGCCTCCATTATCTAGTCGCCTTTTCTTCCAATATTATGGCTCAAATCCCTGAGTTGAGCATTTTAGACACGGGGACTCCATTACCTAGTCGACTTTTGCCAACATTAAGGATCTAATCCCTTAGTTGAGCCTTTTTATACATAGGGCCTCCATTCCCTAGTCGCCTTTTACCAACATTGGGGCTCCAATCCCTGAGTTGAGCCTTTTTAGACATTGGGCCTCCATTCCCTAGCCGCCTTTCGCCAACATTAGGGCTCCAATCCCTGAGTTGAGCCTTTTTAGACATAGGGCCTCCATTCCCTAGTCACCTTTTCTGCCAACATTAGGGCTCCAATCCCTGAGTTGAGCCTTATTAGACATAGGGCCTCCATTCCCTAGTCGCCTTTTGCCAAGATTAGGGCTCCAATCCCTGAGTTGAGCCTTTTTAGACATAGGGCCTCCATTCCCTAGTCGCCTTTTGCCAACATTAGGGCTCCAATCCCTGAGTTGAGCCTTTTTAGACATAGGGCCTCCATTCCCTAGTCACCTTTTCTGCCAACATTAGGGCTCCAATCCCTGAGTTGAGCCTTATTAGACATAGGGCCTCCATTCCCTAGTCGCCTTTTGCCAAGATTAGGGCTCCAATCCCTGAGTTGAGCCTTTTTAGACATAGGGCCTCCATTATCTAGTCGCCTTTTCTTCCAATATTATGGCTCAAATCCCTGAGTTGAGCCTTTTAGATATGGGGACTCCATTACCTAGTCTACTTTTGCCAACATTAGGGATCTAATCCCTTATTTGAGCCTTTTTATACATAGGGCCTCCATTCCCTAGTTGCCTTTTACCAACATTGGGGCTCCAATCCCTGAGTTGAGCCTTTTTAGACATTGGGCCTCCATTCCCTAGCCGCCTTTTGCCAACATTAGGGCTCCAATCCCTGAGTTGAGCCTTTTTAGACATAGGGCCTCCATTCCCTAGTCGCTTTTTGCCAACATTACGGCTCCAATCCCTGAGTTAAGCCTTTTAGACATATGGCCTCCATTCCCTAGTCGCCTTTTCTGCCAACATTAGGGCTCCAATCCCTGAGTTGAGCCTTTTAGACATATGGCCTCCATTCCCTAGTCACCTTTTCTGCCAACATTAGGGCTCAAATCCCTGAGTTGAGCCTTTTAGACATGGGGACTCCATTCCCTAGTCGACTATTGCCAACATTAGGGATCTAATCCCTTAGTTGAGCCTTTTTATACATAGGGCCTCCATTACCTAGTCTCCTTTTGCCAACATTAGGGCTCCAATCCATGAGTTGTGCCTTTTAGACATAGGGCCTCCATTCCCTAGTCTCCTTTTGCCAACATTAGGGCCCCAATCCCTTAGTTGAGCCTTTAAGACAAAGGGCTTCCATTCCCTAGTCGCCTTTTCTACCCATATTAGGGCTCCAATCCCTGAGTTAAGCCTTTTAGACATAGGGTCTCCATTCCCTAGTCGTCTTTTGCTAACATTATGGATCCAATCCCTGAGTTAAGCCTTATTAGACATAGGGCCTCCATACCCTAGTCGCCTTTTGCCAAGATTAGGGGTCCAATCCCTGAGTTGTGCCTTTTAGACATGGGGCCTCCATTCCCTAGTCTCCTTTTGCCAACATTAGGGCCCCAATCCCGTAGTTGAGCCTTTAAGACAAAGGGCCTCCATTCCCTAGTCGCCTTTTCTACCCATATTAGGGCTCCAATCCCTGAGTTAAGCCTTTTAGACATAAGGTCTCCATTCCCTAGTCGTCTTTTGCTAACATTATGGATCCAATCCCTGAGTTAAGCCTTATTAGACATAGGGCCTCCATACCCTAGTCGCCTTTTGCCAAGATTAGGGGTCCAATCCCTGAGTTCTGCCTTTTTAGACATAGGGCCTCCATTACCTAGTTGCCTTTTGCAAACATTAGGGCTCCAATCCCTGAGTTGAGCCTTTTTAGACATAGGGACTCCATTCCCTAGTCGCCTTTTGCCAACATTACGGCTTCAATCCCTGAGTTAAGCCTTTTAGACATATGGCCTCCATTCCCTAGTCGCATTTTCTGCCAACATTAGGGCTCCAATCCCTGAGTTGAGCCTTTTAGACATAGGGCCTCCATTCCCTAGTCACCTTTTCTGCCAACATTAGGGCTCAAATCCCTGAGTTGAGCCTTTTAGACATGGGGACTCCATTCCCTAGTCGACTATTGCCAACATTAGGGATCTAATCCCTTAGTTGAGCCTTTTTATACATAGGGCCTCCATTACCTAGTTGCCTTTTGCCAACATTAGGGCTCCAATCCCTGAGTTAAGCCCTTTAGACATATGGCCTCCATTCCCTAGTCACTTTTTGCCAACATTAGGGCTCCAATCCCTGAGTTGAGCTTTTTAGACATAGGGCCTCCATTACCTAGTCGCCTTTTCTTCCAATATTAGGGCTCAAATCCCTGAGTTGAGCCTTTTAGACATGGGACTCCATTCCCTAGTCGACTATTGCCAACATTAGGGATCTAATCCCTTAGTTGGGCCTTTTTATACATAGGGCCTCCATTACCTAGTTGTCTTTTGCCAACATTAGGGCTCCAATCCCTGAGTTAAGCCCTTTAGACATATGGCCTCCATTCCCTAGTCAATTTTTGCCAACATTACGGCTCCAATCCCTGAGTTAAGCCTTTTAGACATATGGCCTCCATTCCCTAGTCGCCTTTTCTGCCAACATTAGGGCTCCAATCCCTGAGTTGAGCCTTTTAGACATAGGGCCTCCATTACCTAGTCGCCTTTTCTTCCAATATTAGGGCTAAAATCCATGGTTGAGCCTTTTAGACATGGGGACTCCATTCCCTAGTCGACTATTGCCAACATTAGGGATCTAATCCCTGAGTTCAGCCTTTTTAGACATAGGGCCTCCATTACCTAGTTGCCTTTTGCCAACATTAGGGCTCCAATCCCTGAGTTAAGCCCTTTAGACATATGGCCTCCATTCCCTAGTCACTTTTTGCCAACATTAGGGCTCCAATCCCTGAGTTGAGCTTTTTAGACATAGGGCCTCCATTCCCAAGTCGCCTTTTGCCAACATTAGGGCTCCAATCCCTGAGTTGAGCCTTTTTAGACATAGGGCCTCCATTCCCTAGTCACCTTTTCTGCCAACATTAGGGCTCCAATCTCTGAGTTGAGCCTTATTAGACATAGGGCCTCCATTCCCTAGTCACCTTTTGCCAAGATTAGGGCTCCAATCCCTGAGTTGAGCCTTTTTAGACATAGGGCCTCCATTATCTAGTCGCCTTTTCTTCCAATATTATGGCTCAAATCCCTGAGTTGAGCATTTTAGACATGGGGACTCCATTACCTAGTCGACTTTTGCCAACATTAAGGATCTAATCCCTTAGTTGAGCCTTTTTATACATAGGGCCTCCATTCCCTAGTCGCCTTTTACCAACATTGGGGCTCCAATCCCTGAGTTGAGCCTTTTTAGACATTGGGCCTCCATTCCCTAGCCGCCTTTCGCCAACATTAGGGCTCCAATCCCTGAGTTGAGCCTTTTTAGACATAGGGCCTCCATTCCCTAGTCACCTTTTCTGCCAACATTAGGGCTCCAATCCCTGAGTTGAGCCTTATTAGACATAGGGCCTCCATTCCCTAGTCGCCTTTTGCCAAGATTAGGGCTCCAATCCCTGAGTTGAGCCTTTTTAGACATAGGGCCTCCATTCCCTAGTCGCCTTTTGCCAACATTAGGGCTCCAATCCCTGAGTTGAGCCTTTTTAGACATAGGGCCTCCATTCCCTAGTCACCTTTTCTGCCAACATTAGGGCTCCAATCCCTGAGTTGAGCCTTATTAGACATAGGGCCTCCATTCCCTAGTCGCCTTTTGCCAAGATTAGGGCTCCAATCCCTGAGTTGAGCCTTTTTAGACATAGGGCCTCCATTATCTAGTCGCCTTTTCTTCCAATATTATGGCTCAAATCCCTGAGTTGAGCCTTTTAGATATGGGGACTCCATTACCTAGTCTACTTTTGCCAACATTAGGGATCTAATCCCTTATTTGAGCCTTTTTATACATAGGGCCTCCATTCCCTAGTTGCCTTTTACCAACATTGGGGCTCCAATCCCTGAGTTGAGCCTTTTTAGACATTGGGCCTCCATTCCCTAGCCGCCTTTCGCCAACATTAGGGCTCCAATCCCTGAGTTGAGCCTTTTTAGACATAGGGCCTCCATTCCCTAGTCGCCTTTTTGCCAACATTACGGCTCCAATCCCTGAGTTAAGCCTTTTAGACATATGGCCTCCATTCCCTAGTCGCCTTTTCTGCCAACATTAGGGCTCCAATCCCTGAGTTGAGCCTTTTAGACATATGGCCTCCATTCCCTAGTCACCTTTTCTGCCAACATTAGGGCTCAAATCCCTGAGTTGAGCCTTTTAGACATGGGGACTCCATTCCCTAGTCGACTATTGCCAACATTAGGGATCTAATCCCTTAGTTGAGCCTTTTTATACATAGGGCCTCCATTACCTAGTCTCCTTTTGCCAACATTAGGGCTCCAATCCATGAGTTGTGCCTTTTAGACATAGGGCCTCCATTCCCTAGTCTCCTTTTGCCAACATTAGGGCCCCAATCCCTTAGTTGAGCCTTTAAGACAAAGGGCTTCCATTCCCTAGTCGCCTTTTCTACCCATATTAGGGCTCCAATCCCTGAGTTAAGCCTTTTAGACATAGGGTCTCCATTCCCTAGTCGTCTTTTGCTAACATTATGGATCCAATCCCTGAGTTAAGCCTTATTAGACATAGGGCCTCCATACCCTAGTCGCCTTTTGCCAAGATTAGGGGTCCAATCCCTGAGTTGTGCCTTTTAGACATGGGGCCTCCATTCCCTAGTCTCCTTTTGCCAACATTAGGGCCCCAATCCCGTAGTTGAGCCTTTAAGACAAAGGGCCATTCCCTAGTCGCCTTTTCTACCCATATTAGGGCTCCAATCCCTGAGTTAAGCCTTTTAGACATAAGGTCTCCATTCCCTAGTCGTCTTTTGCTAACATTATGGATCCAATCCCTGAGTTAAGCCTTATTAGACATAGGGCCTCCATACCCTAGTCGCCTTTTGCCAAGATTAGGGGTCCAATCCCTGAGTTCTGCCTTTTTAGACATAGGGCCTCCATTACCTAGTTGCCTTTTGCCAACATTAGGGCTCCAATCCCTGAGTTAAGCCCTTTAGACATATGGCCTCCATTCCCTAGTCACTTTTTGCCAACATTAGGGCTCCAATCCCTGAGTTAAGCTTTTTAGACATAGGGCCTCCTTTACCTAGTCGCCTTTTGCCAACATTAGGGCTCCAATCCCTGAGTTGAGCCTTTTTAGACATAGGGCCTCCATTCCCTAGTCACCTTTTCTGCCAACATTAGGGCTCCAATCCCTCAGTTGAGCCTTATTAGACATAGGGCCTCCATTCCCTAGTCGCCTTTTGCCAACATTACCACTCCAATCCCTGAGTTGAGCTTTTTTAGACATAGGTCCTCCATTCCCTAGTTGCCTTTTGCCAACATTAGGGCTCCAATCCCTGAGTTGAGCCTTTTAGACATAGGGCCTCCATTATCTAGTCGCCTTTTCTTCCAATATTATGGCTCAAATCCCTGAGTTGAGCCTTTTAGACATGGGGACTCCATTCCCTAGTCGACTTTTGCCAACATTAGGGATCTAATCCCTTAGTTGAGCCTTTTTATACATAGGGCCTCCATTCCCTAGTCGCCTTTTACCAACATTGGGGCTCCAATCCCTGAGTTGAGCCTTTTTAGACATTGGGCCTCCATTCCCTAGCTGCCTTTCGCCAACATTAGGGCTCCAATCCCTGAGTTGAGCCTTTTTAGACATAGGGACTCCATTCCCTAGTCGCCTTTTGCCAACATTACGGCTCCAATCCCTGAGTTAAGCCTTTTAGACATATGGCCTCCATTCCCTAGTTGCCTTTTCTGCCAACATTAGGGCTCCAATCCCTGAGTTGAGCCTTTTAGACATAGGGCCTCCATTCCCTAGTCACCTTTTCTGCCAACATTAGGGCTCAAATCCCTGAGTTGAGCCTTTTAGACATGGGGACTCCATTCCCTAGTCGACTATTGCCAATATTAGGGATCTAATCCCTTAGTTGAGCCTTTTTATACATAGGGCCTCCATTACCTAGTTGCCTTTTGCCAACATTAGGGCTCCAATCCCTGCGTTAAGCCCTTTAGACATATGGCCTCCATTCCCTAGTCACTTTTTGCCAACATTAGGGCTCCAATCCCTGAGTTGAGCTTTTTAGACATAGGGCCTCCATTACCTAGTCGCCTTTTCTTCCAATATTAGGGCTCAAATCCCTGAGTTGAGCCTTTTAGACATGGGGACTCCATTCCCTAGTCGACTATTGCCAACATTAGGGATCTAATCCCTTAGTTGGGCCTTTTTATACATAGGGCCTCCATTACCTAGTTGTCTTTTGCCAACATTATGGCTCCAATCCCTGAGTTAAGCCCTTTAGACATATGGCCTCCATTCCCTAGTCAATTTTTGCCAACATTACGGCTCCAATCCCTGAGTTAAGCCTTTTAGACATATGGCCTCCATTCCCTAGTCGCCTTTTCTGCCAACATTAGGGCTCCAATCCCTGATTTGAGCCTTTTAGACATAGGGCCTCCATTACCTAGTCGCCTTTTCTTCCAATATTAGGGCTCAAATCCATGAGTTGAGCCTTTTAGACATGGGGACTCCATTCCCTAGTCGACTATTGCCAACATTAGGGATCTAATCCCTGAGTTCAGCCTTTTTAGACATAGGGCCTCCATTACCTAGTTGCCTTTTGCCAACATTAGGGCTCCAATCCCTGAGTTAAGCCCTTTAGACATATGGCCTCCATTCCCTAGTCACTTTTTGCCAAGATTAGGGCTCCAATCCCTGAGTTGAGCTTTTTAGACATAGGGCCTCCATTCCCTAGTCGCCTTTTGCCAACATTAGGGCTCCAATCCCTGAGTTGAGCCTTTTTAGACATAGGGCCTCCATTCCCTAGTCGCCTTTTGCCAACATTAGGGCTCCAATCCCTGAGTTGAGCCTTTTTAGACATAGGGCCTCCATTCCCTAGTCGCCTTTTGCCAACATTAGGGCTCCAATCCCTGAGTTGAGCCTTTTTAGACATAGGGCCTCCATTCCCTAGTCGCCTTTTGCCAACATTAGGGCTCCAATCCCTGAGTTGAGCCTTTTTAGACATAGGGCCTCCATTCCCTAGTCGCCTTTTGCCAACATTAGGGCTCCAATCCCTGAGTTGAGCCTTTTTAGACATAGGGCCTCCATTCCCTAGTCGCCTTTTGCCAACATTAGGGCTCCAATCCCTGAGTTGAGCCTTTTTAGACATAGGGCCTCCATTCCCTAGTCGCCTTTTGCCAACATTAGGGCTCCAATCCCTGAGTTGAGCCTTTTTAGACATAGGGCCTCCATTCCCTAGTCGCCTTTTGCCAACATTAGGGCTCCAATCCCTGAGTTGAGCCTTTTTAGACATAGGGCCTCCATTCCCTAGTCGCCTTTTGCCAACATTAGGGCTCCAATCCCTGAGTTGAGCCTTTTTAGACATAGGGCCTCCATTCCCTAGCCGCCTTTCGCCAACATTAGGGCTCCAATCCCTGAGTTGAGCCTTATTAAACATAGGGCCTCCATTCCCTACTCGCCTTTTGCCAACATTACGGCTCCAATCCCTGAGTTGAGCCTTTTTAGACATAGGGCCTCCATTCCCTAGTTGTCTTTTGCCAACATTAGGGCTCCAATCCTTGAGTTGAGCCTTTTAGACATAGGGTCTCCATTACATACGACTCAACTCTACGCACGATCTAGATTCAGGAAGAAGGTAACAACCCTAGATGTCATGTAGCCTCCTGATTATAAATGTGGCGCGCTACACATCCATAATCAAGACTCTACTAGACACGGCTCATAGACAACCCCTAGGACAGACTTGCTCTGATACCAAGTTTGTCACGACCCAAACTGAAGGGCCATGACTAGCACCCGACCACACTTGCCGAGCACCAACGTACATTTCATCTAACCTTCATTATTATCTTTTAAGGCTGACGAGATCAATATAAATGGTAGACCTAGATCATGGACAACCAACAATAAAATATGACGGCATGAACATACATAGCAGGGGATGACCAGACAATCAAGAAACTACGTATAAGGTATGAGCTACCACGCTACTATGAAAGACTATACAACAAAAACTAGCCGACAAGGCATACAAAACTATACATGAGCCGACACCTGTCTATGAGCCTCTAAAAGAACATAAGTGTTGCAACATAGCCGGAACAGGGCCCCGACATACCCATAATGTCTATAACAAAAATTGCATACCAAGACCAAGGCATGTCCGGAGAAGGGATCTCGCCAAACACCGCTGAACTGGACAGTCTACTGTGGTGGGGGAGCTGCACCTGCCTGTCTATTAGGACCTGCAACACGACATGCAGCGTCCACAAATAAAAGGATGTCAGTACGAATAAAGTACTGAGTATGTAAGGCAAGGAACCATAAATACGATCAGTAATGTAAGCAAGGATAGAGAATATACAACCTGTAACATCTTAGTACCTCTGAGGGCTACTTACATGAAATGCATGATACATATGTATAAATACATAAACCTTTAAAGCATTCACCTCTGTGGGCATCATTATCATCATATCGTACCCGGCCATAATAGGCTCGGTAGAATCGTACCCGGCCACGTGGAGCTCGGTAAAACCCAACTGATTAGTGGTTGCACAATAGGTGCCGTACCCGGCCAACTATAGCGTGGCTCGGTAGAGTAAAATAGATACATATATATAATGCATGCTCGACTCATGGAATCACATTCTAAACCTTTCGGAGTGACGTAAGGTCGGTATCCTCTGTACACGTTATTAGGACTAACTCTTCACTATGAACCTTATAAGAATCAGGAAGTACCAATAACATTGATAACATAAGAATAAGAGAAGCAACATTAACATCAATCGTTCCATAAGAGGGAAAACAATGTAAGTACTGCTAGCTTCTAAGAGTAGAGTATCTTTGGAAGCTCGTTCATTACATTATGTACAATCGGAGTCGTGCAAAAGAAGGAAAGGGATAGCCTCACATACCTTGTATATACTGCCCCAATCTCAAGCTATGCAATTGTCAAAACTCCTTAGTCTACAATAAGAGAAACGATACTATCGTTATCATTTAAGCGTCATAACTATTATGTATCGACCACAACCTATTTTACGATGAAACGGACAGCACCTCCCCTATATATATGACCTCACACCATTCAAAACAGTCACCAAACAGCCCAAACAACATCAATAATAAACATATTGAGCCTCCCAAAATAGTCCACACATAGCCTAATCACTCCATACATACGACGACCACCGTAGTCGTGTCAAACAACCTGGAAATGTTACGAATAACTATCAGCCCATAACCCTACATATATATGGTGTTTCTCCACACCCTTCCTCCTCCAAAACTCCACAAGATAGTAGTAAAATACGCAGCCCAACAACAACGCAAAACAGTCCACAAAACAATAACATTACTACCAAGCCTTTCGATATATATCTCACAAGTTCTAGCTTCAATGGCTTAGCCGCAACTTGGATAATCTTAAATACATATAGAGTAAGAGGTTCCTTACCTTTATACAGAAATAACAACTCCAATTTGACCTTAAATTTCCATGAAATATCCCTCCAATGCTGCCACAACAACAAAAAAGCGAAACTAGCGATCAATTAGTGTTTTTCGGCACTAGAATCACTTTAGAAGGCTTGAAATCACCTAGGATTGATATTAAGAACATGAGGGAGTATTTACAGAACATAAACCCTTTAAAACAACCTCCCACACGAGCTGAAACGACACAAAAATGAGCAACAACAAGAAGAACAAGAGACTTACTAGCGCCACGGAATTCCCGACACTTGATTTGTGTTGTTTGCCCTTTTTTGGGTCTTGAATCTTGAGAGAACCTTGAGAGGATGTTCCTAGGGTTCTAAGGTCTGAAAATAGTGAAAATAAATGATTTAAAACGGGTTGGAGGCATCCTATATAGGTCCAAATATCTTAAACCGACTTAGTGGGCCCCATAGAGAGGTGCTTGGCGCAGTCTCGCGAAAATGCGAATATCTCTCTACTCCGAGATCGTATCGATGAACGGTTTAATGCGTTGGAAACTAGACTCATAGATATTTAATTTGGTTGGTAGATAACCCCGTAATTCCTTGTAAATTATTAGAAAAGATTAGAAACATTTGACCTAATGTTTAAGTAAAATTATGAACCTAAGTTGCGACAACTTTTGTCGACTTTTGTTTCATAACTCGTTTGACTTCAAGACTTATGATACGGATATTATATGATTAAAATACCTTAATAAATGACCTCTTGAGTGTATTAAGCACCGCTAGATTACCTGAAAATACGAGTTACAACATCCTTGATTCGTTTAACTTCTAATACTGGTTAATCACCCTTATACACTCTTGTATCACTTAAGACCAATAGGATTGACTTCTTATCATCTCAAAGATAATTCCTTCTTGGATTTATGTTAACTAATATATGGCATGAACTAACACATGTGGATATGGGTTGTAACACCCTCCCCCCCTTAGGAACATTCGTCCTCGAATGTAAGGGTTTATGGGGAGTTTAAATCATCGTGGATTCCAATGGAAATTTCCGATCAATTTTCCCCTATAAAATGGTCACTAGAAAAACTTGCAAGTAATTAAGCCCAACATATGGCTTCACAAGGCTACACAAAGCATTATGCGTATTTACATTATCTACATATCACCATTTTGTATTAAGGAGGAGTATTCTCAAATTATTGCTTACCTCATAGAGCCGTTTCACCTTCCAATGTATTCTGTCTTCCACCAGCATCCTTGTTATCTTTATTCTGGAATAAGTAAGGGTATTTAGACTTCATCTCCTCTTCTGCTTCCCATGTCATTTCTTCCATATTTTTGTTCCTCCACAATACTTTGACGGAAGCTACATCTTTTGTTCTCAGCTTGCGGACTTGCCGATCTAATATCGCCACTGGCACTTCTTCATATGATAGGTCCTCTGTAACTTGTACATCTTTGATAGGGACGACTCGAGAAGGGTCTCCAATACATTTTCTCAACATAGATACATGGAATACCGGGTGGACAAATTCCAATTCGGATGGCAATTCTAACTCATAAGCAACCTGTCCAATCCGTCGAAGAATTTTATACGGCCCGATATACCTTGGACTCAGCTTACCTTTCTTCCCAAAACGCATAATACCCTTCATTGGTGAGATCCTCAGGAAAACCCAATCACCAACCTCAAACTCTAGATCACGACGTCGGACATCAGAATAAGATTTTTGCCTGCTTTGTGCCGTCCTCAATCGCTCATGTATCACTTTCACCTTCTCAATAGCTTGGTGAATCAAATCTGGCCCATATAATTCTGTTTCACCGACTTCGAACCATCCAACTGGTGATCTACATCTCCTCCCGTATAGTGCCTCATATGGGGCCATTTTAATACTGGAATGGTAGCTATTGTTATAGGCGAATTCTATGAGTGGAAGATGATCATCCCAATTCCCCTTAAAATCTAGAACACATGCTCGTAGCATATCTTCCAGTGTCTGAATGGTACGTTCAGCCTGTCCGTCAGTCTGCGGATGAAATGCAGTGCTGAGATTTACCTGTGTGCCTAAACCCTTCTGGAAAGACCTCCAAAAGTTAGCCGTAAATTGAGCTCCTCGGTCTGATATAATAGATATGGGCACACCATGAAGCCTAACAATCTCCTTGATATACAACTTCGCATAATCTTCAGCCGTGTAAGTTGTCTTTACTGGCAGAAAATGGGCACATTTTGTAAGTCGATCAATTATCACCCAGATGGAGTCAAACTTATGATAAGAGCGAGGTAATCCAATAATGAAGTCCATATTAATCACCTCCCACTTCCAGGTCGGAATCTCTATATTTTGAAGCAATCCACCGGGTTTCTGATGTTCTATCTTTACTTGTTGACAATTGGGACACTGGGCTACAAATTCTGCAATAGACTTCTTCATATTATCCCACCAATACTGCTCCTTGACATCATGATACATCTTTGTCGAGCCGGGATGGATGGAATATCGGGATTGATGAATCTCATTCATAATCTTCTCTCGCAACCCTGCCACATTAGGCACACACAATCGGCTCTGGTATCTCAGTGCCCCATCTTTTCCGATCCCAAAAGCCATACTTTTACACTGTTGAATGCTTTCTCTTAATCGTACTAAGATAGGATCTTCATATTGTCGTGCTTTTACCTCGGCTACCAAAGATGATTCTGATGTATTCTGTACAGTAACACCTCCATCATCAGAGTCTAACAATCTGATTCTCATATTGGCTAGCTGATGAAGCTCTTTAATCAACCCCCATCTACCTGCCTCAATATGTACTAAGCTTCCCATTGATTTACGGCTGAGAGCATCTGCCACAACATTGGCTTTACCGGGATGATACAATATCTCGACGTCGTAGTCTTTCAATAATTCAAGCCACCTACGCTGCCTCAAATTCAACTCTTTCTGCTTGAAGATGTATTGTAAACTCTTGTGATCTGTGTAGATGTCAACATGGACGCCGTATAAGTAGTGCCGCCATATCTTCAAAGCATATATTACTGCAGCCAATTCCAAATCATGGGTTGGATAATTCTTTTCATGCTTCTTCAATTGTCTTGATGCATAAGCAATCACATTCCCACGCTGCATCAATACGCACCCCAAACCTATACCTGAGGCATCACAATATACCACATAATCTTCTGTTCCTTCAGGAAGAGTGAGCACTGGTGCAGATGTCAATCGATTCTTCAGCTCCTGAAAACTACGTTCACAAGTGTCAGACCACTGGAATTTGGTAGCTTTTTGTGTTAACTTAGTCAATGGTGATGATATAGAGGAAAATCCTTCTACAAACCGCCTATAATATCCTGCTAGTCCTAGGAAGCTGCGGACTTCTGATGGTGTTGTAGGTCTCGGCCAATTCTTTACTGCATCGATCTTCTGAGTGTCGACACTAATACCCTCATCAGATATCACATGGCCAAGGAATGCTACTGAGTTCAGCCAGAATTCACATTTGGAGAGCTTAGCATATAACTTACGATCCTGAAGCGTCTGTAATACTATCCGCAAGTGGCCCGCGTGTTCCGCCTCCGAACGAGAATACACTAGAATGTCATCAATGAATACAATCACGAACACATCAAGATAGGGCCTGAATATAGTATTCATGAGATCCATAAAAGCTGCTGGGGCATTTGTTAGCCCGAACGACATCACCAAGAACTCAAAGTGCCCATATCTTGTCCGGAAGGCCGTCTTTGGAATATCCTTCTCCCTAACCCTTACCTGATGATACCCTGAACGTAAATCAATCTTGGAGAAATACTTGGCACCCTGGAGTTGGTCAAACAGGTCATCAATTCTTGGAAGTGGATACTTGTTCTTTATAGTAGACTTATTCAACTGTCGATAGTCGATACACATCCGTAACGACCCGTCTTTCTTCCGCACGAATAGGACTGGTGCACCCCAAGGTGAAGTGCTAGGCCTAATAAAGCCCTTATCTAGCAAGTCCTTCAACTGCACCTTCAACTCTTGCAACTCTGTCGGGGCCATTCTGTATGGAGGAATAGAGATCGGTTGAGTGTCAGGCAACACATCAATGCTAAACTCAATCTCCCTTTCAGGAGGAAGGCCTGGGAGTTCATTTGGGAAAACATCTGGGAATTCGTTGACCACAGGGATTGATTGTAAAGTAGGTGGTTTCGCCTCCGCATCCCTAACGCGAACGAGATGATAAATGTAACCTTTTGAGATCATTTTCCTTGCCTTAAGATAGGAAATAAACCTACCTTTCGGTGTAGCAATGTTCCCTTTCCATTCAATGACGGGTTCACCCGGAAATTGGAACCTAACCATCTTCGTACGACAGTCAACATTTGCATAGCATGAGGCCAACCAGTCCATTCCCATTATCACATCAAAATCAACCATTTCTAACTCAAATAAATTTGCCGAGGTTTGACGACTACAAATCATCACAGTGCAACCTCTATATACCCTTCTAGCAATCACAGAATCTCCTATCGGAGTAGATACCGCGAGGGGTTTACTTATCAATTCAGGTTCAATGCCAAACTTATTAGCCACAAAGGGTGTAACATATGATAATGTAGATCCCGGATCAATCAACGCATATACATCATAAGAAAACACAGATATAATACCTGTAACAACATCTGGAGACGACTCGAGATCCTGTCGACCTACTAGAGCATAGGTTCGATTTTGAGCACCACTCGAACTCGGCACTGCACCTCTACCCCTACCACGACCTGTCGACTGCTGAAAACCCCGTGCTGGAGGTCGAACTGATGAGGAAGAACCAGACACAGATCCAGTCGGCTGAGCCATACCATCACCTCCTCTATTAGGACAATCCCGCATCATATGGCCAGGCTGCCCGCACGAATAGCATGCATCAGAACCTCGACGACACAGTCCAAAGTGGGCCTTGCCGCACTGATCACAATGTGGTGTTGGGGGTCTCATCTGACTAGTATCCCTGTGATGTTGCGAGCCAGATGCCCGCGAACTCTGACCTGGACCAGAATAGGATCGATCATATCGAGGCCTCTGAAACTGTGGAGGAGCACTAGCTACAGGTGGCGCCGAACTCCTCGAAAACTGTGGCCTGATGCGGCCTCTGAAGTCATCAGAATACCCTGCAAATCTCGCCCTCTTATGCTGGCCTCTATCCTGCTCCCTAACTGCCCTCTGCTGGCGCTTACGATCCTCTAGGGTCTGGGCATAAGCTTGAATACGGGAAATATCCATGCCCTCCACCAAGGAGGCTGTCGTACACTCATTTATCAGATGTGGTCCCAACCCATTCACGAACATATGCACCCTATCACTCATCTCGGCCACCATATGGGGAGCATACCTTGCCAAAGAATCAAACTGCATACTGTACTCTCGCACACTCATATTACCTTGTCTAAGGTTCAAGAACTTATCAGCTCTAGCTCGTCGTATCTCAACTGGCAAGTAGTGACGAAGAAAGGCCTCAGAAAATTCCTTCCACACAGCTGGAGGAGGGTTCGGACCCCTGGATCTCTCCCAACTATCATACCAGAGAACCGCTAAATCCCGTAACCGATAAGAAGCCAACTCTACTGCCTCTGTATCACTAACATGCATAACCCGAAGTGTACGATGAACTTGGTCAATAAAAGTCTGTGGGTCCTCCTTGGGGTCTGATCCGGTAAACACTGGAGGGTCTAAATTAATAAAATCACGAACTCTTGTACTAACTGGTTTCTCAGCAGCACCTGTATTCTGCCTCTGATCCTGAGCAGCTACCAAGCTAGTCAATAACTGCAAAGCACTCCGCATATCCTGGTCTGGAGTGCCAGACGGAGGAACTGGAGGCGCTGGGTGCCTTCTAATATCCTCTGGAGGAGATGGAGTAGATGAGGTATGAGAGGGCATCTCACTTTGAGCCTCACTTTGTCCTGCTCTGACTTGGGGCACCTGACTGGTACCCTCTCCCGCTGCTGTATCAAGCCGTCTACTAATCGTTTGCTTCCTAGTCGAAGGCATCACTGAAAAAACAAGGTGAATATTAGAGACGAACACTTACGACTCAACTCTACGCACGATCTAGATTCAGGAAGAAGGTAACAACCCTAGATGTCATGTAGCCTCCTAATTATAAATGTGGCGCGCTACACATCCATAATCAAGACTCTACTAGACACGGCTCATAGACAACCCCTAGGACAGACTTGCTCTGATACCAAGTTTGTCACGACCCAAACTGAAGGGCCATGACTAGCACCCGACCACACTTGCCGAGCACCAACGTACATTTCATCTAACCTTCATTATTATCTTTTAAGGCTGACGAGATCAATATAAATGGTAGACCTAGATCATGGACAACCAGCAATAAAATATGACGGCATGAACATACATAGCAGGGGATGACCAGACAATCAAGAAACTACGTATAAGGTATGAGCTACCACGCTACTATGAAAGACTATACAACAAAAACTAGCCGACAAGGCATACCAAACTATACATGAGCCGACACCTGTCTATGAGCCTCTAAAAGAACATAAGTGTTGCAACATAGCCGGAACAGGGCCCCGACATACCCATAATGTCTATAACAAAAATTGCATACCAAGACCAAGGCAAGTCCGGAGAAGGGATCTCGCCAAACACCGCTGAACTGGACAGTCTACTGTGGTGGGGGAGCTGCACCTGCCTGTCTATCAGGACCTGCAGCACGACATGCAGCGTCCACAAATAAAAGGACGTCAGTACGAATAAAGTACTGAGTATGTAAGGCAATGAACCATAAATACGATCAGTAATGTAAGCAAGGATAGAGAATATACAACCTGTAACATCTTAGTACCTCTGAGGGCTACTTACATGAAATGCATGATACATATGTATAAATACATAAACCTTTAAAGCATTCGCCTCTGTGGGCATCATTATCATCATATCGTACCCGGCCATAATAGGCTCGGTAGAATCGTACCCGGCCACGTGGAGCTCGGTAAAACCCAACTGATCAGTGGTTGCACAATAGGTGTCGTACCCGGCCAACTATAGCGTGGCTCGGTAGAGTAAAATAGATACATATATATAATGCATGCTCGACTCATGGAATCACATTCTAAACCTTTCGGAGTGACGTAAGGTCGGTATCCTCTGTACACGTTATTAGGACTAACTCTTCACTATGAACCTTATAAGAATCAGGAAGTACCAATAACATTGATAACATAAGAATAAGAGAAGCAACATTAACATCAATCGTTCCATAAGAGGGAAAACAATGTAAGTACTGCTAGCTTCTAAGAGTAGAGTATCTTTGGAAGCTCGTTCATTACATTATGTACAATCGGAGTCGTGCAAAAGAAGGAAAGGGATAGCCTCACATACCTTGTATATACTTCCCCAATCTCAAGCTATGCAATTGTCAAAACTCCTTAGTCTACAATAAGAGAAACGATACTATCGTTATCATTTAAGCGTCATAACTATTATGTATCGACCACAACCTATTTTACGATGAAACGGACAGCACCTCCCCTATATATATGACCTCACACCATTCAAAACAGTCACCAAACATCCCAAACAACATCAATAATAAACATATTGAGCCTCCCAAAATAGTCCACACATAGCCTAATCACTCCATACATACGACGACCACCGTAGTCGTGTCAAACAACCTGGAAATGTTACGAATAACTATCAGCCCATAACCCTACATATATATGGTGTTTCTCCACACCCTTCCTCCTCCAAAACTCCACAAGATAGTAGTAAAATACGCAGCCCAACAACAACGCAAAACAGTCCACAAAACAATAACATTACTACCAAGCCTTTCGATATATATCTCACAAGTTCTAGCTTCAATGGCTTAGCCGCAACTTGGATAATCTTAAATACATATAGAGTAAGAGGTTCCTTACCTTTATACAGAAATAACAACTCCAATTTGACCTTAAATTTCCATGAAATATCCCTCCAATGCTGCCACAACAACAAAAAAGCGAAACTAGCGATCAATTAGTGTTTTTCGGCACTAGAATCACTTTAGAAGGCTTGAAATCACCTAGGATTGATATTAAGAACATGAGGGAGTATTTACAGAACATAAAACCTTTAAAACAACCTCCCACACGAGCTGAAACGACACAAAAATGAGCAACAACAAGAAGAACAAGAGACTTACTAGCGCCACGGAATTCCCGACACTTGATTTGTGTTGTTTGCTCTTTTTTTGGGTCTTGAATCTTGAGAGAACCTTGAGAGGATGTTCCTAGGGTTCTAAGGTCTGAAAATAGTGAAAATAAATGATTTAAAACGGGTTGGAGTCATCCTATATAGGTCCAAATATCTTAAACCGACTTAGTGGGCCCCATAGAGAGGTGCTTAGCGCAGTCTCGCGAAAATGCGAATATCTCTCTACTCCGAGATCGTATCGATGAACGGTTTAATGCGTTGGAAACTAGACTCATATATATTTAATTTGGTTGGTAGATAACCCCGTAATTCCTTGTAAATTATTAGAAAAGATTAGAAACATTTGACCTAATGTTTAAGTAAAATTATGAACCTAAGTTGCGACAACTTTTGTCGACTTTTGTTTCATAACTCGTTTGACTTCAAGACTTATGATACGGATATTATATGATTAAAATACTTTAATAAATGACCTCTTGAGTGTATTAAGCACCGCTAGATTACCTGAAAATACGAGTTACAACATCCTTGATTCGTTTAACTTCTAATACTGGTTAATCACCCTTATACACTCTTGTATCACTTAAGACCAATAGGATTGACTTCTTATCATCTCAAAGATAATTCCTTTTTGGATTTATGTTAACTAATATATGGCATGAACTAACACATGTGGATATGGGTTGTAACATTAGACATAGGGCCTCTATTACCTAGTCGCCTTTCGCCAACATTAGGACTCCAATCCCTGAATTGAGCCTTTTAGACTTAGGACCTCCATTCCCTAGTCACCTTTTCTGTCAACATTAGGGCTCAAATCCCTGAGTTGAGCCTTTAGACATAGCGCATCCATTCCCTAGTCACCCTTTGCCAACATTAGGGTTCCAATCCTTGAGTTGAGCCTTTTAGACATAGGGCATCCATTCCCTAGTCGCCTTTTCTACCAATATTAGGGCTCTAATCCCTGAGTTGAACCTTTTAGACACGGTGCTTCCATTCCCTAGTCGCCTTTTCTGCCAACATTAGGGCTCCAATTCCTGAGTTGAGCCTTTTAGACATAGGGCATCCCTTCCCTAGTCGCCTTTTCTACCAATAGTAGGGCTCCAATCCCTGAGTTGAGTCTTTTAGACATGGGGCCTCTATTCCCTAGTTGCCTTTTCTGCCAACATTAGGGCTCCAATCTCTGAGTTGAGCCTTTTAGACATAGGGCCTCCATTCCCTAGTTGCCTTTTGCCAACATTAGGGCTTCAATCTTTGAGTTAAGCCTTTTTAGACATAGGGCCTCCATTCCCTAGTCTCCCTTTGCCAACATTAGGGCTCCAATCCATGAGTTGAGCCTTTTAGACATAGGGCCTCCATTCCCTAGTCGTATTTTGCCAACATTAGGGCTCCAATCCCTTAGTAGAGCCTTATTAGACATAGGGCCTCAATTCCCTAGTCGCGTTTTGCCAATATTAAGGTTCCAATCGCTGAGTTGAGCCTTTTAGATATGGGGCCTCTATTCCTTAGTCGCCTTTTCTGCCAACATTTGGGCTCCAATCCCTGAGTTGAGCCTTTTAGACATAGGGACTCCATTCCCTAGTCGCCTTTTGCCAACATTAGGGCTCCAATCTTTGAGTTGACCCTTTTTAGACATAGGCCCTCCATTCCCTAGTCGCCCTTTGACAACATTAGGGCTCCAATCCTTGAGTTGAGCATTTTAGACATAGGGCCTCCATTCCCTAGTCGTCTTTTGCCAAAATTAGGGCTCCAATTCCTGAGTTGAGTCTTATTAGACATAGGGCCTCCATTACCTAGTCGCTTTTTGCCAACATTAGGGCATCAATCCCTGAGTTGAGCCTTTTTAGACATAGGGCCTCCATTCCCTAGTCGCCTTCTCTGCCAACATTAGGGCTCCAATCACTGAGTTAAGCCTTTTAGACATAGGGCCTCCATTCTCTAGTCGCCTTTTGCCAAAATTTGGGCTCCAATCCTTGAGTTAAGCTTTTTAGACATAGGACCTCCATTCCCTAGTCGTCTTTTGCCAACATTAGGGCTCCAATCCCTGTGTTGAGCCTTTTTAGACATAGGGCCTCCATTCCCTAGCCGCCTTTGGCCAACATTAGGGCTCTAATCCCTGAGTTGAGCCTTTTAGACTTAGGGCCTCCATTCCCTAGTCGCCTTTTGCGAACATTAGGGCTCCAATCCCTTAGTTGAGCCTTTTTAGACATAGGGCCTCTATTTCCTAGTCGCCTTTTGCCAACATTAGGGCTCCAATCCGTGGGTTGAGCCTTTTTAGACATAGGGCCTCCAATCCCTATCCGCCTTTCGCCAACATTAGGGCTCCAATCCCTGAGTTGAGCCTTTTAGACTTAGGGCCTCCATTCCCTAGTCGCCTTTTGCGAACATTAGGGCTTCAATCTTTGAGTTGAGCCTTTTAGACATAGGGCCTCCATTGTCTAGTCACCTTTTGCCAACATTAAGGCTCCAATCCCTGAGTTGAGCCTTTTAGACATAGGGAATCCATTCCCTAGTCACCCTTTGCCAACATTAGGGCTCCAATCCCTGAGTTGAGCCTTTTAGACTTAGGACCTCCATTCCCTAGTCGCCTTTTGCGAACATTAGGGCTTCAATCTTTGAGTTGAGCCTTTTAGACATAGGGCCTCCATTCCCTAGTCGCCTTTTGCCAACATTAGGACTCCAATCCCTGAGTTGTGCTTTTTAGACATGGGGCCTCCATTCCCTAGTCTCCTTTTGCCAACTTTAGGGCCCCAATATCTTAGTTGAGCCTTTTAGACAAAGGGACTCCATTCCCTAGTCGCCTTTTCTACCAATATTAGGGCTTCAATCCCTGAGTCGAGCCTTTTAGACACGGGGCCTCCATTCCCTAGTCGCCTTTTCTGTCAACATTAGGGCTCCAATCCCTGAGTTGAGCCTTTAGACATAGGGAATCCATTCCCTAGTCACCCTTTGCCAACATTAGGGATCCAATCCTTGAGTTGAGCCTTTTAGACACAAGGCATCCATTTCCTAGTCGTCTTTTTTACCAACATTAAGGCTCCAATCCCTGAGTTGAGCATTTTAGACATGGGGCCTCTATTCCCTAGTCGCCTTTTCTGCCAACATTAGGACTCTAATCCCTGAGTTGAGCCTTCTAGACATAGGGCCTCCATTCCCTAGTCGCCTTTAGTCAACATTAGGGCTCCAATCGTTAAGTTGAGCCTTTTTAGACATAGGGCCTCCATTCCCTAGTCGCCCTTAGCCAACATTAGGGCTCCAATCCTGAGTTGAGCCTTTTAGACATAGGGCCTCCATTACCTAGTCGCCTTTTCTTCTAATATTTGGGCTCAAATCCCTGAGTTGAGCCATTTAGACATGGGGACTCCATTCCCTAGTCGCCTTTTGCAAACATTAGGGCTCCAATCCCTTAGTTGAGCCTTTTTAGACATAGGGCCTCCATTCCCTAGTCGCCTTTTGCAAACATTATGGCTCCAATCCGTGAGTTGAGCCTTTTTACACATAGGGCCTCCATTCCCTAGCCGCCTTTCGCCAACATTAGGGCTCCAATCCCTGAGTTGAGCCTTTTAGACTTAGGGCCTCCATTCCCTAGTCGCCTTTTGCGAACATTAGGGCTTCAATCTTTGAGTAGAGCCTTTTAGACATAGGGCCTCCATTCTCTAGTCACCTTTTGCCAACATTAGGGCTCCAATCCCTGAGTTGTGCCTTTTAGACATGGGGCCTCCATTCCCTAGTCGCCTTTTCTACCCATATTAGGTCTCCAATCCCTAAGTTGAGACTTTTAGACATAGGGCCTCCATTTCCTAGTCGTCTTTTGCCAACATTATCGATCCAATCCCTGAGTTGAGCCTTATTAGACATAGGGCCTCCATAACCTAGTCGCCTTTTGCCAACATTAGGGCTCCAATCCCCGAGTTCAGCCTTTTTAGACATAGGGCCTCCATTCCCTAGTCGCCTTTTGCCAACATTAGGGCTCCAATCCCTTAGTTAAGCCTTTTAGACATATGGCCTCCATTCCCTAGTCGCTTTTTGCCAACATTAGGGCTCTAATCCCTGAGTTGAGCTTTTTAGACATAGGTCCTCCATTCACTAGTCGCCTTTTGCCAACATTAGGGCTCCAATCCCTATGTTGAGCCTTTTTAGACATAGGGCCTCCATTCCCTAGACACCTTTTCCGCCAACATTAGGGCTCCAATCCCTGAGTTGAGCCTTATTAGACATAGGGCCTCCATTCCCTAGTCCCCTTTTGCCAACATTACGGCTCCAATACCTGAGTTGAGCCTTTTTAGACATAGGGCCTCCATTCCCTAGTTGCCTTTTGCCAACATTAGGGCTCCAATCCCTGAGTTGAGCCTTTTAGACATAGGGTCTCCATTACCTAGTCGCCTTTTCTTCCAATATTAGGGCTCAAATCTCTAAGTTGAGCATTTTAGACATGGGGACTCTATTCCCTAGTCGACTTTTGCCAACATTAGGGCTTCAATCCCTTAGTTGAGCCTTTTTAGACATAGGGCCTCTATTCCCTAGTCGCCTTTTGCCAACATTAGGGCTCGAATCCTTGAGTTGAGCCTTTTTAGACATAGGTCCTCCATTCCCTAGCCGCCTTTCGCCAACATTAGGGCTCCAATCCCTGAATTGAGCCTTTTAAACTTAGGACCTCCATTCCCTAGTCACCTTTTCTGTAAACATTAGGGCTCCAATCCCTGAGTTGAGCCTTTTAGACATAGGGCCTCCATTCCTTAGTTGCCTTTTGCCAACATTAGGGCTTCAATCTTTGAGTTAAGCCTTTTTAGACATATGGCCTCCATTCCCTAGTCGCTTTTTGCCAACATTAGGGCTCCAATCCCTGAGTTGAGCTTTTTAGACATAGGGCCTCCATTCCCTAGTCGCCTTTTGCCAACATTAGGGCTCCAATCCCTGAGTTGAGACTTTTTAGACATAGGGCCTCCATTCCCTAGTCACCTTTTCTGCCAACATTAGGGCTCCAATCCTTGAGTTGAGCCTTTTAGACATAGGGTCTCCATTCCCTAGTCGTCTTTTGCCAACATTATGGATCCAATCGCTGAGTTGAGCCTTATTAGACATAGGGCCTCCATACCCTAGTCGCCTTTTGCCAACATTAGGGCTCCAATCCCTGAGTTGTGCTTTTTAGACATGGGGCTTCCATTCCCTAGTCACCTTTTGCCAACTTTAGGGCCCCAATATCTTAGTTGAGCCTTTTAGACAAAGGGACTCCATTCCCTAGTCGCCTTTTCTACCAATATTAGGGCTCCAATCCCTGAGTTGAGCCTTTTAGACACGGGGCCTCCATTCCCTAGTCGTCTTTTCTGTCAACATTAGGGTTCCAATCCCTGAGTTGAGCCTTTAGACATAGGGAATCCATTCCCTAGTCACCCTTTGCCAACATTAGGGATCCAATCCCTGAGTTGAGCCTTTTAGACACAAGGCATCCATTTCCTAGTCGTCTTTTTTACCAACATTAAGGCTCCAATCCCTGAGTTGAGCGTTTTAGACATGAGTCCTCTATTCCCTAGTCGTCTTTTCTGCCAACATTAGGGCTCTAATCCCTTAGTTGAGCCTTCTAGACACGGTGCTTCCATTCCCTAGTCGCCTTTTCTGCCAACATTAGGGCTCCAATTCCTGAGTTGAGCCTTTTAAACATAGGGCATCCCTTCCCTAGTCGCCTTTTCTACCAATAGTAGGACTCCAATCCCTGAGTTGAGTCTTTTAGACATGGGGCCTCTATTCCCTAGTTGCCTTTTCTGCCAACATTAGGGCTCCAATCTCTGAGTTGAGCCTTTTAGACATAGGGCCTCCATTCCCTAGTTGCCTTTTGCCAACATTAGGACTCCAATCCCTGAATTGAGCCTTTTAGACTTAGGACCTCCATTCCCTAGTCACCTTTTCTGTCAACATTAGGGCTCCAATCCCTGAGTTGAGCCTTTAGACATAGCGCATCCATTCCCTAGACACCCTTTGCCAACATTAGGGTTCCAATCCCTGAGTTGAGCCTTTTAGACATAGGGCATCCATTCCCTAGTCGCCTTTTCTACCAATATTAGGGCTCTAATCCCTGAGTTGAACCTTTTAGACACATTGCTTCCATTCCCTAGTCGCCTTTTCTGCCAACATTAGGGCTCCAATTCCTGAGTTGAGCCTTTTAGACATAGGGCATCCCTTCCCTAGTCGCCTTTTCTACCAATAGTAGGGCTCCAATCCTTGAGTTGAGTCTTTTAGACATGGGGCCTCTATTCCCTAGTTGCCTTTTCTGCCAACATTAGGGCTCCAATCTCTGAGTTGAGCCTTTTAGACATAGGGCCTCCATTCCCTAGTTTCCTTTTGCCAACATTAGGGCTTCAATCTTTGAGTTAAGCCTTTTTAGACATAGGGCCTCCATTCCCTAGTCTCCCTTTGCCAACATTAGGGCTCCAATCCCTGAGTTGAGCCTTTTAGACATAGGGCCTCCATTCCCTATTCGTATTTTGCCAACATTAGGGCTCCAATCCCTTAGTAGAGCCTTATTAGACATAGGGCCTCAATTCCCTAGTCGCGTTTTGCCAATATTAAGGTTCCAATCGCTGAGTTGAGCCTTTTAGACATGGGGCCTCTATTCCCTAGTCGCCTTTTCTGCCAACATTTGGGCTCCAATCCCTGAGTTGAGCCTTTTAGACATAGGGACTCCATTCCCTAGTCGCCTTTTGCCAACATTAGGGCTCCAATCTTTGAGTTGACCCTTTTTAGACATAGGCCCTCCATTCCCTAGTCGCCCTTTGCCAACATTAGGGCTCCAATCCTTGAGTTGAGCATTTTAGACATAGGGCCTCCATTCCCTAGTCGTCTTTTGCCAAAATTAGGGCTCCAATTCCTGAGTTGAGGCTTATTAGAAATAGGGCCTCCATTACCTAGTCGCTTTTTGCCAATATTAGGGCATCAATCCCTGAGTTGAGCCTTTTTAGACA
Source organism: Nicotiana sylvestris (assembly GCF_000393655.2). Lineage (NCBI taxonomy): Eukaryota > Viridiplantae > Streptophyta > Magnoliopsida > Solanales > Solanaceae > Nicotiana > Nicotiana sylvestris. The sequence goes on from NC_091059.1 coordinate 42,659,423, forward strand.
TAGGGCCTCCATTCCCTAGTCGCCTTCTCTGCCAACATTAGGGCTCCAATCACTGAGTTAAGCCTTTTAGACATAGGGCCTCCATTCTCTAGTCGCCTTTTGCCAACATTTGGGCTCCAATCCCTGAGTTGAGCTTTTTAGACATAAGACCTCCATTCCCTAGTCGTCTTTTGCCAACATTAGGGCTCCAATCCCTGTGTTGAGCCTTTTTAGACATAGGGCCTCCATTCCCTAGCCGCCTTTGGCCAACATTAGGGCTCTAATCCCTGAGTTGAGCCTTTTAGACTTAGGGCCTCCATTCCCTAATCTCCTTTTGCGAACATTAGGGCTCCAATCCCTTAGTTGAGCCTTTTTAGACATAGGGCCTCCATTCCCAGGTCGCCTTTTGCCAACATTAGGGCTCCAATCCGTGGGTTGAGCCTTTTTAGACATAGGGCCTCCATTCCCTATCCGCCTTTCGCCAACATTAGGGCTCCAATCCCTGAGTTGAGCCTTTTAGACTTAGGGCCTCCATTCCCTAGTCGCCTTTTGCGAACATTAGGGCTTCAATCTTTGAGTTGAGCCTTTTAGACATAGGGCCTCCATTGTCTAGTCACCTTTTGCCAACATTAAGGCTCCAATCCCTGAGTTGAGCCTTTTAGACATAGGGAATCCATTCCCTAGTCACCCTTTGCCAACATTAGGGCTCCAATCACTGAGTTGAGCCTTTTAGACTTAGGACCTCCATTCCCTCGTCGCCTTTTGCGAACATTAGGGCTTCAATCTTTGAGTTGAGCCTTTTAGACATAGGGCCTCCATTCCCTAGTCGCCTTTTGCCAACATTAGGGCTCCAATCCCTGAGTTGTGCTTTTTAGACATGGGGCCTCCATTCCCTAGTCTCCTTTTGCCAACTTTAGGGCCCCAATATCTTAGTTGAGCCTTTTAGACAAAGGGACTCCATTCCCTAGTCGCCTTTTCTACCAATATTAGGGCTTCAATCCCTGAGTTGAGCCTTTTAGACACGGGGCCTCCATTCCCTAGTCGCCTTTTCTGTCAACATTAGGGCTCCAATCGCTGAGTTGAGCCTTTAGACATAGGGAATCCATTCCCTAGTCACCCTTTGCCAACATTAGGGATCCAATCCCTGAGTTGAGCCTTTTAGACACAAGGCATCCAATTCCTAGTCGTCTTTTATACCAACATTAAGGCTCCAATCCCTGAGTTGAGCATTTTAGACATGGGGCCTCTATTCCCTAGTCGCCTTTTCTGCCAACATTAGGACTCTAATCCCTGAGTTGAGCCTTCTAGACATAGGGCCTCCATTCCCTAGTCGCCTTTAGCCAACATTAGGGCTCCAATCGTTAAGTTGAGCCTTTTTAGACATAGGGCCTCTATTCCCTAGTCGCCCTTAGCCAACATTAGGGCTCCAATCCTGAGTTGAGCCTTTTAGACATAGGGCCTCCATTACCTAGTCGCCTTTTCTTCTAATATTTGGGCTCAAATCCTTGAGTTGAGCCTTTTAGACATGGGGACTCCATTCCCTAGTCGCCTTTTGCAAACATTAGGGCTCCAATCCCTTAGTTGAGCCTTTTAGACACAAGGCATCCATTTCCTAGTCGTCTTTTTTACCAACATTAAGGCTCCAATCCCTGAGTTGAGCGTTTTAGACATGAGTCCTCTATTCCCTAGTCGTCTTTTCTGCCAACATTAGGGCTCTAATCCCTTAGTTGAGCCTTCTAGACACGGTGCTTCCATTCCCTAGTCGCCTTTTCTGCCAACATTAGGGCTCCAATTCCTGAGTTGAGCCTTTTAAACATAGGGCATCCCTTCCCTAGTCGCCTTTTCTACCAATAGTAGGACTCCAATCCCTGAGTTGAGTCTTTTAGACATGGGGCCTCTATTCCCTAGTTGCCTTTTCTGCCAACATTAGGGCTCCAATCTCTGAGTTGAGCCTTTTAGACATAGGGCCTCCATTCCCTAGTTGCCTTTTGCCAACATTAGGACTCCAATCCCTGAATTGAGCCTTTTAGACTTAGGACCTCCATTCCCTAGTCACCTTTTCTGTCAACATTAGGGCTCCAATCCCTGAGTTGAGCCTTTAGACATAGCGCATCCATTCCCTAGACACCCTTTGCCAACATTAGGGTTCCAATCCCTGAGTTGAGCCTTTTAGACATAGGGCATCCATTCCCTAGTCGCCTTTTCTACCAATATTAGGGCTCTAATCCCTGAGTTGAACCTTTTAGACACATTGCTTCCATTCCCTAGTCGCCTTTTCTGCCAACATTAGGGCTCCAATTCCTGAGTTGAGCCTTTTAGACATAGGGCATCCCTTCCCTAGTCGCCTTTTCTACCAATAGTAGGGCTCCAATCCCTGAGTTGAGTCTTTTAGACATGGGGCCTCTATTCCCTAGTTGCCTTTTCTGCCAACATTAGGGCTCCAATCTCTGAGTTGAGCCTTTTAGACATAGGGCCTCCATTCCCTAGTTTCCTTTTGCCAACATTAGGGCTTCAATCTTTGAGTTAAGCCTTTTTAGACATAGGGCCTCCATTCCCTAGTCTCCCTTTGCCAACATTAGGGCTCCAATCCCTGAGTTGAGCCTTTTAGACATAGGGCCTCCATTCCCTATTCGTATTTTGCCAACATTAGGGCTCCAATCCCTTAGTAGAGCCTTATTAGACATAGGGCCTCAATTCCCTAGTCGCGTTTTGCCAATATTAAGGTTCCAATCGCTGAGTTGAGCCTTTTAGACATGGGGCCTCTATTCCCTAGTCGCCTTTTCTGCCAACATTTGGGCTCCAATCCCTGAGTTGAGCCTTTTAGACATAGGGACTCCATTCCCTAGTCGCCTTTTGCCAACATTAGGGCTCCAATCTTTGAGTTGACCCTTTTTAGACATAGGCCCTCCATTCCCTAGTCGCCCTTTGCCAACATTAGGGCTCCAATCCTTGAGTTGAGCATTTTAGACATAGGGCCTCCATTCCCTAGTCGTCTTTTGCCAAAATTAGGGCTCCAATTCCTGAGTTGAGGCTTATTAGAAATAGGGCCTCCATTACCTAGTCGCTTTTTGCCAATATTAGGGCATCAATCCCTGAGTTGAGCCTTTTTAGACATAGGGCCTCCATTCCCTAGTCGCCTTCTCTGCCAACATTAGGGCTCCAATCACTGAGTTAAGCCTTTTAGACATAGGGCCTCCATTCTCTAGTCGCCTTTTGCCAACATTTGGGCTCCAATCCCTGAGTTGAGCTTTTTAGACATAAGACCTCCATTCCCTAGTCGTCTTTTGCCAACATTAGGGCTCCAATCCCTGTGTTGAGCCTTTTTAGACATAGGGCCTCCATTCCCTAGCCGCCTTTGGCCAACATTAGGGCTCTAATCCCTGAGTTGAGCCTTTTAGACTTAGGGCCTCCATTCCCTAATCTCCTTTTGCGAACATTAGGGCTCCAATCCCTTAGTTGAGCCTTTTTAGACATAGGGCCTCCATTCCCAGGTCGCCTTTTGCCAACATTAGGGCTCCAATCCGTGGGTTGAGCCTTTTTAGACATAGGGCCTCCATTCCCTATCCGCCTTTCGCCAACATTAGGGCTCCAATCCCTGAGTTGAGCCTTTTAGACTTAGGGCCTCCATTCCCTAGTCTCCTTTTGCGAACATTAGGGCTTCAATCTTTGAGTTGAGCCTTTTAGACATAGGGCCTCCATTGTCTAGTCACCTTTTGCCAACATTAAGGCTCCAATCCCTGAGTTGAGCCTTTTAGACATAGGGAATCCATTCCCTAGTCACCCTTTGCCAACATTAGGGCTCCAATCACTGAGTTGAGCCTTTTAGACTTAGGACCTCCATTCCCTCGTCGCCTTTTGCGAACATTAGGGCTTCAATCTTTGAGTTGAGCCTTTTAGACATAGGGCCTCCATTCCCTAGTCGCCTTTTGCCAACATTAGGGCTCCAATCCCTGAGTTGTGCTTTTTAGACATGGGGCCTCCATTCCCTAGTCTCCTTTTGCCAACTTTAGGGCCCCAATATCTTAGTTGAGCCTTTTAGACAAAGGGACTCCATTCCCTAGTCGCCTTTTCTACCAATATTAGGGCTTCAATCCCTGAGTTGAGCCTTTTAGACACGGGGCCTCCATTCCCTAGTCGCCTTTTCTGTCAACATTAGGGCTCCAATCGCTGAGTTGAGCCTTTAGACATAGGGAATCCATTCCCTAGTCACCCTTTGCCAACATTAGGGATCCAATCCCTGAGTTGAGCCTTTTAGACACAAGGCATCCAATTCCTAGTCGTCTTTTATACCAACATTAAGGCTCCAATCCCTGAGTTGAGCATTTTAGACATGGGGCCTCTATTCCCTAGTCGCCTTTTCTGCCAACATTAGGACTCTAATCCCTGAGTTGAGCCTTCTAGACATAGGGCCTCCATTCCCTAGTCGCCTTTAGCCAACATTAGGGCTCCAATCGTTAAGTTGAGCCTTTTTAGACATAGGGCCTCTATTCCCTAGTCGCCCTTAGCCAACATTAGGGCTCCAATCCTGAGTTGAGCCTTTTAGACATAGGGCCTCCATTACCTAGTCGCCTTTTCTTCTAATATTTGGGCTCAAATCCCTGAGTTGAGCCTTTTAGACATGGGGACTCCATTCCCTAGTCGCCTTTTGCAAACATTAGGGCTCCAATCCCTTAGTTGAGCCTTTTTAGACATAGGGCCTCCATTCCCTAGTCGCCTTTTGCAAACATTATGGCTCCAATCCGTGAGTTGAGCCTTTTTATACATAGGGCCTCCATTCCCTAGCCGCCTTTCGCCAACATTAGGGCTCCAATCCCTGAGTTGAGCCTTTTAGACTTAGGGCCACAATTCCCTAGTCGCCTTTTGCGAACATTAGGGCTTCAATCTTTGAGTAGAGCCTTTTAGACATAGGGCCTCCATTCTCTAGTCACCTTTTGCCAACATTAGGGCTCTAATCCCTGAGTTGTGCCTTTTAGACATGGGGCCTCCATTCCCTAGTCGCCTTTTCTACCCATATTAGGGCTCCAATCCCTGAGTTGAGACTTTTAGACATAGGGCCTCCATTTCCTAGTCGTCTTTTGCCAACATTATCGATCCAATCCCTGATTTGAGCCTTATTAGACATAGGGCCTCCATACCCTAGTCGCCTTTTGCCAACATTAGGGCTCCAATCCCCGAGTTCAGCCTTTTTAGACATAGGGCCTCCATTCCCTAGTCGCCTTTTGCCAACATTAGGGCTCCAATCCCTTAGTTAAGCCTTTTAGACATATGGCCTCCATTCCCTAGTCGCTTTTTGCCAACATTAGGGCTCTAATCCCTGAGTTGAGCTTTTTAGACATAGGGCCTCCATTCACTAGTCGCCTTTTGCCAACATTAGGGCTCCAATCCCTGTGTTGAGCCTTTTTAGACATAGGGCCTCCATTCCCTAGACACCTTTTCTGCAAACATTAGGGCTCCAATCCCTGAGTTGAGCCTTATTAGACATAGGGCCTCCATTCCCTAGTTGCCTTTTGCCAACATTAGGGCTCCAATCCCTGAGTTGAGCCTTTTAGACATAGGGTCTCCATTACCTAGTCGCCTTTTCTTCCAATATTAGGGCTCAAATCTCTAAGTTGAGCATTTTAGACATGGGGACTCTATTCCCTAGTCGACTTTTGCCAACATTAGGGCTTCAATCCCTTAGTTGAGCCTTTTTAGACATAGGGCCTCTATTCCCTAGTCGCCTTTTGCCACCATTAGGGCTCGAATCCCTGAGTTGAGCATTTTTAGACATAGGGCCTCCATTCCCTAGCCGCCTTTCGCCAACATTAGGGCTCCAATCCCTGAATTGATCCTTTTAAACTTAGGACTTCCATTCCCTAGTCACCTTTTCTGTAAACATTAGGGCTCCAATCCCTGAGTTGAGCCTTTTAGACATAGGGCCTCCATTCCCTAGTTGCCTTTTGCCAACATTAGGGCTTCAATCTTTGAGTTAAGCCTTTTTAGACATATGGCCTCCATTCCCTAGTCGCTTTTTGCCAACATTAGGGCTTCAATCCCTGAGTTAAGCTTTTTAGACATAGGGCCTCCATTCCCTAGTCGCCTTTTGCCAACATTAGGGCTCCAATCCCTGAGTTGAGACTTTTTAGACATAGGGCCTCCATTCCCTAGTCACCTTTTCTGCCAACATTAGGGCTCCAATCCTTGAGTTGAGCCTTTTAGACATAGGGTCTCCATTCCCTAGTCGTCTTTTGCCAACATTATGGATCCAATCGCTGAGTTGAGCCTTATTAGACATAGGGCCTCCATACCCTAGTCGCCTTTTGCCAACATTAGGGCTCCAATCCCTGAGTTGTGCTTTTTAGACATGGGGCCTCCATTCCCTAGTCACCTTTTGCCAACTTTAGGGCCCCAATATCTTAGTTGAGCCTTTTAGACAAAGGGACTCCATTCCCTAGTCGCCTTTTCTACCAATATTAGGGCTCCAATCCCTGAGTTGAGCCTTTTAGACACGGGGCCTCCATTCCCTAGTCGCCTTTTCTGTCAACATTAGGGTTCCAATCCCTGAGTTGAACCTTTAGACATAGGGAATCCATTCCCTAGTCACCCTTTGCCAACATTAGGGATCCAATCCCTGAGTTGAGCCTTTTAGACACAAGGCATCCATTTCCTAGTCGTCTTTTTTACCAACATTAAGGCTCCAATCCCTGAGTTGAGCGTTTTAGACATGAGTCCTCTATTCCCTAGTCGTCTTTTCTGCCAACATTAGGGCTCTAATCCCTGAGTTGAGCCTTCTAGACATAGGGCTTCCATTCCCTAGTTGCCTTTTGCCAACATTAGGGCTCCAATCCCTGAGTTCAGCCTTTTAAACATAGGGTCTCCATTACCTAGTCGCCTTTTCTTCCAATATTAGGGCTCAAATCTCTGAGTTGAGCATTTTAGACATGGGGACTCTATTCCCTAGTCGACTTTTGCCAACATTCGGGCTCCAATCCCTTAGTTGAGCCTTTTTAGACATAGGGCCTCCATTCCCTAGTCGTTTTTTGCCAACATTAGGGCTCCAATCCCTGAGTTGAGCTTTTTAGACATAGGGCCTCCATTCCCTAGTGTCCTTTTGCCAACATTAGGGCTCCAATCCCTGAGTTGAGCCTTGTTAGACATAGGGCCTCCATTCCCTAGTCACCTTTTATGCCAACATTAGGGCTCCAATCCCTGAGTTGAGCCTTATTAGACATAGGGCCTCCATTCCCTAGTCGCCTTTTGCCAACATTACGGCTTCAATCCCTGAGTTGAGCCTTTTTAGACATAGGGCCTCCATTCCCTAGTTGCCTTTTGACAACATTAGGGATCCAATCCCTGAGTTGAGCCTTTTACACATAGGGTCTCCATTATCTAGTCGCCTTTTCTTCCAATATTAGGGCTCAAATCCCTGAGTTGAGCCTTTTAGACACGGGGACTCCATTGCCTAGTCGACTTTTGCCAACATTAGGGCTCCAATCTCTTAGTTGAGCCTTTTTAGACATAGGGCCTCCATTCCGTAGTCGCCTTTTGCCAACATTAGGGCTCGAATCCCTGAGTTCACCCTTTTAGACATATGGCCTCCATTCCCTAGTCGCTTTTTTCCAACATTAGGGCTCCAATCCCTGAGTTGAGCTTTTTAGACATAGGGCCTCCATTCCCTAGTCGCCTTTTGCCAACATTAGGGCACCAATCCCTGAGTTGAGCCTTTTTAGACATAGGGCCTCCATTCCCTAGTCACCTTTTCTGCCAACATTAGGGCTCCAATCCCTGAGGTTAGCCTTATTAGACATAGGGCCTCCATTCCCTAGTCGCCTTTTGCCAACATTACGACTCCAATGCCTGAGTTGAGCCTTTTTAGACATAGGGTCTCCATTCCCCAGTTGCCTTTTGACAACATTAGGGCTTCATCCCTGAGTTGAGCCTTTTAGACATAGGGTCTCCATTACCTAGTCGCCTTTTTTTCCAATATTAGGGCTCAAATCCCTGATTTGAGCCTTTTAGACATGGGGACTCCATTCCGTAGTCGACTTTTGCCAACATTAGGGCTCCAATCCGTTAGTTGAGCCTTTTTAGACACAGGGCCTCCATTCCCTAGTCGCCTTTTGCCAACATTAGGGCTCGAATCCCTGAATTGAGCCTTTTTAGACATAGGGCCTCGATTCCCTAGCCGCCTTTCGCCAACATTAGGGCTCCAATCCCTGAATTGAACCTTTTAGACTTAGGACCTCCATTCCCTAGTAACCTTTTCTGTCAACATTAGGGCTCACGTCCCTGAGTTGAGCCTTTAGACATAGGGCATCCATTCCCTAGTCACCCATTGCCAACATTAGGGCTCCAATCCCTGAGTTGAGCCTTTTAGACATAGGGCATCCATTCCCTAGTCGCCTTTTCTACCAATATTAGGGCTCCAATCCCTGAGTTGAGCCTTTTAGACACGGGGCCTCCATTCCCTAGTCGCCTTTTCTGCCAACATTAGGGCTCCAATCCCTGAGTTGAGCCTTTTAGACATAGGGCATCCATTCCCTAGTGTCCTTTTCTACCAATATTGAAGCTTCAATCCCTAAGTTGAGTCTTTTAGACATGGGGCCTCTATTCCCTAGTTGCCTTTTCTACCAACATTAGGGCTCCAATCCCTGAGTTCAGCCTTTTAGACATAGGGCCTCCATTCCCTAGTTGCCAACATTAGGGCTTCAATCTTTGAGTTAAGCCTTTTTAGACATAGGGCCTCCATTCCCTAGTCTCCCTTTGCCAACATTAGGGCTCCAATCCCTGATTTGAGCCTTTTAGACATAGGGCCTCCATTCCCTAGTCGTATTTTGCCAACATTAGGGCTCCAATCCCTTAGTAGAGCCTTATTAGACATAGGGCCTCAATTCCCTAGTCGTTTTTTGACAACATTAAGGTTCCAATCGCTGAGTTGAGCCTTTTAGACATGGGGCCTCTATTCACTAGTCGCCTTTTCTGCCAACATTAGGGCTCCAATCCCTGAGTTGAGCCTTTTAGACATAGGGACTTCTTTCCCTAGTCGCCTTTTGCCAACATTAGGGCTCCAATCTTTGAGTTGACCCTTTTTAGACATAGGCCCTCCATTCACTAGTCGCGCTTTGCCAACATTAGGGCTCCAATCCCTGAGTTGAGCATTTTAGACATAGGGCCTCCATTCCCTAGTCGTCTTTTGCCAATATTAGGGCTCCAATTCCTGAGTTAAGTCTTATTAGACATAGAGCCTCCATTACCTAGTCGCCTTTTGCCAACATTAGGGCACCAATCCCTGAGTTGAGCCTTTTTAGACATAGGGCCTCCATTCCCTAGTCACCTTCTCTGCCAACATTAAGGCTCCAATCACTGAGTTAAGCCTTTTAGACTTAGGGCCTCCATTCCCTAGTCGCCTTTTGCCAACATTAGGGCTCCAATCCCTGAGTTGAGCTTTTTAGACATAGGACCTCCATTTCCTAGTCGTCTTTTGCCAACATTAGGGCTCCAATCCCTGAGTTGAGCCTTTTTAGACATAGGGCCTCCATTCCCTAGCCGCCTTTCACCAACATTAGGGCTCCAATCCCTGAGTTGAGCCTTTTAGACTTAGGGCCTCCATTCCCTAGTCGCCTTTTGCGAACATTAGGGCTTCAATCTTTGAGTTGAGCCTTTTAGACATAGGGCCTCCATTCCCTAGTCGCCTTTTGCCAACATTAGGGCTCCAATCCCTGAGTTGTGCCTTTTAGACATGGGGCCTCCATTCCCTACTCTCCTTTTGCCAACAGTAGGGCCCCAATCCCTTAGTTCAGCCTTTTAAACAAAGGTCCTCCATTCCCTAGTCGCCTTTTGCCAACATTAGGGCTCCAATCCCTGCGTTGAGCCTTTTAGACATAGGGCCTCCATTACCTAGTCGCCTTTTCTTCCAATATTAAGGCTCAAATCCCTAAGTTGAGCCTTTTAGACATGGGGACTCCATTCCCTAGTCGACTTTTGCCAATATTAGGGCTCCAATCCCTTAGTTGAGCCTTTTTAGACATAGGGCCTCCATTCCCTAGTCGCCTTTTGCCAATATTAGGGCTCTAATCCCTGAGTTGAGCCTTTTTAGACATAGGGCCTCCATTCCCTAGCTGCCTTTCACCAACATTAAGGCTCCAATCCCCGAGTTCAGCCTTTTTAGACATAGGGCCTCCATTCCCTAGTCGCCTTTTGCCAACATTAGGGCTCCAATCCCTTAGTTAAGCCTTTTAGACATATGGCCTCCATTCCCTAGTCGCTTTTTGCCAACATTAGGGCTCTAATCCCTGAGTTGAGCTTTTTAGACATAGGGCCTCCATTCACTAGTCGCCTTTTGCCAACATTAGGGCTCCAATCCCTATGTTGAGCCTTTTTAGACATAGGGCCTCCATTCCCTAGACACCTTTTCTACCAACATTAGGGCTCCAATCCCTGAGTTGAGCCTTATTAGACATAGGGCCTCCATTCCCTAGTCCCCTTTTGCCAACATTACGGCTCCAATCCCTGAGTTGAGCCTTTTTAGACATAGGGCCTCCATTCCCTAGTTGCCTTTTGCCAACATTAGGGCTCCAATCCCTGAGTTGAGCCTTTTAGACATAGGGTCTCCATTACCTAGTCGCCTTTTCTTCCAATATTAGGGCTCAAATCTCTAAGTTGAGCATTTTAGACATGGGGACTCTATTCCCTAGTCGACTTTTGCCAACATTAGGGCTTCAATCCCTTAGTTGAGCCTTTTTAGACATAGGGCCTCTATTCCCTAGTCGCCTTTTGCCAACATTAGGGCTCGAATCCCTGAGTTGAGCCTTTTTAGACATAGGGCCTCCATTCCCTAGCCGCCTTTCGCCAACATTAGGGCTCAAATCCCTGAATTGAGCCTTTTAAACTTAGGACCTCCATTCCCTAGTCACCTTTTCTGTAAATATTAGGGCTCCAATCCCTGAGTTGAGCCTTTTAGACATAGGGCCTCCATTCCCTAGTTGCCTTTTGCCAACATTAGGGCTTCAATCTTTGAGTTAAGCCTTTTTAGACATATGGCCTCCATTCCCTAGTCGCTTTTTGCCAACATTAGGGCTCCAATCCCTGAGTTGAGCTTTTTAGACATAGGGCCTCCATTCCCTAGTCGCCTTTTGCCAACATTAGGGCTCCAATCCCTGAGTTGAGACTTTTTAGACATAGGGCCTCCATTCCCTAGTCACCTTTTCTGCCAACATTAGGGCTCCAATCCTTGAGTTGAGCCTTTTAGACATAGGGTCTCCATTCCCTAGTCGTCTTTTGCCAACATTATGGATCCAATCGCTGAGTTGAGCCTTATTAGACATAGGGCCTCCATACCCTAGTCGCCTTTTGCCAACATTAGGGCTCCAATCCCTGAGTTGTGCTTTTTAGACTTGGGGCCTCCATTCCCTAGTCACCTTTTGCCAACTTTAGGGCCCCAATATCTTAGTTGAGCCTTTTAGACAAAGGGACTCCATTCCCTAGTCGCCTTTTCTACCAATATTAGGGCTCCAATCCCTGAGTTGAGCCTTTTAGACACGGGGCCTCCATTCCCTAGTCGCCTTTTCTGTCAACATTAGGGTTCCAATCCCTGAGTTGAGCCTTTAGACATAGGGAATCCATTCCCTAGTCACCCTTTGCCAACATTAGGGATCCAATCCCTGAGTTGAGCCTTTTAGAGACAAGGCATCCATTTCCTAGTCGTCTTTTTTACCAACATTAAAGCTCCAATCCCTGAGTTGAGCGTTTTAGACATGAGTCCTCTATTCCCTAGTCGTCTTTTCTGCCAACATTAGGGCTCTAATCCCTGAGTTGAGCCTTCTAGACACGGTGCTTCCATTCCCTAGTCGCCTTTTCTGCCAACATTACGGCTCCAATTCCTGAGTTGAGCCTTTTAGACATAGGGCATCCATTCCCTAGTCGCCTTTTCTACAAATATTAGGGCTCCAATCCCTAAGTTGAGCCTTTTAGACATGGGGCCTCCATTCCCTAATCGCCTTTTCTGCCAACATTAGGGCTCCAATCCCTGAGTTGAGCCTTTAAGACATAGGGCATCCATTCCCTAGTCGCCTTTTCTACCAATATTAGGGCTCTAATCCCTGAGTTGAACCTTTTAGACACGGTGCTTCCATTCCCTAGTCGCCTTTTCTGCCAACATTAGCGCTCCAATTCCTGAGTTGAGCCTTTTAGACATAGGGCATCCCTTCCCTAGTCGCCTTTTCTACCAATAGTAGGGCTCCAATCCCTGAGTTGAGTCTTTTAGACATGGGGCCTCTATTCCCTAGTTGCCTTTTCTGCCAACATTAGGGCTCCAATCTCTGAGTTGAGCCTTTTAGACATAGGGCCTCCATTCCCTAGTTTCCTTTTGCCAACATTAGGGCTCCAATCCCTGAGTTAAGTCTTTTTAGACATAGGGCCTCCATTCCCTAGTCTCCCTTTGCCAACATTAGGGCTCCAATCCCTGAGTTGAGCCTTTTAGACATAGGGCCTCCATTCCCTAGTCGTATTTTGCCAACATTAGGGCTCCAATCCCTTAGTAGAGCCTTATTAGACATAGGGCCTCAATTCCCTAGTCGCGTTTTGCCAATATTAAGGTTCCAATCGCTGAGTTGAGCCTTTTAGACATGGGGCCTTTATTCCCTAGTCGCCTTTTCTGCCAACATTTGGGCTCCAATCCCTGAGTTGAGCCTTTTAGACATAGGGACTCCATTCCCTAGTCGCCTTTTGCCAACATTAGGGCTCCAATCTTTGAGTTGACCCTTTTTAGACATAGGCCCTCCATTCCCTAGTCGCCCTTTGCCAACATTAGGGCTCCAATCCTTGAGTTGAGCATTTTAGACATAGGGCCTCCATTCCCTAGTTGTCTTTTGCCAAAATTAGGGCTCCAATTCCTGAGTTGAGTCTTATTAGACATAGGGCCTCCATTACCTAGTCGCTTTTTGCCAACATTAGGGCATCAATCCCTAAGTTGAGCCTTTTTAGACATAGGACCTCCATTCCCTAGTCGCCTTCTCTGCCAACATTAGGGCTCCAATCACTGAGTTAAGCCTTTTAGACATAGGGCCTCCATTCTCTAGTCGCCTTTTGCCAACATTTGGGCTCCAATCCCTGAGTTGAGCTTTTTAGACATAGGAACTCCATTCCCTAGTCGGCTTTTGCCAACATTAGGGCTCCAATCCCTGTGTTGAGCCTTTTTAGACATAGGGCCTCCATTCCCTAGCCGCCTTTGGCCAACATTAGGGCTCTAATCCCTGAGTTGAGCCTTTTAGACTTAGGGCCTCCATTCCCTAGTCGCCTTTTGCGAACATTCGGGCTCCAATCCCTTAGTTGAGCCTTTTTAGACATAGGGCCTCCATTCCCTAGTCGCCTTTTGCCAACATTAGGGTTCCAATCCGTGGGTTGAGCCTTTTTAGACATAGGGCCTCCATTCCCTATCCGCCTTTCGCCAACATTAGGGCTCCAATCCCTGAGTTGAGCCTTTTTGACTTAGGGCCTCCATTCCCTAGTCGCCTTTTGCGAACATTAGGGCTTCAATCTTTGAGTTGAGCCTTTTAGACATAGGGCCTCCATTGTCTAGTCACCTTTTGCCAACATTAAGGCTCCAATCCCTGAGTTGAGCCTTTTAGACATAGGGAATCCATTCCCTAGTCACCCTTTGCCAACATTAGGGCTCCAATCCCTGAGTTGAGCCTTTTAGACTTAGGACCTCCATTCCCTAGTCGCCTTTTGCGAACATTAGGGCTTCAATCTTTGAGTTGAGCCTTTTAGACATAGGGCCTCCATTCCCTAGTCGCCTTTTGCGAACATTAGGGCTTCAATCTTTGAGTTGAGCCTTTTAGACATAGGGCCTCCATTCCCTAGTCGCCTTTTGCCAACATTAGGGCTCCAATCCCTGAGTTGTACTTTTTAGACATGGGGCCTCCATTCCCTAGTCGCCTTTTCTACCAATATTAGGGCTTCAATCCCTGAGTTGAGCCTTTTAGAAACGGGGCCTCCATTCCCTAGTCGCCTTTTCTGTCAACATTAGGGCTCCAATCCCTGAGTTGAGCCTTTAGACATAGGGAATCCATTCCCTAGTCACCCTTTGCCAACATTAGGGATCCAATCCCTGAGTTGAGCCTTTTAGACACAAGGCATCCATTTCCTAGTCGTCTTTTATACCAACATTAAGGCTCCAATCTCTGAGTTGAGCATTTTAGACATGGGGCCTCTATTCTCTAGTCGCCTTTTCTGCCAACATTAGGACTCTAATCCCTGAGTTGAGCCTTCTAGACATAGGGCCTCCATTCCCTAGTCGCCTTTAGCCAACATTAGGGCTCCAATCGTTAAGTTGAGCCTTTTTAGACATAGGGCCTCTATTCCCTAGTCGCCCTTAGCCAACATTAGGGCTCCAATCCTGAGTTGAGCCTTTTAGACATAGGGCCTCCATTACCTAGTCGCCTTTTCTTCTAATATTTGGGCTCAAATCCCTGAGTTGAGCCTTTTAGACATGGGGACTCCATTCCCTAGTCGCCTTTTGCAAACATTAGGGCTCCAATCCCTTAGTTGAGCCTTTTTAGACATAGGGCCTCCATTCCCTAGTCGCCTTTTGCAAACATTATGGCTCCAATCCGTGAGTTGAGCCTTTTTACACATAGGGCCTCCATTCCCTAGCCGCCTTTCGCCAACATTAGGGCTCCAATCCATGAGTTGAGCCTTTTAGACTTAGGGCCTCCATTCCCTAGTCGCCTTTTGCGAACATTAGGGCTTCAATCTTTGAGTAGAGCCTTTTAGACATAGGGCCTCCATTCTCTAGTCACCTTTTGCCAACATTAGGGCTCCAATCCCTGAGTTGTGCCTTTTAGACATGGGGCCTCCATTCCCTAGTCGCCTTTTCTACCCATATTAGGGCTCCAATCCCTGAGTTGGGACTTTTAGACATAGGGCCTCCATTTCCTAGTCGTCTTTTGCCAACATTATCGATCCAATCCCTGAGTTGAGCCTTATTAGACATAGGGCCTCCATACCCTAGTCGCCTTTTGCCAACATTAGGGCTCCAATCCCCGAGTTCAGCCTTTTTAGACATAGGGCCTCCATTCCCTAGACTCCTTTTGCCAACATTAGGGCTCCAATCCCTTAGTTAAGCCTTTTAGACATATGGCCTCCATTCCCTAGTCGCTTTTTGCCAACATTAGGGCTCTAATCCCTGAGTTGAGCTTTTTAGACATAGGGCCTCCATTCCCTAGTTGCCTTTTGACAACATTAGGGATCCAATCCCTGAGTTGAGCCTTTTACACATAGGGTCTCCATTATCTAGTCGCCTTTTGCCAACATTAGGGCTCCAATCCCTGTGTTGAGCCTTTTTAGACATAGGGCCTCCATTCCCTAGACACCTTTTCTGCCAACATTAGGGCTCCAATCCCTGAGTTGAGCCTTATTAGACATAGGGCCTCCATTCCCTAATCCCCTTTTGCCAGCATTACGGCTCCAATCCCTGAGTTGAGCCTTTTTAGACATAGGGCCTCCATTCCCTAGTTGCCTTTTGCCAACATTAGGGCTCCAATCCCTGAGTTGAGCCTTTTAGACATAGGGTCTCCATTACCTAGTCGCCTTTTCTTCCAATATTAGGGCTCAAATCTCTAAGTTGAGCATTTTAGACATGGGGACTCTATTCCCTAGTCGACTTTTGCCAACATTAGGGCTTCAATCCCTTAGTTGAGCCTTTTTAGACATAGGGCCTCTATTCCCTAGTCGCCTTTTGCCACCATTAGGGCTCGAATCCCTGAGTTGAGCCTTTTTAGACATAGGGCCTCCATTCCCTAGCCGCCTTTCGCCAACATTAGGGCTCCAATCCCTGAATTGATCCTTTTAAACTTAGGACCTCCATTCCCTAGTCACCTTTTCTGTAAACATTAGGGCTCCAATCCCTGAGTTGAGCCTTTTAGACATAGGGCCTCCATTCCCTAGTTGCCTTTTGCCAACATTAGGGCTTCAATCTTTGAGTTAAGCCTTTTTAGACATATGGCCTCCATTCCCTAGTCGCTTTTTGCCAACATTAGGGCTCCAATCCCTGAGTTGAGCTTTTTAGACATAGGGCCTCCATTCCCTAGTCGCCTTTTGCCAACATTAGGGCTCTAATCCCTGAGTTGAGACTTTTTAGACATAGGGCCTCCATTCCCTAGTCACCTTTTCTGCCAACATTAGGGCTCCAATCCTTGAGTCGAGCCTTTTAGACATAGGGTCTCCATTCCCTAGTCGTCTTTTGCCAACATTATGGATCCAATCGCTGAGTTGAGCCTTATTAGACATAGGGCCTCCATACCCTAGTCGCCTTTTGCCAACATTAGGGCTCCAATCCCTGAGTTGTGCTTTTTAGACATGGGGCCTCCATTCCCTAGTCACCTTTTGCCAACTTTAGGGCCCCAATATCTTAGTTGAGCCTTTTAGACAAAGGGACTCCATTCCCTAGTCGCCTTTTCTACCAATATTAGGGCTCCAATCCCTGAGTTGAGCCTTTTAGACACGGGGCCTCCATTCCCTAGTCGCCTTTTCTGTCAACATTAGGGTTCCAATCCCTGAGTTGAGCCTTTAGACATAGGGAATCCATTCCCTAGTCACCCTTTGCCAACATTAGGGATCCAATCCCTGAGTTGAGCCTTTTAGACACAAGGCATCCATTTCCTAGTCGTCTTTTTTACCAACATTAAGGCTCCAATCCCTGAGTTGAGCGTTTTAGACATGAGTCCTCTATTCCCTAGTCGTCTTTTCTGCCAACATTAGGGCTCTAATCCCTGAGTTGAGCCTTCTAGACATAGGGCCTCCATTCCCTAGTTGCCTTTTGCCAACATTAGGGCTCCAATCCCTGAGTTCAGCCTTTTAAACATAGGGTCTCCATTACCTAGTCGCCTTTTCTTCCAATATTAGGGCTCAAATCTCTGAGTTGAGCATTTTAGACATGGGGACTCTATTCCCTAGTCGACTTTTGCCAACATTAGGGCTCCAATCCCTTAGTTGAGCCTTTTTAGACATAGGGCCTCCATTCCCTAGTCGTTTTTTGCCAACATTAGGGCTCCAATCCCTGAGTTGAGCTTTTTAGACATAGGGCCTCCATTCCCTAGTCTCCTTTTGCCAACATTAGGGCTCCAATCCCTGAGTTGAGCCTTGTTAGACATAGGGCCTCCATTCCCTAGTCACCTTTTCTGCCAACATTAGGGCTCCAATCCCTGAGTTGAGCCTTATTAGACATAGGGCCTCCATTCCCTAGTCGCCTTTTGCCAACATTACGGCTCCAATCCCTGAGTTGAGCCTTTTTAGACATAGGGCCTCCATTCCCTAGTTGCCTTTTGCCAACATTAGGGCTCCAATCTTTGAGTTGAGCCTTTTACACATAGGGTCTCCATTATCTAGTCGCCTTTTCTTCCAATATTAGGGCTCAAATCCCTGAGTTGAGCCTTTTAGACACGGGGACTCCATTGCCTAGTCGACTTTTGCCAACATTAGGGCTCCAATCTCTTAGTTGAGCCTTTTTAGACATAGGGCCTCCATTCCGTAGTCGCCTTTTGCCAACATTAGGGCTCGAATCCCTGAGTTCACCCTTTTAGACATATGGCCTCCATTCCCTAGTCGCTTTTTTCCAACATTAGGGCTCCAATCCCTGAGTTGAGCTTTTTAGACATAGGGCCTCCATTCCCTAGTCGCCTTTTGCCAACATTAGGGCACCAATCCCTGAGTTGAGCCTTTTTAGACATAGGGCCTCCATTACCTAGTCACCTTTTCTGCCAACATTAGGGCTCCAATCCCTGAGGTTAGCCTTATTAGTCATAGGGCCTCCATTCCCTAGTCGCCTTTTGCCAACATTACGACTCCAATGCCTGAGTTGAGCCTTTTTAGACATAGGGCCTCCATTCCCCAGTTGCCTTTTGACAACATTAGGGCTCCATCCCTGAGTTGAGCCTTTTAGACATAGGGTCTCCATTACCTAGTCGCCTTTTTTTCCAATATTAGGGCTCAAATCCCTGATTTGAGCCTTTTAGACATGGGGACTCCATTCCGTAGTCGACTTTTGCCAACATTAGGGCTCCAATCCCTTATTTGAGCCTTTTTAGACACAGGGCCTCCATTCCCTAGTCGCCTTTTGCCAACATTAGGGCTCGAATCCCTGAATTGAGCCTTTTTAGACATAGGGCCTCGATTCCCTAGCCGCCTTTCGCCAACATTAGGGCTCCAATCCCTGAATTGAACCTTTTAGACTTAGGACCTCCATTCCCTAGTCACCTTTTCTGTCAACATTAGGGCTCACATCCCTGAGTTGAGCCTTTAGACATAGGGCATCCATTCCCTAGTCACCCATTGCCAACATTAGGGCTCCAATCCCTGAGTTGAGCCTTTTAGACATAGGGCATCCATTCCCTAGTCGCCTTTTCTACCAATATTAGGGCTCCAATCCCTGAGTTGAGCCTTTTAGACACGGGGCCTCCATTCCCTAGTCGCCTTTTCTGCCAACATTAGGGCTCCAATCCCTGAGTTGAGCCTATTAGACATAGGGCATCCATTCCCTAGTCTCCTTTTCTACCAATATTGAAGCTTCAATCCCTAAGTTGAGTCTTTTAGACATGGGGCCTCTATTCCCTAGTTGCCTTTTCTACCAACATTAGGGCTCCAATCCCTGAGTTCAGCCTTTTAGACATAGGGCCTCCATTCCCTAGTTGCCAACATTAGGGCTTCAATCTTTGAGTTAAGCCTTTTTAGACATAGGGCCTCCATTCCCTAGTCTCCCTTTGCCAACATTAGGGCTCCAATCCCTGATTTGAGCCTTTTAGACATAGGGCCTCCATTCCCTAGTCGTATTTTGCCAACATTAGGGCTCCAATCCCTTAGTAGAGCCTTATTAGACATAGGGCCTCAATTCCCTAGTCGTTTTTTGACAGCATTAAGGTTGCAATCGCTGAGTTGAGCCTTTTAGACATGGGGCCTCTATTCACTAGTCGCCTTTTCTGCCAACATTAGGGCTCCAATCCCTGAGTTGAGCCTTTTAGACATAGGGACTTCTTTCCCTAGTCGCCTTTTGCCAACATTAGGGCTCCAATCTTTGAGTTGACACTTTTTAGACATAGGCCCTCCATTCACTAGTCGCGCTTTGCCAACATTAGGGCTCCAATCCCTGAGTTGAGCATTTTAGACATAGGGCCTCCATTCCCTAGTCGTCTTTTGCCAACATTAGGGCTCCAATTCCTGAGTTAAGTCTTATTAGACATAGAGCCTCCATTACCTAGTCGCCTTTTGCCAACATTAGGGCACCAATCCCTGAGTTGAGCCTTTTTAGACATAGGGCCTCCATTCCCTAGTCACCTTCTCTGCCAACATTAAGGCTCCAATCACTGAGTTAAGCCTTTTAGACTTAGGGCCTCCATTCCCTAGTCGCCTTTTGCCAACATTAGGGCTCCAATCCCTGAGTTGAGCTTTTTAGACATAGGACCTCCATTTCCTAGTCGTCTTTTGCCAATATTAGGGCTCCAATGCCTGAGTTGAGCCTTTTTAGACATAGGGCCTCCATTCCCTAGCCGCCTTTCGCCAACATTAGGGCTCCAATCCCTGAGTTGAGCCTTTTAGACTTAGGGCCTCCATTCCCTAGTCTCCTTTTGCGAACATTAGGGCTTCAATCTTTGAGTTGAGCCTTTTAGACATAGGGCCTCCATTCCCTAGTCGCCTTTTGCCAACATTAGGGCTCCAATCCCTGAGTTGTGCCTTTTAGACATGGGGCCTCCATTCCCTACTCTCCTTTTGCCAACAGTAGGGCCCCAATCCCTTAGTTCAGCCTTTTAAACAAAGGTCCTCCATTCCCTAGTCGCCTTTTGCCAACATTAGGGCTCCAATCCCTGCGTTGAGCCTTTTAGACATAGGGCCTCCATTACCTAGTCGCCTTTTCTTCCAATATTAAGGCTCAAATCCCTAAGTTGAGCCTTTTAGACAATGGGGACTCCATTCCCTAGTCGACTTTTGCCAATATTAGGGCTCCAATCCCTTAGTTGAGCCTTTTTAGACATAGGGTCTCCATTCCCTAGTCGCCTTTTGCCAATATTAGGGCTCTAATCCCTGAGTTGAGCCTTTTTAAACATAGGGCCTCCATTCCCTAGCTGCCTTTCACCAACATTAAGGCTCCAATCCCTGAGTTGAGCCTTTTAGACTAAGGACCTCCATTCCCTAGTCGCCTTTTGCGAACATTAGGGCTTCAATCTTTGAGTTGAGCCTTTTAGACATAGGGCCTCCATTCCCTAGTCGTCTTTTTCCAACATTAGGGCTCCAATCCCTGAGTTGTGCTTTTTAGACATGGGGCCTCCATTCCCTAGTCTCCTTTTGCCAACATTAGGGCCCCAATATCTTAGTTGAGCCTTTTAGACAAAGGGCCTCCATTCCCTAGTCGCCTTTTCTACCAATATTAGGGCTCCAATCCCTGAGTTGAGCCTTTTAGACACGGGGCCTCTATTCCCTAGTCACCTTTTATGTCAACATTAGGGATCCAATCCCTGAGTTGAGCCTTTAGACATAGGGAATCCATTCCCAAATCACCCTTTGCCAACATTAGGACTCCAATCCTTGAGTTGAGCCTTTTAGACATAGGGCATCCATTCCCTAGTCGCCTTTTACCAACATTAAGGCTCCAATCCCTGAGTTGAGCGTTTTAGACATGGGTCCTCTATTCCCTAGTCTTCTTTTCTGCCAACATTAGGGCTCTAATCCTTGAGTTGAGCCTTCTAGACATAGGGCCTCCATTCCCTAGTCGCCTTTTGCAAACATTAGGGCTCCAATCGTTGAGTTGAGCCTTTTTAGACATAGGGCCTCCATTCCATAGTCACCCTTTGCCAATATTAGGGCTCCAATCCCTGAGTTGAGCCTTATTAGACATAGGGCCTCCATACCCTAGTCGCCTTTTGCCAACATTAGGGCTCCAATCCCTGAGTTCAGCCTTTTTAGACATAGGGCCTCCATTCCCTAGTCGCCTTTTGACAACATTAAGGCTCCAATCATTGAGTTAAGCCTTTTAGACATATGGCCTCCATTCCCTAGTCGCTTTTTGCCAACATTAGGGCTCCAATCCCTGAGTTGAGCTTTTTAGCCATAGGGCCTCCATTCCCTAGTCGCCTTTTGCCAACATTAGGGCTCTGATCCCTGAGTTGAGACTTTTTAGACATAGGGCCTCCATTCCCCAGTCACCTTTTCTGCCAACATTAGGGCTCCAATCCCTGAGTTGAGACTTATTAGACATAAGGCCTCCATTCCCTAGTCATAGGGCCTCAATTCCCTAGTTGCCTTTGTCCAACATTAGGGCACCAATCCTTAGTTGAGCCTTTTAGACATAGGGCCTCCATTACCTAGTCGCCTTTTCTTCCAATATTTGGGCTCAAATCATTGAGTTGAGCCTTTTAGACATGGGGACTCCATTCCCTAGTTGCCTTTTGCAAACATTAGGGCTCCAATCCCTTAGTTGAGCCTTTTTAGACATAGGGCCTCCATTCCCTAGTCGCCTTTTGCCAACATTAGGGCTCCAATCCCTGAGTTGAGCATTTTTAGACATAGGGCCTCCATTCCCTAGCCGTCTTTCGCCAATATTAGGGCTACAATCCCTGAGTTGAGCCTTTTAGACTTAGGGCCTCCATTCCCTAGTCGCCTTTTGCGAACATTAGGGCTTCAATCTTTGAGTTGAGCCTTTTAGACATAGGGCCTCCTTTCCCTAGTCACCTTTTGCCAACATTAGGGCTTCAATCCCTGAGTTGTGCCTTTTAGACATGGGTCCCCCATTCCCTACTCTCCTTTTGCCAACATTAGGGCCCCAATCCCTTAGTTCAGCCTTTTAGACAAAGGTCCTCCATTCCCTAGTCGCCTTTTGCCAACATTAGGGCTCCAATCCCTGAGTTGAGCCTTTTAGACATAGGGCCTCCATTACCTAATCGCCTTTTCTTCCAATATTAAGGCTCAAATCCCTGAGTTGAGCCTTTTAGACATGGAGAATCTATTCCCTAGTCGACTTTTTCCAATATTAGGGCTACAATCCCTTAGTTGAGCCTTTTTAGACATAGGGCCTCCATTCCCTAGTCGCCTTTTGCCAATATTAGGGCTCCAATCCCTGAGTTGAGCCTTTTTAGACATAGGCCCTCCATTCCCTAGCCGCCTTTCACCAACATTAGGGCTCCAATACCTGAGTTGGGCCTTTTAGACTTAGGACCTCCATTCCCTAGTCGTCTTTTGCGAACATTAGGGCTTCAATTTTTGAGTTGAGCCTTTTAGACATAGGGCCTCCATTCCCTAGTCGTCTTTTGCCAACATTAGGGCTCCAATCCCTGAGTTGTGCTTTTTAGACATCGGGCCTCCATTCCCTAGTCTCCTTTTGCCAACATTAGGGCCCCAATATCTTAGTTGAGCCTTTTAGACAAAGGGCCTCCATTCCCTAGTCGCCTTTTCTACCAATATTAGGGCTCCAATCCCTGAGTTGAGCCTTTTAGACACGGGTCCTCCATTCCCTAGTCACCTTTTCTGTCAACATTAGGGCTCCAATACCTGAGTTGAGCCTTTAGACATAGGGAATCCATTCCTTAGTCACCCTTTGCCAACATTAGGGCTCCAATCCCTGAGTTGAGCCTTTTAGACATAGGACATCCATTCCCTAGTCGCCTTTTACCAACATTAAGGCTCCAATCCCTGAGTTGAGCGTTTTAGACATGAGTCCTCTATTCCCTAGTCGTCTTTTCTGTCAACATTAGGGCTCTAATCCCTGAGTTGAGCCTTCTAGACATAGGGCCTCCATTCCCTAGTCGGCTTTTGCCAACATTAGGGCTCCAATCGTTGAGTTGAGCCTTTTTAGACATAGGGCCTCCATTCCATAGTCGCCCTTTGCCAATATTAGGGCTCCAATCCCTGAGTTGAGCCTTATTAGACATAGGGCCTCCATACACTAGTCACCTTTTGCCAACATTAGGGCTCCAATCCCTAAGTTCAGCCTTTTTAGACATAGGGCCTCCATTCCCTAGTCACCTTTTGACAACATTAAGGCTCCAATCACTGAGTTAAGCCTTTTAGACATATGGCCTCCATTCCCTAGTCGCTTTTTGCCAACATTAGGGCTCCAATCCCTGAGTTGAGCTTTTTAGACATAGGGCCTCCATTCCCTAGTCGCCTTTTGCCAATATTAGGGCTCTGATCCCTGAGTTGAGACTTTTTAGACATAGGGCCTCCATTCCCTAGTCACCTTTTCTGCCAACATTAGGGCTCCAATCCCTGAGTTGAGACTTATAAGACATAGGGCCTCCATTCCCTAGTCGCCTTTTGCCAACATTACAGCTCCAATCCCTGAGTTGAGCCTTTTTAGACATAGGGCCTCAATTCCCTAGTTGCCTTTGTCCAACATTAGGGCTCTAATCCTTAGTTGAGCCTTTTAGACATATGGCCTCCATTACCTAGTCGCCTTTTCTTCCAATATTTGGGCTCAAATCCCTGAGTTGAGCCTTTTAGACATGGGGACTCCATTCCCTAGTCGCCTTTTGAAAACATTAGGGCTCCAATCCCTTAGTTGAGCCTTTTTAGACATAGGGCCTCCATTCCCTAGTCGCCTTTTGCCAACATTAGGGCTCCAATCCCTGAGTTGAGACTTTTTATACATAGGGCCTCCATTCCCTAGCCGCCTTTCGCCAATATTAGGGCTCCAATCCCTGAGTTGAGCCTTTTAGACTTAGGGCCTCCATTCCCTAGTCACCTTTTGCGAACATTAGGGCTTCAATCTTTGAGTTGAGACTTTTAGACATAGGGCCTCCATTCTCTAGTCACCTTTTGCCAACATTAGGGCTCCAATCCATGAGTTGTGCCTTTTAGACATGGGGCCTCCATTCCCTAGTCTCCTTTTGCCAACATTAGGGCCTCAATCCCTGAGTTGAGACTTTTAGACATAGGGCCTCCATTCCCTAGTCGTCTTATGCCAACATTATGGATCCAATCCCTGAGTTGAGCCTTATTAGACATAGGGCCTCCATACCCTAGTCGCCTTTTGCCAACATTAGGGCTCCAATCCCTGACTTCAGCCTTTTTAGACATAGGGCCTCCATTCCCTAGTCGCCTTTTGCCAACATTAGGGCTCCAATCCCTTAGTTAAGCCTTTTATACATATGACCTCCATTCCCTAGTCGCTTTTTGCCAACATTAGGGCTCCAATCCCTGAGTTGAGCCTTTTTAGACATAGGGCCTCCATTCCCTAGTCGCCTTTTGCCAACATTAGGGCTCCAATCTCTGAGTTGAGCCTTTTTAGACATAGGGCCTCCATTCCCTAATCACCTTTTCTGCCAACATTAGGGCTCCAATCCCTGAGTTGAGCCTTATTAGACATAGGGCCTCCATTCCCTAGTCGCCTTTTGCCAACATTACGGCTCCAATCCCTGAGTTGAGCCTTTTTAGACATAGTGCCTCCATTCCCTAGTTGTCTTTTGCCAAAATTAGGGCTCCAATCTCTGAGTTGAGCCTTTTAGAAATAGGGTCTCCATTACCTAGTCGCCTTTTCTTCAAATATTAGGGCTCAAATCCCTGAGTTGAGCCTTTTAGACATGGGGACTCCATTCCCTAGTCGACTTTTGCCAACATTAGGGCTCCAATCCCTTAGTTGAGCCTTTTTAGACATAGGGCCTCCATTCCCTAGTCGCCTTTTGCCAACATTAGGGCTCGAATCCCTGAGTTGAGCCTTTTTAGACATAGGGCCTCCATTCCCTAGCCGCCTTTCGCCAACATTAGGGCTCTAATCCCTGAGTTGAGCCTTTTAGACTTAGGACCTCCATTCCCTAGTCACCTTTTCTGTCAACATTAGGGCTCCAATCCCTGAGTTGAGCCTTTAGACATAGGGCATCCATTCCCTAGTCACCCTTTGCCAACATTAGGGCTCCAATCCCTGAGTTGAGCCTTTTAGACATAGGGCATCCATTCCCTAGTCGCCTTTTCTACCAATATTAGGGCTCCAATCCCTAAGTTGAGCCTTTTAGACATGGGGCCTCCATTCCCTAATCGCCTTTTCTGCCAACATTAGGGCTCCAATCCCTGAGTTGAGCCTTTAAGACATAGGGCATCCATTCCCTAGTCGCCTTTTCTACCAATATTAGGGCTTCAATCCCTGAGTTGAGTCTTTTAGACATGGGGCCTCTATTCCCTAGTTGCCTTTTCTGCCAACATTAGGGCTCCAATCCCTGAGTTGAGCCTTTTAGACATTGGGTCTCTATTCCCTAGTTGCCTTTTGCCAATATTAGGGCTTCAATCTTTGAGTTAAGCCTTTTTAGACATAGGGCCTCCATTCCCTAGTCTCCCTTTGACAACATTAGGGCTCCAATCCCTGAGTTGAGCCTGTTAGACATAGGGCCTCCATTCCCTAGTAATATTTTGCCAACATTAGGGCTCCAATCCCTTAGTAGAGCCTTATTAGACATAGGGCCTCAATTCCCTAGTCGCCTTTTGCCAACATTAAGGTTCCAATCGCTGAGTTGAGCCTTTTAGACATGGGGCCTCTATTCCCTAGTTGCCTTTTCTGCCAACATTAGGGCTCCAATCCCTGAGTTGAGCCTTTTAGACATAGGGACTCCATTCCCTAGTCGCCTTTTGCCAACATTAGGGCTCCAATCTTTGAGTTGACCCTTTTTAGACATAGGCCCTCCATTCCCTAGTCGACTTTTGCCAACATTAGGGCTCCAATCGCTTAGTTGAGCCTTTTTAGACATAGGGCCTCCATTCCCTAGTCAAATTTTGCCAACATTAGGGCTCGAATCCCTGAGTTGAGCCTTTTTAGACATAGGGTCTCCATTCCCTAGTCGCTTTTTGCCAACATTAGGGCTCCAATCCCTGAGTTGAGCTTTTTAGACACAGGGCCTCCATTCCCTAGTCACCTTTTGCCAACATTAGGGCTCTGATCCCTGAGTTGAGACTTTTTAGACATAGGGCCTCCATTCCCTAGTCACCTTTTCTGCCAACATTAGGGCTCCAATCCTTAAGTTGAGACTTATTAGACATAGGGCCTCCATTCCCTATTCGCCTTTTGCCAACATTACGGCTCCAATCCCTGAGTTGAGCCTTTTTAGACATAGGGCCTCAATTCCCTAGTTGTCTTTGTCCAACATTAGGGCTCCAATCCTTAGTTGAGCCTTTTAGACATAGGGCCTCCATTACCTAGTCACCTTTTCTTCCAATATTTGGGCTCCAATCCCTTAGTAGAGCCTTTTAGACATGGGGACTCCATTCCCTAGTCGCCTTTTGCCAACATTAAGGTTCCAATCGCTGAGTTGAGCCTTTTAGACATGGGGCCTCTATTCCCTAGTTGCCTTTTCTGCCAACATTAGGGCTCCAATCCCTGAGTTGAGCCTTTTAGACATAGGGACTCCATTCCCTAGTCGCCTTTTGCCAACATTAGGGCTCCAATCTTTGAGTTGACCCTTTTTAGACATAGGCCCTCCATTCCCTAGTCGACTTTTGCCAACATTAGGGCTCCAATCGCTTAGTTGAGCCTTTTTAGACATAGGGCCTCCATTCCCTAGTCAAATTTTGCCAACATTAGGGCTCGAATCCCTGAGTTGAGCCTTTTTAGACATAGGGTCTCCATTCCCTAGTCGCTTTTTGCCAACATTAGGGCTCCAATCCCTGAGTTGAGCTTTTTAGACACAGGGCCTCCATTCCCTAGTCACCTTTTGCCAATATTAGGGCTCTGATCCCTGAGTTGAGACTTTTTAGACATAGGGCCTCCATTCCCTAGTCACCTTTTCTGCCAACATTAGGGCTCCAATCCTTAAGTTGAGACATATTAGACATAGGGCCTCCATTCCCTATTCGCCTTTTGCCAACATTACGGCTCCAATCCCTGAGTTGAGCCTTTTTAGACATAGGGCCTCAATTCCCTAGTTGTCTTTGTCCAACATTAGGGCTCCAATCCTTAGTTGAGCCTTTTAGACATAGGGCCTCCATTACCTAGTCACCTTTTCTTCCAATATTTGGGCTCAAATCCCTGAGTTGAGCCTTTTAGACATGGGGACTCCATTCCCTAGTCGCCTTTTGCCAACATTAGGGCTCGAATCCCTTAGTTGAGCCTTTTTAGACATATGACCTCCATTCCCTAGTCGCCTTTTGCCAACATTAGGGCTCCAATCCCTGAGTTGAGCCTTTTTAGACATAGGGCCTCCATTCCCTAGCCGCCTTTCGCCAACATTAGGGCTCCAATCCCTGAGTTGAGCCTTTTAGACTTAGGGCCTCCATTCCCTAGTCGCCTTTTGCAAACATTAGGGCTTCAATCTTTGAGTTGAGCCTTTTAGACATAGGGCCTCCATTCTCTAGTCACCTTTTGCCAACATTAGGGCTCCAATCCATGAGTTGTGCCTTTTAGACATGGGGCCTCCATTCCCTAGTCTCCTTTTGCCAACATTAGGGCCTCAATCCCTTAGTTGAGCCTTTTAGACAAAGGGCCTCCATTCTCTAGTCGCCTTTTCTACCCATATTAGGGCTCCAATCCCTGAGTTGAGACTTTTAGACATAGGACATCCATTCCCTAGTCGTCTTATGCCAACATTATGGATCCAATCCCTGAGTTGAGCCTTATTAGACATAGGGCCTCCATACCCTAGTTGCCTTTTGCCAACATTAGGGCTCCAATCCCTGAGTTCAGCCTTTTTAAACATAGGGCCTCCATTCCCTAGTAGCCTTTTCGCAACATTAGGGCTCCAATCCCTTAGTTAAGCCTTTTATACATATGACCTCCATTCGCTAGTCGCCTTTTGCCAACATTAGGGTTCCAATCCCTGAGTTGAGCTTTTTAGACATAGGGCCTCCATTCCCTAGTCACCTTTTGCCAACATTAGGGCTCCAATCTCTGAGTTGAGCCTTTTTAGACATAGGGCCTCCATTCCCTAGTCACCTTTTCTGCCAACATTAGGGCTCCAATCCCTGAGTTGAGCCTTATTAGACATAGGGCCTCCATTCCCTAGTCGCCTTTTGCCAACATTACGGCTCCAATCCCTGAGTTGAGCCTTTTTAGACATAGTGCCTCCATTCCCTAGTTGTCTTTTGCCAAAATTAGGGCTCCAATCCCTGAGTTGAGCCTTTTAGACATAGGATCTTCATTACCTAGTCGCCTTTTCTTCAAATATTAGGGCTCAAATCCCTGAGTTGAGCCTTTTAGACATGGGGACTCCATTTCCTAGTCGACTTTTGCCAACATTAGGGCTCCAATCCCTTAGTTGAGCCTTTTTAGACATAGGGCCTCCATTCCCTAGTCGCCTTTTGCCAACATTAGGGCTCGAATCCCTGAGTTGAGCCTTTTTAGACATAGGGCCTCCATTCCCTAGCCGCCTTTCGCCAACATTAGGGCTCCAATCCCTGAGTTGAGCCTTTTAGACTTAGGACCTCCATTCCCTAGTCACCTTTTCTGTCAACATTAGGGCTCCAATCCCTGAGTTGAGCCTTTAGACATAGGGCATCCATTCCCTAGTCACCCTTTGCCAACATTAGAGCTCCAATCCCTGAGTTTAGCCTTTTAGACATAGGGCATTCATTCCCTAGTCGCCTTTTCTACCAATATTAGGGCTCCAATCCCTAAGTTGAGCCTTTTAGACATGGGGCCTCCATTCCCTAATCGCCCTTTCTGCCAACATTAGGGCTCCAATCCCTGAGTTGAGCCTTTAAGACATAGGGCATCCATTCCCTAGTCGCCTTTTCTACCAATATTAGGGCTTCAATCCCTGAGTTGAGTCTTTTAGACATGGGGCCTCTATTCCCTAGTTGCCTTTTCTGCCAACATTAGGGCTCCAATCCCTGAGTTGAGCCTTTTAGACATTGGGCCTCCATTCCCTAGTTGCCTTTTGCCAATATTAGGGCTTCAATCTTTGAGTTAAGCCTTTTTAGACATAGGGCCTCCATTCCCTAGTCTCCCTTTGACAACATTAGGGCTCCAATCCCTGAGTTGAGCCTTTTAGACATAGGGCCTCCATTCCCTAGTCATATTTTGCCAACATTAGGGCTCCAATCCCTTAGTAGAGCCTTATTAGACATAGGGCCTCAATTTCCTAGTCGCCTTTTGCCAACATTAAGGTTCCAATCGCTGAGTTGAGCCTTTTAGACATGGGGCCTCTATTCCCTAGTCGCCTTTTCTGCCAACATTAGGGCTCCAATCCCTGAGTTGAGCCTTTTAGACATAGGGACTCCATTCCCTAGTCGCCTTTTGCCAACATTAGGGCTCCAATCTTTGAGTTGACCCTTTTTAGACATAGGCCCTCCATTCCCTAGTCGACTTTTGCCAACATTAGGGCTCCAATCGCTTAGTTGAGCCTTTTTAGACATAGGGCCTCCATTCCCTAGTCAAATTTTGCCAACATTAGGGCTCGAATCCCTGAGTTGAGCCTTTTTAGACTTAGGGCCTCCATTCCCTAGTCTCCTTTTGCGAACATTAGGGCTTCAATCTTTGAGTTGAGCATTTTAGACATAGGGCCTCCATTCTCTAGTCACCTTTTGCCAACATTAGGGCTCCAATCCATGAGTTGTGCCTTTTAGACATGGGGCCTCCATTCCCTAGTCTCCTTTTGCCAACATTAGGGCCTCAATCCCTTAGTTGAGCCTTTTAGACAAAGGGCCTCCATTCTCTAGTCGCCTTTTCTACCCATATTAGGGCTCCAATCCCTGAATTGAGACTTTTAGACATAGGAAATCCATTCCCTAGTCGTCTTATGCCAACATTATGGATCCAATCCCTGAGTTGAGCCTTTTTAGACATAGGGCCTCCATTCCCTAGCCGCCTTTCGCCAACATTAGGGCTCCAATCCCTGAGTTGAGCCTTTTAGACTTAGGACCTCTATTCCCTAGTCACCTTTTCTGTCAACATTAGGGCTCCAATCCCTGAGTTGAGCCTTTAGACATAGGGCATCCATTCCCTAGTCACCCTTTGCCAACATTAGGGCTCCAATCCCTGAGTTTAGCCTTTTAGACATAGGGCATCCATTCCCTAGTCGCCTTTTCTACCAATATTAGGGCTCCAATCCCTAAGTTGAGCCTTTTAGACATGGGGCCTCCATTCCCTAATCGCCTTTTCTGCCAACATTAGGGCTCCAATCCCTGAGTTGAGCCTTTAAGACATAGGGCATCCATTCCCTAGTCGCCTTTTCTACCAATATTAGGGCTTCAATCCCTGAGTTGAGTCTTTTAGACATGGGGCCTCTATTCCCTAGTTGCCTTTTCTGCCAACATTAGGGCTCCAATCCCTGAGTTGAGCCTTTTAGACATTGGGCCTCCATTCCCTAGTTGCCTTTTGCCAATATTAGGGCTTCAATCTTTGAGTTAAGCCTTTTTAGACATAGGGCCTCCATTCCCTAGTCTCCCTTTGACAACATTAGGGCTCCAATCCCTGAGTTGAGCCTTTTAGACATAGGGCCTCCATTCCCTAGTCATATTTTGCCAACATTAGGGCTCAAATCCCTTAGTAGAGCCTTATTAGACATAGGGCCTCAATTCCCTAGTCGCCTTTGCCAACATTAAGGTTCCAATCGCTGAGTTGAGCCTTTTAGACATGGGGCCTCTATTCCCTAGTCGCCTTTTCTGCCAACATTAGGGCTCCAATCCCTGAGTTGAGCCTTTTAGACATAGGGACTCCATTCCCTAGTCGCCTTTTGCCAACATTAGGGCTCCAATCTTTGAGTTGACCCTTTTTAGACATAGGCCCTCCATTCCCTAGTCGACTTTTGCCAACATTAGGGCTCCAATCGCTTAGTTGAGCCTTTTTAGACATAGGGCCTCCATTCCCTAGTCAAATTTTTCCAACATTAGGGCTTGAATCCCTGAGTTGAGCCTTTTTAGACATAGGGCCTCCATTCCCTAGTAGCTTTTTGCCAACATTAGGGCTTCAATCCCTGAGTTGAGCTTTTTAGACATAGGGCCTCCATTCCCTAGTCACCTTTTGCCAACATTAGAGCTCTGATCCCTGAGTTGAGACTTTTTAGACATAGGGCCTCCATTTCCTAGTCACCTTTTCTGCCAACATTAGGGCTCCAATCCCTAAGTTGAGACTTATTAGACATAGGGCCTCCATTCCCTATTCGCCTTTTGCCAACATTATGGCTCCAATCCCTGAGTTGAGCCTTTTTAGACATAGGGCCTCAATTCCCTAGTTGTCTTTGTCCAACATTAGGGCTCCAATCCTTAGTTGAGCCTTTTAGACATAGGGCCTCCATTACCTAGTCGCCTTTTCTTCAAATATTTGGGCTCAAATCCCTGAGTTGAGCCTTTTAGACATGGGTACTCCATTCCCTAGTCTCCTTTTGAAAACATTAGGGCTCCAATCCCTTAGTTGAGCCTTTTTAGACATAGGGCCTCCATTCCCTAGTCGCCTTTTGCCAACATTAGGGCTCCAATCCCTGAGTTGAGCATTTTTAGACATAGGGCCTCCATTCCCTAGCCTCCTTTCGACAACATTAGGGCTCCAATCCCTGAGTTGAGCCTTTTAGACTTAGGGCCTCCATTCCCTAGTCGCCTTTTGCGAACATTAGGGCTTCAATCCCTGAGTTGAGCCTTTTAGACATAGGGCCTCCATTCTCTAGTGTTACAACCCATATCCACATGTGTTAGTTCATGCCATATATTAGTTAACATAAATCCAAGAAGGAATTATCTTTGAGATGATAAGAAGTCAATCCTATTGGTCTTAAGTGATACAAGAGTGTATAAGGGTGATTAACCAATATTAGAAGTTAAACGAATCAAGGATGTTGTAACTCGTATTTTCAGGTAATCTAGCGGTGCTTAATACACTCAAGAGGTCATTTATTAAGGTATTTTAATCATATAATATCCGTATCATAAGTCTTGAAGTCAAACGAGTTATGAAACAAAAGTCGACAAAAGTTGTCGCAACTTAGGTTCATAATTTTACTTAAACATTAGGTCAAATGTTTCTAATCTTTTATCATAATTTACAAGGAATTACGGGGTGATCTACCCACCAAATTAAATATCTATGAGTCTAGTTTCCAACGCATTAAACCGTTCATCGATACGATCTCGGAGTAGAGAGATATTCGCGTTTTCGCGAGACTGCGCCAAGCACCTCTCTATGGGGCCCACTAAGTCGGTTTAAGATATTTGGACTTATATAGGATGACCACAACCCGTTTTTAGTCATTTCTTTTCACTATTTTCAGAACTTAGAACCCTAGGAACATCCTCTCAAGGTTCTCTCAAGATTCAAGACCCAAAAAAGGGCAAACAACACAAATCAAGTGTCGGGAATTCCGTGGCGCTAGTAAGTCTCTTGTTCTTCTTGTTGTTGCTCATTTTTGTGTCGTTCCAACTCGTGTGGGAGGTTGTTTTAAAGGGTATATGTTCTGTAAATACTCCCTAATGTTCTTAATATTAATCCTAGGTGATTTCAAGCCTTCTAAAGTGATTCTAGTGCCGAAAAACACTAATTGATCGCTAGTTTCATTTTTTTGTTGTTGTGGCAGCATTGGAGGGATATTTCTTGGAAATTTAAGGTCAAATTGGAGTTGTTCTTTCTGTATAAAGGTAAGGAACCTCTTACTCTATATGTATTTAAGATTATCCAAGTTGCGGCTAAGCCATTGAAGCTAGAACTTGTGAGATATATATCGAAAGGTTTGGTAGTAGTGTTATTGTTTTGTGGACTGTTTTGCGTTGTTGTTGGGCTGCGTATTTTACTACTATCTTGTGGAGTTTTGGAGGAGGAAGGGTGTGGAGAAACACCATATATATGTAGGTTTATGGGCTGATAGTTATTCGTAACATTTCCAGGTTGTTTGACACGACTACGGTGGTCGTCGTATGTATGGAGTGATTAGGCTGTGTGTGGACTATTTCGGGAGGCTCAATATGTTTATTATTGATGATGTTTGGGCTGTTTGGTGATTGTTTTGAATGGTGTGAGGTCATATATATAGGGGAGGTGCTGTCCGTTTCATCGTAAAATAGGTTGTGGTCGATACATAATAGTTATGACGCTTAAATGATAACGATAGTATCGTTTCTCTTATTGTAGACTAAGGAGTTTTGACAATTGCATAGCTTGAGATTGGGGCAGTATATACAAGGTATGTGAGGCTATCCCTTTCCTTCTTTTGCACGACTCCGATTGTACATAATGTAATGAACGAGCTTCCAAAGATACTCTACTCTTAGAAGCTAGCAGTACTTACATTGTTTTCCCTCTTATGGAACGATTGATGTTAATGTTGCTTCTCTTATTCTTATGTTATCAATGTTGTTCATACTTCCTGAATCTTATAAGGTTCATAGTGAAGACTTAGTCCTAATAACGTGTACAGAGGATACCGACCTTACGTCACTCCGAAAGGTTTAGAATGTGATTCCATGAGTCGAGCATGCATTATATATATGTATCTATTTTACTCTACCGAGCCACGCTATAGTTGGCCGGGTACGGCACCTATTGTGCAACCACTGATCAGTTGGGTTTTACCGAGCTCCACGTGGCCGGGTACGATTCTACCGAGCCTATTATGGCCGGGTACGATATGATGATGATGATGCCCACAGAGGCGAATGCTTTAAAGGTTTATGTATTTATACATATGTATCATGCATTTCATGTAAGTAGCCCTCAGAGGTACTAAGATGTTACAGGTTGTATATTCTCTATCCTTGCTTACATTACTGATCGTATTTATGGTTCCTTGCCTTACATACTCAGTACTTTATTCGTACTGACGTCCTTTTATTTGTGGACGCTGCATGTCGTGCTGCAGGTCCTGATAGACAGGCAGGTACAGCTCCCCCACCACAGTAGATCAGCGGTGATTGGCGAGATCCCTTCTCCGGACTTGCCTTGGTCTTGGTATGCAATTTTTGTTATAGACATTATGGGTATGTCGGGGCCCTGTTCCGGCTATGTTGCAACACTTATGTTCTTTTAGAGGCTCATAGACAGGTGTCGGCTCATGTATAGTTTGGTATGCCTTGTCGGCTAGTTTTTGTTGTATAGTCTTTCATAGTAGCGTGGTAGCTCATACCTTATATGTAGTTTCTTGATTGTCTGGTCATCCCCTGCTATGTATATGCATGCCATCATATTTTATTGCTGGTTGTCCATGATCTAGGTCTACCATTTATATTGATCTCGTCAGCCTTAAAAGATAATAATGAAGGTTAGATGAAATGTACGTTGGTGCTCGGCAAGTGTGGTCGGGTGCTAGTCATGGCCCTTCAGTTTGGGTCGTGACAAACTTGGTATCAGAGCAAGTCTGTCCTAGGGGTTGTCTATGAGCCGTGTCTAGTAGAGTCTTGATTATGGATGTGTAGCGCGCCACATTTATAATCAGGAGGCTACATGACATCTAGGGTTGTTACCTTCTTCCTGAATCTAGATCGTGCGTAGAGTTGAGTCGTAAGTGTTTGTCTCTAATATTCACCTTGTTTTTTTCAGTGATGCCTTCGACTAGGAAGCAAACGATTAGTAGGCGGCTTGATACAGCAGCGGGAGAGGGTACCAGTCAGGTGCCCCAAGTCAGAGCAGGACAAAGTGAGGCTCAAAGTGAGATGCCCTCTCATACCTCATCTACTCCATCTCCTCCAGAGGATATTAGAAGGCACCCAGCGCCTCCAGTTCCTTCGTCTGACACTCCAGACCAGGATATGCGGAGTGCTTTGCAGTTATTGACTAGCTTGGTAGCTGCTCAGGCTCAGAGGCAGAATACAGGTGCTGCTGAGAAACCAGTTAGTACAAGAGTTCGTGATTTTATTAATTTAGACCCTCCAGTGTTTACCGGATCAGACCCCAAGGAGGACCCACAGACGTTTATTGACCAGGTTCATCGTACACTTCGTGTTATGCATGTTAGTGATACAGAGACAGTAGAGTTGGCTTCTTATCGGCTACGGGATTTAGCGGTTCTCTGGTATGATAGTTGGGAGAGATCCAGGGGTCCGAACCCTCCTCCAGCTGTGTGGAAGGAATTTTCTGAGGCCTTTCTTCGTCACTACTTGCCAGTTGAGATACGACGAGCTAGAGCTGATAAGTTCTTGAACCTTAGACAAGGTAATATGAGTGTACGAGAGTACAGTATGCAGTTTGATTCTTTGGCAAGGTATGCTCCCCATATGGTGGCCGAGATGAGTGATAGGGTGCATATGTTCGTGAATGGGTTGGGACCACATCTGATAAATGAGTGTACGACAGCCTCCTTGGTGGAGGGCATGGATATTTCCCGTATTCAAGCTTATGCCCAGACCCTAGAGGATCGTAAGCGCCAGCAGAGGGCAGTTAGGGAGCAGGATAGAGGCCAGCATAAGAGGGCGAGATTTGCAGGGTATTCTGATGACTTCAGAGGCCGCATCAGGCCACAGTTTTCGAGGAGTTCGGCGCCACCTGTAGCTAGTGCTCCTCCACAGTTTCAGAGGCCTCGATATGATCGATCCTATTCTGGTCCAGGTCAGAGTTCGCGGGCATCTGGCTCGCAACATCACAGGGATACTAGTCAGATGAGACCCCCAACACCACATTGTGATCAGTGCGGCAAGGCCCACTTTGGACTGTGTCGTCGAGGTTCTGATGCATGCTATTCGTGCGGGCAGCCTGGCCATATGATGCGGGATTGTCCTAATAGAGGAGGTGATGGTATGGCTCAGCCGACTGGATCTGTGTCTGGTTCTTCCTCATCAGTTCGACCTCCAGCACGGGGTTTTCAGCAGTCGACAGGTCGTGGTAGGGGTAGAGGTGCAGTGCCGAGTTCGAGTGGTGCTCAAAATCGAACCTATGCTCTAGTAGGTCGACAGGATCTCGAGTCGTCTCCAGATGTTGTTACAGGTATTATATCTGTGTTTTCTTATGATGTATATGCGTTGATTGATCCGGGATCTACATTATCATATGTTACACCCTTTGTGGCTAATAAGTTTGGCATTGAACCTGAATTGATAAGTAAACCCCTCGCGGTATCTACTCCGATAGGAGATTCTGTGATTGCTAGAAGGGTATATAGAGGTTGCACTGTGATGATTTGTAGTCGTCAAACCTCGGCAAATTTATTTGAGTTAGAAATGGTTGATTTTGATGTGATAATGGGAATGGACTGGTTGGCCTCATGCTATGCAAATGTTGACTGTCGTACGAAGATGGTTAGGTTCCAATTTCCGGGTGAACCCGTCATTGAATGGAAAGGGAACATTGCTACACCGAAAGGTAGGTTTATTTCCTATCTTAAGGCAAGGAAAATGATCTCAAAAGGTTACATTTATCATCTCGTTCGCGTTAGGGATGTGGAGGCGAAACCGCCTACTTTACAATCAATCCCTGTGGTCAACGAATTCCCAGATGTTTTCCCAGATGAACTCCCAGGCCTTCCTCCTGAAAGGGAGATTGAGTTTAGCATTGATGTGTTACCTGACACTCAACCGATCTCTATTCCTCCATATAGAATGGCCCCGGCAGAGTTGCGAGAGTTGAAGGTGCAGTTGAAGGACTTGCTGGATAAGGGCTTTATTAGGCCTAGCACTTCACCTTGGGGTGCACCAGTCCTATTCGTGCGGAAGAAAGACGGGTCGTTACGGATGTGTATCGACTATCGACAGTTGAATAAGTCTACTATAAAGAACAAGTATCCACTTCCAAGAATTGATGACCTGTTTGACCAACTCCAGGGTGCCAAGTATTTCTCCAAGATTGATTTACGTTCAGGGTATCATCAGGTAAGGGTTAGGGAGAAAGATATTCCAAAGACGGCCTTCCGGACAAGATATGGGCACTTTGAGTTCTTGGTGATGTCGTTCGGGCTAACAAATGCCCCAGCAGCTTTTATGGATCTCATGAATACTATATTCAGGCCCTATCTTGATGTGTTCGTGATTGTATTCATTGATGACATTCTAGTGTATTCTCGTTCGGAGGCGGAACACGCGGGCCACTTGCGGATAGTATTACAGACGCTTCAGGATCGTAAGTTATATGCTAAGCTCTCCAAATGTGAATTCTGGCTGAACTCAGTAGCATTCCTTGGCCATGTGATATCTGATGAGGGTATTAGTGTCGACACTCAGAAGATCGATGCAGTAAAGAATTGGCCGAGACCTACAACACCATCAGAAGTCCGCAGCTTCCTAGGACTAGCAGGATATTATAGGCGGTTTGTAGAAGGATTTTCCTCTATATCATCACCATTGACTAAGTTAACACAAAAAGCTACCAAATTCCAGTGGTCTGACACTTGTGAACGTAGTTTTCAGGAGCTGAAGAATCGATTGACATCTGCACCAGTGCTCACTCTTCCTGAAGGAACAGAAGATTATGTGGTATATTGTGATGCCTCAGGTATAGGTTTGGGGTGCGTATTGATGCAGCGTGGGAATGTGATTGCTTATGCATCAAGACAATTGAAGAAGCATGAAAAGAATTATCCAACCCATGATTTGGAATTGGCTGCAGTAATATATGCTTTGAAGATATGGCGGCACTACTTATACGGCGTCCATGTTGACATCTACACAGATCACAAGAGTTTACAATACATCTTCAAGCAGAAAGAGTTGAATTTGAGGCAGCGTAGGTGGCTTGAATTATTGAAAGACTACGACGTCGAGATATTGTATCATCCCGGTAAAGCCAATGTTGTGGCAGATGCTCTCAGCCGTAAATCAATGGGAAGCTTAGTACATATTGAGGCGGGTAGATGGGGGTTGATTAAAGAGCTTCATCAGCTAGCCAATATGAGAATCAGATTGTTAGACTCTGATGACGGAGGTGTTACTGTACAGAATACATCAGAATCATCTTTGGTAGCCGAGGTAAAAGCACGACAATATGAAGATCCTATCTTAGTACGATTAAGAGAAAGCATTCAACAGTGTAAAAGTATGGCTTTTGGGATCGGAAAAGATGGGGCACTGAGATACCAGAGCCGATTGTGTGTGCCTAATGTGGCAGGGTTGCGAGAGAAGATTATGAATGAGATTCATCAATCCCGATATTCCATCCATCCCGGCTCGACAAAGATGTATCATGATGTCAAGGAGCAGTATTGGTGGGATAATATGAAGAAGTCTATTGCAGAATTTGTGGCCCAGTGTCCCAATTGTCAACAAGTAAAGATAGAACATCAGAAACCCGGTGGATTGCTTCAAAATATAGAGATTCCGACCTGGAAGTGGGAGGTGATTAATATGGACTTCATTATTGGATTACCTCGCTCTTATCATAAGTTTGACTCCATCTGGGTGATAATTGATCGACTTACAAAATGTGCCCATTTTCTGCCAGTGAAGACAACTTACACGGCTGAAGATTATGCGAAGTTGTATATCAAGGAGATTGTTAGGCTTCATGGTGTGCCCATATCTATTATATCAGACCGAGGAGCTCAATTTACGGCTAACTTTTGGAGGTCTTTCCAGAAGGGTTTAGGCACACAAGTAAATCTCAGCACTGCATTTCATCCGCAGACTGACGGACAGGCTGAACGTACCATTCAGACACTGGAAGATATGCTACGAGCATGTGTTCTAGATTTTAAGGGGAATTGGGATGATCATCTTCCACTCATAGAATTCGCCTATAACAATAGCTACCATTCCAGTATTAAAATGGCCCCATACGAGGCACTATACGGGAGGAGATGTAGATCACCAGTTGGATGGTTCGAAGTCGGTGAAACAGAATTATATGGGCCAGATTTGATTCACCAAGCTATTGAGAAGGTGAAAGTGATACAGGAGCGATTGAGGACGGCACAAAGCAGGCAAAAATCTTATTCTGATGTCCGACGTCGTGATCTAGAGTTTGAGGTTGGTGATTGGGTTTTCCTGAGGATCTCACCAATGAAGGGTATTATGCGTTTTGGGAAGAAAGGTAAGCTGAGTCCAAGGTATATCGGGCCGTATAAAATTCTTCGACGGATTGGACAGGTTGCTTATGAGTTAGAATTGCCATCCGAATTGGAATTTGTCCACCCGGTATTCCATGTATCTATGTTGAGAAAATGTATTGGAGACCCTTCTCGAGTCGTCCCTATCAAAGATGTACAAGTTACAGAGGACCTATCATATGAAGAAGTGCCAGTGGCGATATTAGATCGGCAAGTCCGCAAGCTGAGAACAAAAGATGTAGCTTCCGTCAAAGTATTGTGGAGGAACAAAAATATGGAAGAAATGACATGGGAAGCAGAAGAGGAGATGAAGTCTAAATACCCTTACTTATTCCAGAATGAAGATAACAAGGATGCTGGTGGAAGACAGGATACATTGGAAGAAGAAACGGCTTTATGAGGTAAGCAATAATTTGAGAATACTCCTCCTTAATACAAAATGGTGATATGTAGATAATGTAAATACGCATAATGCTTTGTGTAGCCTTGTGAAGCCATATGTTGGGCTTAATTACATGCAAGTTTTGCT
Organism: Nicotiana sylvestris; assembly: GCF_000393655.2. Taxonomy (NCBI): domain Eukaryota; kingdom Viridiplantae; phylum Streptophyta; class Magnoliopsida; order Solanales; family Solanaceae; genus Nicotiana; species Nicotiana sylvestris. Next base: position 42,698,756 of record NC_091059.1, read on the forward strand.
AGTGACCATTTTATAGGGGAAAATTGATCGGAAATTTCCATTGGAATCCACGGTGATTTAAACTCCCCCTAAACCCTTACATTCGAGGACGAATGTTCCTAAGGGGGGGAGGGTGTTACAACCCATATCCACATGTGTTAGTTCATGCCATATATTAGTTAACATAAATCCAAGAAGGAATTATCTTTGAGATGATAAGAAGTCAATCCTATTGGTCTTAAGTGATACAAGAGTGTATAAGGGTGATTAACCAATATTAGAAGTTAAACGAATCAAGGATGTTGTAACTCGTATTTTCAGGTAATCTAGCGGTGCTTAATACACTCAAGAGGTCATTTATTAAGGTATTTTAATCATATAATATCCGTATCATAAGTCTTGAAGTCAAACGAGTTATGAAACAAAAGTCGACAAAAGTTGTCGCAACTTAGGTTCATAATTTTACTTAAACATTAGGTCAAATGTTTCTAATCTTTTCTCATAATTTACAAGGAATTACGGGGTGATCTACCCACCAAAATTAAAGATCTATGAGTCTAGTTTCCAACGCATTAAACCGTTCATCGATACGATCTCGGAGTAGAGAGATATTCGCGTTTTCGCGAGACTGCGCCAAGCACCTCTCTATGGGGCCCACTAAGTCGGTTTAAGATATTTGGACTTATATAGGATGACCACAACCCGTTTTTAGTCATTTCTTTTCACTATTTTCAGAACTTAGAACCCTAGGAACATCCTCTCAAGGTTCTCTCAAGATTCAAGACCCAAAAAAGGGCAAACAACACAAATCAAGTGTCGGGAATTCCGTGGCGCTAGTAAGTCTCTTGTTCTTCTTGTTGTTGCTCATTTTTGTGTCGTTCCAACTCGTGTGGGAGGTTGTTTTAAAGGGTATATGTTCTGTAAATACTCCCTAATGTTCTTAATATTAATCCTAGGTGATTTCAAGCCTTCTAAAGTGATTCTAGTGCCGAAAAACACTAATTGATCGCTAGTTTCATTTTTTTGTTGTTGTGGCAGCATTGGAGGGATATTTCTTGGAAATTTAAGGTCAAATTGGAGTTGTTCTTTCTGTATAAAGGTAAGGAACCTCTTACTCTATATGTATTTAAGATTATCCAAGTTGCGGCTAAGCCATTGAAGCTAGAACTTGTGAGATATATATCGAAAGGTTTGGTAGTAGTGTTATTGTTTTGTGGACTGTTTTGCGTTGTTGTTGGGCTGCGTATTTTACTACTATCTTGTGGAGTTTTGGAGGAGGAAGGGTGTGGAGAAACACCATATATATGTAGGTTTATGGGCTGATAGTTATTCGTAACATTTCCAGGTTGTTTGACACGACTACGGTGGTCGTCGTATGTATGGAGTGATTAGGCTGTGTGTGGACTATTTCGGGAGGCTCAATATGTTTATTATTGATGATGTTTGGGCTGTTTGGTGATTGTTTTGAATGGTGTGAGGTCATATATATAGGGGAGGTGCTGTCCGTTTCATCGTAAAATAGGTTGTGGTCGATACATAATAGTTATGACGCTTAAATGATAACGATAGTATCGTTTCTCTTATTGTAGACTAAGGAGTTTTGACAATTGCATAGCTTGAGATTGGGGCAGTATATACAAGGTATGTGAGGCTATCCCTTTCCTTCTTTTGCACGACTCCGATTGTACATAATGTAATGAACGAGCTTCCAAAGATACTCTACTCTTAGAAGCTAGCAGTACTTACATTGTTTTCCCTCTTATGGAACGATTGATGTTAATGTTGCTTCTCTTATTCTTATGTTATCAATGTTGTTCATACTTCCTGAATCTTATAAGGTTCATAGTGAAGACTTAGTCCTAATAACGTGTACAGAGGATACCGACCTTACGTCACTCCGAAAGGTTTAGAATGTGATTCCATGAGTCGAGCATGCATTATATATATGTATCTATTTTACTCTACCGAGCCACGCTATAGTTGGCCGGGTACGGCACCTATTGTGCAACCACTGATCAGTTGGGTTTTACCGAGCTCCACGTGGCCGGGTACGATTCTACCGAGCCTATTATGGCCGGGTACGATATGATGAATGATGATGCCCACAGAGGCGAATGCTTTAAAGGTTTATGTATTTATACATATGTATCATGCATTTCATGTAAGTAGCCCTCAGAGGTACTAAGATGTTACAAGTTGTATATTCTCTATCCTTGCTTACATTACTGATCGTATTTATGGTTCCTTGCCTTACATACTCAGTACTTTATTCGTACTGACGTCCTTTTATTTGTGGACGCTGCATGTCGTGCTGCAGGTCCTGATAGACAGGCAGGTACAGCTCCCCCACCACAGTAGATCAGCGGTGATTGGCGAGATCCCTTCTCCGGACTTGCCTTGGTCTTGGTATGCAATTTTTGTTATAGACATTATGGGTATGTCGGGGCCCTGTTCCGGCTATGTTGCAACACTTATGTTCTTTTAGAGGCTCATAGACAGGTGTCGGCTCATGTATAGTTTGGTATGCCTTGTCGGCTAGTTTTTGTTGTATAGTCTTTCATAGTAGCGTGGTAGCTCATACCTTATATGTAGTTTCTTGATTGTCTGGTCATCCCCTGCTATGTATATGCATGCCATCATATTTTATTGCTGGTTGTCCATGATCTAGGTCTACCATTTATATTGATCTCGTCAGCCTTAAAAGATAATAATGAAGGTTAGATGAAATGTACGTTGGTGCTCGGCAAGTGTGGTCGGGTGCTAGTCATGGCCCTTCAGTTTGGGTCGTGACATCTAGTCACCTTTTGCCAACATTAGGGCTCCAATCCATGAGTTATGCCTTTTAGACATGGGGCCTCCATTCCCTAGTCTCATTTTGCCAACATTATGGCCTCAATCCCTTAGTTGAGCCTTTTAAACAAAGGGCCTCCATTCTCTAGTCGCCTTTTCTACCCATATTAGGGCTCCAATCCCTGAGTTGAGACTTTTAGACATAGGACCTCCATTCCCTAGTCGTCTTATGCCAACATTATGGATGTAATCCCTGAGTTGAGCCTTATTAGACATAGGGCCTCCATACCCTAGTCGCCTTTTGCCAACATTAGGGCTCCAATCCCTGAGTTCAGCCTTTTTAGACATAGGGCCTCCATTCCCTAGTCGCCTTTTGCTAACATTAGGGCTCCAATCCCTTAGTTAAGCCTTTTATACATATGACCTCCATTCTCTAGTCGCTTTTTGCCAACATTAGGGCTCCAATCCCTGAGTTGAGTTTTTTAGACATAGGGCCTCCATTCCCTAGTCGCCTTTTGCCAACATTAGGGCTCCAATCCCTGAGTTGAGCCTTTTTAGACATAGGGCCTCCATTCCCTAGTCACCTTTTCTGCCAACATTAGGGCTCCAATCCCTGAGTTGAGCCTTTTTAGACATAGGGCCCCCTTTCTCTAGTCGCATTTTGCCAACATTAGGGCTTCAATCCCATATTAGAGCCTTATTAGACATAGGGCCTCAAATCCCTAGTCGCCTTTTGCCAACATTAAGGTTCCAATCGCTGAGTTGAGCCTTTTAGACATGGGGCCTCTATTCCTTAGTCGCCTTTTCTGCCAACATTAAGGCTCCAATCCCTGAGTTGAGCATTTTTAGACATAGGGCCTCCATTCCCTAGTTGCCTTTTGCCAAAATTAGGGCTCCAATCCCTGAGTTGAGCCTTTTAAACATAGGGTCTCCATTACCTAGTCGCCTTTTCTTCCAATATTATGGCTCAAATCCCTGAGTTGAGCCTTTTAGACATGGGGACTCCATTCCCTAGTCGACTTTTGCCAACATTAGGGCTCCAATCGCTTAGTTGAGCCTTTTTAGACATAGGGTCTCCATTCCCTAGTCGCCTTTTGCCAACATTAGGGCTCGAATCCCTGAGTTGAGCCTTTTTAGACATAGGGCCTCCATTCCCTAGCCGCCTTTCGCCAACATTAGGGCTCCAATCCCTGAGTTGAGCCTTTTAGACTTAGGACCTCCATTCCCTAGTCACCTTTTCTGTCAACATTAGGGCTCCAATCCCTGAGTTGAGCCTTTAGACTTAGGGCATCCATTCCCTAGTCACCCTTCGCCAACATTAGGGCTCCAATCCCTGAGTTGAGCCTTTTAGACATAGGGCATCCATTCCCTAGTCGCCTTTTCTACCAATATTAGGGCTTCAATCCCTAAGTTGAGCGCTTTAGACACGGGGCCTCCATTCCCTAATTGCCTTTTCTGCCAACATTAGGGCTTCAATCCCTGAGTTGAGCCTTTAAGACATAGGGCATCCATTCCCTAGTCGCCTTTTCTACCAATATTAGGGCTTCAATCCCTGAGTTGAGCGTTTTAGACACGGGGCCTCCATTCCCTAATTGCCTTTTCTGCCAACATTAGGGCTCCAATCCCTGAGTTGAGCCTTTAAGACATAGGGCATCCATTCCCTAGTCGCCTTTTCTACCAATATTAGGGCTTCAATCCCTGAGTTGAGTCTTTTAGACATGGGGCCTCTATTCCCTAGTTGCCTTTTCTGCCAACATTAGGGCTCCAATCCCTGAGTTGAGCCTCTTAGACATAGGGCCTCGATTTGCTATTTGCCTTTTGCCAATATTAGGGCTTCAATCTTTGAGTTAAGCCTTTTTAGACATAGGGCCTCCATTCCCTAGTCTCCCTTTGACAACATTAGGGCTCCAATCCCTGAGTTGAGCCTTTTAGATATAGGGCCTTCATTCCCTAGTCATATTTTGCCAACATTAGGGCTTCAATCCCATATTAGAGCCTTATTAGACATAGGGCCTCAAATCCCTAGTCGCCTTTTGCCAACATTAAGGTTCCAATCGCTGAGTTGAGCCTTTTAGACATGGGGCCTCTATTCCTTAGTCGTCTTTTCTGCCAACATTAAGGCTCCAATCCCTGAGTTGAGCCTTTTAGACATAGGGACTCCATTCCCTAGTCGCCTTTTGCCAACATTAGGGCTCCAATCTTTGAGTTGACCCTTTTTAGACATAGGCCCTCCATTCCCTAGTCGACTTTTGCCAACATTAGGGCTCCAATCGCTTAGTTGAGCCTTTTTAGACATAGGCCCTCCATTCCCTAGTCAAATTTTGCCAACATTAGGGCTCCAATCGCTTAGTTGAGCCTTTTTAGACATAGGGTCTCCATTCCCTAGTCGCCTTTTGCCAACATTAGGGCTCGAATCCCTGAGTTGAGCCTTTTTAGACATAGGGCCTCCATTCCCTAGCCGCCTTTCGCCAACATTAGGGCTCCAATCCCTGAGTTGAGCCTTTTAGACTTAGGACCTCCATTCCCTAGTCACCTTTTATGTCAACATTAGGGCTCCAATCCTTGAGTTGAGCCTTTAGACATAGGGCATCCATTCCCTAGTCACCCTTTGCCAACATTAGGGCTCCAATCCCTGAGTTGAGACTTATTAGACATAGGGCCTCCATTCCCTAGTCGCCTTTTGCCAACATTACGGCTCCAATCCCTGAGTTGAGCCTTTTTAGACATAGGGCCTCCATTCCCTAGTTGCCTTTGTCCAACATTAGGGCTCCAATCCTTAGTTGATCCTTTTAGACATAGGGCCTCCATTACCTAGTCGCCTTTTCTTCCAATATTTGGGCTCAAATCCCTGAGTTGAACATTTTAGACATGGGGACTCCATTCCCTAGTCGCCTTTTGCAAACATTAGGGCTCCAATCCCTTAGTTGAGCCTTTTTAGACATAGGGACTCCATTCCCTAGTCTCCTTTTGCCAACATTAAGGCTCCAATCCCTGAGTTGAGCCTTTTAGACATGGGGCCTCCATTCCCTAGTCTCCTTTTGCCAACATTAGGGCCTCAATCCCTTAGTTGAGCCTTTTAGACAAAGGGCCTCCATTCCCTAGTCGCCTTTTCTACCCATATTAGGGCTCCAATCCCTGAGTTGAGACTTTTAGACATAGGGCCTCCATTCCCTAGTCGTCTTATGCCAACATTATGGATCCAATCCCTGAGTTGAGCCTTATTAGACATAGGGCCTCCATACCCTAGTCGCCTTTTGCAAACATTAGGGCTCCAATCCCTGAGTTCAGCCTTTTTAGACATAGGGCCTCCATTCCCTAGTCGCCTTTTGCCAACATTAGGGCTTCAATCCCTTAGTTAAGCCTTTTATACATATGACCTCCATTCCCTAGTCTCTTTTTGCCAATATTAGGGCTCCAATCCCTGAGTTGAGCTTTTTAGACATAGGGCCTCCATTCCCTAGTCGCCTTTTGCCAACATTAGGGCTCCAATCCCTGAGTTGAGCCTTTTTAGACATAGGGCCTCCATTCCCTAGTCGCCTTTTGCCAACATTAGGGCTCCAATCCCTGAGTTGAGCCTTTTTAGACATAGGGCCTCCATTCCCTAGTCGCCTTTTGCCAACATTAGGGCTCCAATCCCTGAGTTGAGCCTTTTTAGACATAGGGCCTCCATTCCCTAGCCGCCTTTCGCCAACATTAGGGCTCGAATCCCTGAGTTGAGCCTTTTAGACTTAGGGCCTCCATTCCCTAGTCGCCTTTTGCGAACATTATGGCTCCAATCCCTGAGTTGAGACTTTTTAGACATAGGGCCTCCATTCCCTAGTCGCCTTTTGCCAACATTAGGGCTCCAATCCCTGAGTTGTGCCTTTTAGACATGGGGCCTCCATTCCCTAGTCTCCTTTTGCCAACATTAGGGCCTCAATCCCTTAGTTGATCCTTTTAGACAAAGGGCCTCCCTTCCCTAGTCGCCTTTTGTACCCATATTAGGGCTCCAATCCCTGCGTTGAGACTTTTAGACATAGGGCCTCCATTCCCTAGTACACTTTTGCCAACATTATGGATCCAATCCCTGAGTTGAGCCTTATTAGACATAGGGCCTCCATACCCTAGTCGCCTTTTGCCAACATTAGGGCTCCAATCCCTGAGTTCAGCCTTTTTAGACATAGGGCCTCCATTCCCTAGTCGCCTTTTGCCAACTTTAGGTCTCCAATCCCTTAGTTAAGCCTTTTAGACATATGACCTCCATTCGCTAGTCGCTTTTTGCCAACATTAGGGTTCTAATCCCTGAGTTGAGCTTTTTAGACATAGGGCCTCCATTCCCTAGTCGCCTTTTGCCAACATTAGGGCTCCAATCCCTGAGTTGAGCCTTTTTAGACATAGGGCCTCCATTCCCTAGTCGCCTTTTGCCAACATTAGGGCTCCAATCCCTGAGTTGAGCCTTTTTAGACATAGGGCCTCCATTCCCTAGTCGCCTTTTGCCAACATTAGGGCTCCAATCCCTGAGTTGAGCCTTTTTAGACATAGGGCCTCCATTCCCTAGTCGCCTTTTGCCAACATTAGGGCTCCAATCCCTGAGTTGAGCCTTTTTAGACATTGGGTCTCCATTACCTAGTCCCCTTTTCTTCCAACATTAGGGCTCCAATCTCTGAGTTGAGCCTTTTAGACATAGGGACTCCATTCCCTAGTCGCCTTTTGCCAACATTAGGGCTCCAATCTTTGAGTTGACCCTTTTCAGACATAGACCCTCCATTCCCTAGTCGACTTTTGCCAACATTAGGGCTCCAATCCCTTAGTTGAGCCTTTTTAGACATAGGCCTCCATTCCCTAGTCGCCTTTTGCCAACATTAGGGCTCGAATCCCTGAGTTGAGCCTTTTTAGACATAGGGCCTCCATTCCCTAGTCGTCTTTCGCCAACATTAGGGCTCCAATCCCTGAGTTGAGCCTTTTAGACTTAGGAACTCCATTCCCTAGTCACCTTTTCTGTCAACATTAGGGCTCCAATCCCTGAGTTGAGCCTTTAGACATAGGGCATCCATTCCCTAGTCACCCTTTGCCAACATTAGGGCTCCAATCCCTGAGTTGACACTTATTAGACATAGGGCCTCCATTCCCTTGTCGCTTTTTGCCAACATTACGGCTCCAATCCATGAGTTGAGCCGTTTTAGACATAGGGCCTCTATTCCCTAGTTGCCTTTGTCCAACATTAGGGCTCCAATCCTTAGTTGAGCCTTTTAGACATAGGGCCTCCATTACCTAGTCGCCTTTTCTTCCAATATTTGGGCTCAAATCCCTGAGTTGAGCCTTTTAGACATGGGGACTCCATTCCCTAGTCGCCTTTTGCAAACATTAGGGCTCCAATCCCTTAGTTCAGCCTTTTTAGACATAGGGCCTCCATTCCCTAGTCGCCTTTTGCCAACTTTAGGTCTCCAATCCCTTAGTTAAGCCTTTTAGACATATGACCTCCATTCGCTAGTCGCTTTTTGCCAACATTAGGGTTCCAATCCCTGAGTTGAGCTTTTTAGACATAGGGCGTCCATTCCCTAGTCGCCTTTTGCCAGCATTAGGGCTCCAATCCCTGAGTTGAGCCTTTTTAGACATAGGGCCTCCATTCCCTAGTCACCTTTTCTGCCAACATTAGGGCTCCAATCCCTGAGTTGAGCCTTATTAGACATAGGGCCTCCATTCCCTAGTCGCCTTTTGCCAACATTATGGCTCCAATCCCTGAGTTGAGCCTTTTTAGACATAGGGCCTCCATTCCCTAGTTGCCTTTTGCCAACATTAGGGCTCCAATCCCTGAGTTGAGCCTTTTAGACATAGGGCCTCCATTACCTAGTCGCCTTTTCTTCCAACATTAGGGCTCCAATCTCTGAGTTGAGCCTTTTAGACATAGGGACTCCATTCCCTAGTCGCCTTTTGCCAACATTAGGGCTCCAATCTTTGAGTTGACCCTTTTCAGACATAGACCCTCCATTCCCTAGTCGACTTTTGCCAACATTAGGGCTCCAATCCCTTAGTTGAGCCTTTTTAGACATAGGCCTCCATTCCCTAGTCGCCTTTTGCCAACATTAGGGCTCGAATCCCTGAGTTGAGCCTTTTTAGACATAGGGCCTCCATTCCCTAGTCGTCTTTCGCCAACATTAGGGCTCCAATCCCTGAGTTGAGCCTTTTAGACTTAGGACCTCCATTCCCTAGTCATCTTTTCTGTCAACATTAGGGCTCCAATCCCTGAGTTGAGCCTTTAGACATAGGGCATCCATTCCCTAGTCACCCTTTGCCAACATTAGGGCTCCAATCCCTGAGTTGACACTTATTAGACATAGGGCCTCCATTCCCTTGTCGCTTTTTGCCAACATTACGGCTCCAATCCATGAGTTGAGCCGTTTTAGACATAGGGCCTCCATTCCCTAGTTGCCTTTGTCCAACATTAGGGCTCCAATCCTTAGTTGAGCCTTTTAGACATAGGGCCTCCATTACCTAGTCGCCTTTTCTTCCAATATTTGGGCTCAAATCCCTGAGTTGAGCCTTTTAGACATGGGGACTCCATTCCCTAGTCGCCTTTTGCAAACATTAGGGCTCCAATCCCTTAGTTTAGCCTTTTTAGACATAGGGCCTCCATTCCATAGTCGCCTTTTGCCAACATTAGGGCTCCAATCCCTGAGTTGAGCCTTTTTAGACATAGGGCCTCCATTCCCTAGCCGCCTTTCGCCTACATTAGGGATCCAATCCCTGAGTTGATCCTTTTAGACTTAGGGCCTCCATTCCCTAGTCGCCTTTTGCGAACATTAGGGCTTCAATCTTTGAGTTGAGCCTTTTAGACATAGGGCCTCCATTCTCTAGTCACCTTTTGCCAACATTAGCGCTCCAATCCCTGAGTTGTGCCTTTTAGACATGGGGCCTCCATTCCCTAGTCTCCTTTTGCCAACATTAGGGCCTCAATCCCTTAGTTGAGCCTTTTAGACAAAGGGCCTCCATTCCCTAGTCGCCTTTTCTACCCATATTAGGGCTCCAATCCCTGAGTTGAGACTTTTAGACATAGGGCCTCCATTCCCTAGTCGTCTTTTGCCAACATTACGGATTCAATCGCTGAGTTGAGCCTTATTAGACATAGGGCCTCCATACCCTAGTCGCCTTTTGCCAACATTAGGGCTCCAATCCCTAAGTTCAGCCTTTTTAGACATAGGGCCTCCATTCCCTAGTCGCCTTTTGCCAACATTAGGGCTCCAATCCCTTAGTTAAGCCTTTTAGACATATGACCTCCATTCCCTAGTCATTTTTTGCCAACATTAGGGCTCCAATGCTTGAGTTGAGCTTTTTAGACATAGGGCCTCCATTCCCTAGTCGCCTTTTGCCAACATTAGGGCTCCAATCCCTGATTTGAGCCTTATTAGACATAGGGCCTCCATTCCCTAGTCGCCTTTTGCCTACATTAGGGCTCCAATCCCTGAGTTGAGCCTTTTTAGACATAGGGCCTCCATTCCCTAGTCGCCTTTTGCCAACATTAGGGCTCCAATCCCTGAGTTGAGCCTTTTTAGACATACCGCCTCCATTCCCTAGTCACCTTTTGCTAATATTAGGGCTCCAACCCCTGAGTTGAGCCTTTTAGACATGGGTCCTCCATTCCCTAGTCGCCTATTCTGCCAACATTAGGGCTCCAGTCCCTGAGTTGAGCCTTTTACACATAGGGCATCCATTCCCTAGTCGCCTTTTGCCTACATTAGGGCTCCAATCCCTTAGTTGAGCCTTTTTAGACATAGGGCCTCCATTCCCTAGTCGCCTTTTGCCAACATTAGGGCTCCAATCCCTGAGTTGAGCATTTTTAGACATAGGGCCTCCATTCCCTAGCCGCCTTTCGCCAACATTAGGGCTCCAATCCCTGAGTTGAGCCTTTTAGACTTAGGGCCTCCATACCCTAGTCGCCTTTTGCGAACATTAGAGCTTCAATCTTTGAGTTGAGCCTTTTAGACATAGGGTCTCCATTCCCTAGTCGCCTTTTGCCAACTTTAGGGCTCCAATCCCTTAGTTAAGCCTTTTAGACATATGACCTCCATTCGCTAGTCGCTTTTTGCCAACATTAGGGTTCCAATCCCTGAGTTGAGCTTTTTAGACATAGGGCCTCCATTCCCTAGTCGCCTTTTGCCAACATTAGGGCTCCAATCCCTGAGTTGAGCCTTTTTAGACATAGGGTCTCCATTCCCTAGTCACCTTTTCTGCCAACATTAGGGCTCCAATCCCTGAGTTGAGCCTTATTAGACATAGGGCCTCCATTACCTAGTCGCCTTTTGCCAACATTACGACTCCAATCCCTGAGTTGAGCCTTTTAGACATAGGGTCTCAATTACCTAGTCGCATTTTCTTCCAACATTAGGGCTCCAATCTCTGAGTTGAGCCTTTTAGACATAGGGACTCCATTCCCTAGTCGCCTTTTGCCAACATTAGGGCTCCAATCTTTGAGCTGACCCTTTTTAGACATAGGCCCTCCATTCCCTAGTCGACTTTTGCCAACATTAGGGCTCCAATCCCTGAGTTGAGCCTTTTTAGACATAGTGCCTCCATTCCCTAGTTGTCTTTTGCCAAAATTAGGGCTCCAATCCCTGAGTTGAGCCTTTTAGGCATAGGATCTCCATTACCTAGTCGCCTTTTCTTCAAATATTAGGGCTCCAATCCCTGAGTTGAGCCTTTTAGACATAGGGTCTCAATTACCTAGTCGCCTTTTCTTCCAACATTAGGGCTCCAATCTCTGAGTTGAGCCTTTTAGACATAGGGACTCCATTCCCTAGTCGCCTTTTGCCAACATTAGGGCTCCAATCTTTGAGTTGACCCTTTTTAGACATAGGCCCTCCATTCCCTAGTCGACTTTTGCCAACATTAGGGCTCCAATCCCTGAGTTGAGCCTTTTTAGACATAGTGCCTCCATTCCCTAGTTGTCTTTTGCCAAAATTAGGGCTCCAATCCCTGAGTTGAGCCTTTTAGACATAGGATCTCCATTACCTAGTCGCCTTTTCTTCCAACATTAGGGCTCCAATCTCTGAGTTGAGCCTTTTAGACATAGGGACTCCATTCCCTAGTCACCCTTTGCCAACATTAGGGCTCCAATCCCTGAGTTGAGACTTATTATACATAGGGCCTCCATTCCCTTGTCGCTTTTTGCCAACATTACGGCTCCAATCCATGAGTTGAGCCGTTTTAGACATAGGGACTCCATTCCCTAGTCGCCTTTTGCAAACATTAGGGCTCCAATCCCTTAGTTGAGCCTTTTTAGACATAGGGTCTCCATTCCATAGTCGCCTTTTGCCAACATTAGGGCTCCAATCCCTGAGTTGAGCCTTTTTAGACATAGGGCCTCCATTCCCTAGCCGCCTTTCGCCAACATTAGGGATCCAATCCCTGAGTTGAGCCTTTTAGATTTAGGGCCTCCATTCCCTAGTCGCCTTTTGCGAACATTAGGGCTTCAATCTTTGAGTTGAGCCTTTTAGACATAGGGCCTCCATTCTCTAGTCACCTTTTGCCAACATTAGGGCTCCAATCCCTGAGTTGTGCCTTTTAGACATGGGGCCTCCATTCCCTAGTCTCCTTTTGCCAACATTAGGGCCTCAATCCCTTAGTTGAGCCTTTTAGACAAAGGGCCTCCATTCCCTAGTCGCCTTTTCTACCCATATTAGGGCTCCAATCCCTGAGATGAGACTTTTAGACATAGGGCCTCCATTCCCTAGTCGTCTTTTGCCAACATTATGGATCCAATCCCTGAGTTGAGCCTTATTAGACATAGGGCCTCCATACCCTAGTCGCCTTTTGCCAACATTAGGGCTCCAATCCCTGAGTTCAGCCTTTTTAGACATAGGGCCTCCATTCCCTAGTCGCCTTTTGCCAACATTAGGGCTCCAATCCCTTAGTTAAGCCTTTTAGACATATGACCTCCATTCCCTAGTCGCTTTTTGCCAACATTAGGGCTCCAATCCCTGAGTTGAGCTTTTTAGAGATAGGACCTCCATTCCCTAGTCGCCTTTTGCCAACATTAGGTCTCCAATCCCTGAGTTGAGCCTTTTTAGACATAGGGCCTTCATTCCCTAGCCACCTTTTCTGCCAACATTAGGGCTCCAATCCCTGAGTTGTGCCTTATTAGACATAGGGCCTCCATTCCCTAGTCGCCTTTTGCCTACATTAGGGCTCCAATCCCTTAGTTGAGCCTTTTTAGACATAGGGCCTCCATTCCCTAGTCGCCTTTTGCCAACATTAGGGCTCCAATCCCTGAGTTGAGCCTTTTTAGACATACCGCCTCCATTCCCTAGTCGCCTTTTGCTAATATTATGTCTCCAACCCCTGAGTTGAGCCTTTTAGACATGGGTGCTCCATTCCCTAGTCGCCTTTTCTGCCAACATTAGGGCTCCAGTCCCTGAGTTGAGCCTTTTACACATAGGGCCTCCATTCCCTAGTCGCCTTTTGCCTACATTAGGGCTCCAATCCCTTAGTTGAGACTTTTTAGACATAGGGCCTCCATTCCCTAGTCGCCTTTTGCCAACATTAGGGCTCCAATCCCTGAGTTGAGCCTTTTTAGACATAGGGCCTCCATTCCCTAGTTGCCTTTTGCCAACATTAGGGCTCCAATCCCTGAGTTGAGCCTTTTAGACATAGGGTCTCAATTACCTAGTCGCCTTTTCTTCCAACATTAGGGCTCCAATCTCTGAGTTGAGCCTTTAAGACACACGGACTCCATTCCCTAGTCGACTTTTGCCAACATTAGGGCTCCAATCTTTGAGTTGACCCTTTTTAGACATAGGTCCTCCATTCCCTAGTCGACTTTTGCCAACATTAGGGCTCCAATCCCTTAGTTGAGCCTTTTTAGACATAGGGCCTCCATTCCCTAGCCGCCTTTCGCCAACATTAGGGCTCCAATCCCTGAGTTGAGCCTTTTAGACTTAGGACCTCCATTCCCTAGTCACCTTTTCTGTCAACATTAGGGCTCCAATCCCTGAGTTGAGCCTTTAGACATAGGGCGTCCATTCCCTAGTCATCCTTTGCCAACATTAGGGCTCCAATCCCTGAGTTGAGACTTATTAGACATAGGGCCTCCATTCCCTTGTCGCTTTTTGCCAACATTACGGCTCCAATCCCTAAGTTGAGCCATTTTAGACATAGGGCCACCATTCCCTAGTTGCCTTTGTCCAACATTAGGGCTCCAATCCTTAGTTGAGCCTTTTAGACATAGGGCCTCCATTACCTAGTCGCCTTTTCTTCCAATATTTGGGCTCAAATCCCTGAGTTGAGCCTTTTAGACATGGGGACTCCATTCCCTAGTCGTCTTTTGCAAACATTAGGGCTCCAATCCCTTAGTTGAGCCTTTTTAGACATAGGGCCTCCATTCCGTAGTCGCCTTTTGCCAACATTAGGGCTCCAATCCCTGAGTTGAGCCTTTTTAGACATAGGGCTTCCATTCCCTAGCCGCCTTTCGCCAACATTAGGGATCCAATCCCTGAGTTGAGCCTTTTAGACTTAGTGCCTCCATTCCCTAGTCGCCTTTTGCAAACATTAGGGCTTCAATCTTTGAGTTGAGCCTTTTAGACATAGGGCCTCCATTCTCTAGTCACCTTTTACCAACATTAGGGCTCCAATCCCTGAGTTGTGCCTTTTAGACATGGGGCCTCCATTCCCTAGTCTCCTTTTGCCAACATTAGGGCCTCAATCCCTTAGTTGAGCCTTTTAGAAAAAGGGCCTCCATTCCCTAGTCGCCTTTTCTACCCATATTAGGGCTCCAATCCCTGAGTTGAGACTTTTAGACATAGGGCCTCCATTCCCTAGTCCTCTTTTGCCAACATTATGGATTCAATCCCTGAGTTGAGCCTTATTAGACATAGGGCCTCCATACCCTAGTCGCCTTTTGCCAATATTAGGGCTCCAATCCCTGAGTTCAGCCTTTTTAGACATAGGGCCTCCATTCCCTAGTCGCCTTTTGCCAACATTAGGGCTCCAATCCCTTAGTTAAGCCTTTTAGACATATGACCTCCATTCCCTAGTCGCTTTTTGCCAACATTAGGGCTCCAATCCCTGAGTTGTGCTTTTTAGACATAGGACCTCCATTCCCTAGTCGCCTTTTGCCAACATTAGGGCTCCAATCCCTGAGTTGAGCCTTTTTAGACATAGGGTCTCAATTACCTAGTCGCCTTTTCTTCCAACATTAGGGCTCCAATCTCTGAGTTGAGCCTTTAAGACACACGGACTCCATTCCCTAGTCGACTTTTGCCAACATTAGGGCTCCAATCTTTGAGTTGACCCTTTTTAGACATAGGTCCTCCATTCCCTAGTCGACTTTTGCCAACATTAGGGCTCCAATCCCTTAGTTGAGCCTTTTTAGACATAGGGCCTCCATTCCCTAGCCGCCTTTCGCCAACATTAGGGCTCCAATCCCTGAGTTGAGCCTTTTAGACTTAGGACCTCCATTCCCTAGTCACCTTTTCTGTCAACATTAGGGCTCCAATCCCTGAGTTGAGCCTTTAGACATAGGGCGTCCATTCCCTAGTCATCCTTTGCCAACATTAGGGCTCCAATCCCTGAGTTGAGACTTATTAGACATAGGGCCTCCATTCCCTTGTCGCTTTTTGCCAACATTACGGCTCCAATCCCTAAGTTGAGCCATTTTAGACATAGGGCCACCATTCCCTAGTTGCCTTTGTCCAACATTAGGGCTCCAATCCTTAGTTGAGCCTTTTAGACATAGGGCCTCCATTACCTAGTCGCCTTTTCTTCCAATATTTGGGCTCAAATCCCTGAGTTGAGCCTTTTAGACATGGGGACTCCATTCCCTAGTCGTCTTTTGCAAACATTAGGGCTCCAATCCCTTAGTTGAGCCTTTTTAGACATAGGGCCTCCATTCCGTAGTCGCCTTTTGCCAACATTAGGGCTCCAATCCCTGAGTTGAGCCTTTTTAGACATAGGGCTTCCATTCCCTAGCCGCCTTTCGCCAACATTAGGGATCCAATCCCTGAGTTGAGCCTTTTAGACTTAGTGCCTCCATTCCCTAGTCGCCTTTTGCAAACATTAGGGCTTCAATCTTTGAGTTGAGCCTTTTAGACATAGGGCCTCCATTCTCTAGTCACCTTTTACCAACATTAGGGCTCCAATCCCTGAGTTGTGCCTTTTAGACATGGGGCCTCCATTCCCTAGTCTCCTTTTGCCAACATTAGGGCCTCAATCCCTTAGTTGAGCCTTTTAGAAAAAGGGCCTCCATTCCCTAGTCGCCTTTTCTACCCATATTAGGGCTCCAATCCCTGAGTTGAGACTTTTAGACATAGGGCCTCCATTCCCTAGTCCTCTTTTGCCAACATTATGGATTCAATCCCTGAGTTGAGCCTTATTAGACATAGGGCCTCCATACCCTAGTCGCCTTTTGCCAATATTAGGGCTCCAATCCCTGAGTTCAGCCTTTTTAGACATAGGGCCTCCATTCCCTAGTCGCCTTTTGCCAACATTAGGGCTCCAATCCCTTAGTTAAGCCTTTTAGACATATGACCTCCATTCCCTAGTCGCTTTTTGCCAACATTAGGGCTCCAATCCCTGAGTTGTGCTTTTTAGACATAGGACCTCCATTCCCTAGTCGCCTTTTGCCAACATTAGGGCTCCAATCCCTGAGTTGAGCCTTTTTAGACATAGGGCCTTCATTCCCTAGTCACCTTTTCTGCCAACATTAGGGCTCCAATCCCTGAGTTGAGCCTTATTAGACATAGGGCCTCCATTCCCTAGTCGCTTTTTGCCTACATTAGGGCTCCAATCCCTTAGTTGAGCCTTTTTAGACATAGGGCCTCCATTCCCTAGTCGCCTTTTGCCAACATTAGGGCTCCAATCCCTGAGTTGAGCCTTTTTAGACATACCGCCTCCATTCCCTAGTCGCCTTTTGCTAATATTAGGGCTCCAACCCCTGAGTTGAGCCTTTTAGACATGGGTCCTCCATTCCCTAGTCGCCTTTTCTGCCAACATTAGGGCTCCAGTTCCTGAGTTGAGCCTTTTACACATAGGGCCTCCATTCCCTAGTCGCCTTTTGCCAACATTAGGGCTACAATCCCTGAGTTGAGCCTTTTTAGACATAGGGCCTTCATTCCCTAGTCACCTTTTCTGCCAACATTAGGGCTCCAATCCCTGAGTTGAGCCTTATTAGACATAGGGCCTCCATTCCCTAGTCGCCTTTTGCCTACATTAGGGCTCCAATCCCTTAGTTGAGCCTTTTTAGACATAGGGCCTCCATTCCCTAGTCGCCTTTTGCCAACATTAGGGCTCCAATCCCTGAGTTGAGCCTTTTTAGACATACCGCCTCCATTCCCTAGTCGCCTTTTGCTAATATTAGGGATCCAGCCCCTGAGTTGAGCCTTTTAGACATGGGTCCTCCATTCCCTAGTCGCCTTTTCTGCCAACATTAGGGCTCCAGTCCCTGAGTTGAGCCTTTTACACATAGGGCCTCCATTCCCTAGTCGCCTTTTACCTACATTAGGGCTCCAATCCCTTAGTTGAGCCTTTTTAGACATAGGGCCTCCATTTCCTAGTCGCCTTTTGCCAACATTAGGGCTCCAATCCCTGAGTTGAGCATTTTTAGACATAGGGCCTCCATTCCCTAGCCGCCTTTCGCCAACATTATGGCTCCAATCCCTAAGTTGAGCCTTTTAGACTTAGGACCTCCATTCCCTAGTCACCTTTTCTGTCAACATTAGGGCTCCAATCCCTGAGTTGAGCCTTTAGACATAGGGCGTCCATTCCCTAGTCATCCTTTGCCAACATTAGGGCTCCAATCCCTGAGTTGAGACTTATTAGACATAGGGCCTCCATTCCCTTGTCGCTTTTTGCCAACATTACGGCTCCAATCCCTGAGTTGAGCCTTTTTAGACATAGGGCCTTCATTCCCTAGTCACCTTTTCTGCCAACATTATGGCTCCAATCCCTGAGTTGAGCCTTATTAGACATAGGGCCTCCATTCCCTAGTCGCCTTTTGCCAACATTACGGCTCTAATCCCTGAGTTGAGCCTTTTTAGACATAGGGCCTCCATTCCCTAGTTGCCTTTTGCCAACATTAGGGCTCCAAACCCTGATTTGAGCCTTTTAGACATAGGGTCTCCATTACCTAGTCGCCTTTTCTTCCAATATTAGGGCTCAAATCCCTGAGTTGAGCCTTTTTAGACATACCGCCTCCATTCCCTAGTCGCCTTTTGCTAATATTAGGGATCCAGCCCCTGAGTTGAGCCTTTTAGACATGGGTCCTCCATTCCCTAGTCGCCTTTTCTGCCAACATTAGGGCTCCAGTCCCTGAGTTGAGCCTTTTACACATAGGGCCTCCATTCCCTAGTCGCCTTTTGCCTACATTAGGGCTCCAATCCCTTAGTTGAGCCTTTTTAGACATAGGGCCTCCATTTCCTAGTCGCCTTTTGCCAACATTAGGGCTCCAATCCCTGAGTTGAGCATTTTTAGACATAGGGCCTCCATTCCCTAGCCGCCTTTCGCCAACATTAGGGCTCCAATCCCTAAGTTGAGCCTTTTAGACTTAGGACCTCCATTCCCTAGTCACCTTTTCTGTCAACATTAGGGCTCCAATCCCTGAGTTGAGCCTTTAGACATAGGGCGTCCATTCCCTAGTCATCCTTTGCCAACATTAGGGCTCCAATCCCTGAGTTGAGACTTATTAGACATAGGGCCTCCATTCCCTTGTCGCTTTTTGCCAACATTACGGCTCCAATCCCTGAGTTGAGCCTTTTTAGACATAGGGCCTTCATTCCCTAGTCACCTTTTCTGCCAACATTATGGCTCCAATCCCTGAGTTGAGCCTTATTAGACATAGGGCCTCCATTCCCTAGTCGCCTTTTGCCAACATTACGGCTCTAATCCCTGAGTTGAGCCTTTTTAGACATAGGGCCTCCATTCCCTAGTTGCCTTTTGCCAACATTAGGACTCCAAACCCTGAGTTGAGCCTTTTAGACATAGGGTCTCCATTACCTAGTCGCCTTTTCTTCCAATATTAGGGCTTAAATCCTTGAGTTGAGCCTTTTTAGACATGGGGACTCCATTCCCTAGTCGACTTTTGCCAACATTAGGGCTCCAATCCCTTAGTTGAGCCTTTTTAGACATAGGGCCTCCATTCCCTAGTAGTCGTTTACCAATATTAGGGCTCGAATCCCTGAGTTGAGCCTTTTTAGACATAGGGCCTCCATTCCCTAGCTGCCTTTCGCCAATATTAGGGCTCCAATCCCTGAGTTGAGCCTTTTATACTTTGGACCTCCATTCCCTAGTCACCTTTTCTGTCAACATTAGGGCTCCAATCCCTGAGTTGAGCCTTTAGACATAAGGCATTCATTCCCTAGTCACCCTTTGCCAACACTAGGGCTCCAATCCCTGAGTTGAGCCTCTTAGACATAGGGCATCCATTCCCTAGTCGCCTTTTCTACCAATATTAGGGCTCCAATCCCTGAGTTGAGCCTTTTAGACACGGGGCCTCCATTCCCTAGTCGCCTTTTCTGCCAACATTAGGGCTCCAATCCCTGAGTTGAGCCTTTTAGACATAGGGCATCCATTCCCTAGTCGCGTTTTCTACCAATATTAGGGCTTCAATCCCTGAGTTGAGTCTTTTAGACATGGGTTCTCTATTCCCTAGTTGCCTTTTCTTCCAACATTAGGGCTCCAATCCCTGAGTTGAGCCTTTTAGACATAGGGCCTCCATTCCTTAGTTGCCTTTTGCCAACATTAGGGCTTCAATCTTTGAGTTAAGCGTTTTTAGACATAGGGCCTCCATTCCCTAGTCTCCATTTGCCAACATTAGGGCTCCAATCCCTGAGTTGAGCCTTTTAGACATAGGGCCTCCATTCCCTAGTCGTATTTTGCCAACATTAGGGCTCCAATCCCTTAGTAGAGCCTTATTAGACATAGGGCCTCAATTCCCAAGTTGCCTTTTGCCAACATTAAGGTTCCAATCGCTGAGTTGAGCCTTTTAGACATGGGGCCTCTATTCCCTATTCGCCTTTTCTGCCAACATTAGGGCTCCAATCCCTAAGTTGAGCCTTTTAGACATAGGGACTCCATTCCCTAGTCGCCTTTTGCCTACATTAGGGCTCCAATCTTTGAGTTGACCCTTTTTAGACATAGGCCCTCCATTCCCTAGTCGCCTTTTGCCAATATTAGGGCTCCAATCCCTGAGTTGAGCCTTTTTAGACATAGGGCCTCCATTCCCTAGCCGCCTTTCGCCAACATTAGGGCTCCAATCCCTGAGTTGAGCCTTTTAGACTTAGGGCCTCCATTCCCTAGTAGCCTTTTGCGAACATTAGGGCTTCAATCTTTAAGTTGAGCCTTTTAGACATGGGGCCTCCATTCCCTAGTCGCCTTTTGCCAACATTAGGACTCCAATCCCTGAGTTGTGCCTTTTAGACATGGGGCCTCCATTCCCTAGTCTCCTTTTGCCAACATTAGGGCCCCAATCTCTTAGTTGAGCCTTTTAGACAAAGGTCCTCCATTCCCTAGTCGCCTTTTCTACCAATACTAGTGCTCCAATCACTGAGTTGAGCCTTTTAGACATAGGGCCTCCATTCCCTAGTAATCTTTTGCCAACATTATGGATCCAATCCCTGAGTTGAGCCTTTTAGACATGGGGCCTCCATTCCCTAGTCGCCTTTTCTGCCAACATTAGGGCTCCAATCCCTGAGTTGAGCCTTTTAGACATAGGGCCTCCATTCCCTAGTCGCCTTTTGCCAACATTAGGCTCCAAACCCTGAGTTGAGCATTTTTAGACATAGGGCCTCCATTCCCTAGTCGCCTTTTTCAACCATTAGGGCTCCAATCCCTGAGTTGAGCCTTTTAGACATAGGGCCTCCATTCTCTAGTCGCCTTTTGCCAACATTAGGGCTCCAATCTTTGAGTTGAGCCTTTTTAGACATAGGGCCTCCATTCCCTAATCGCCTTTTGCCAACATTAAGGTTCCAATCGCTGAGTTGAGCCTTTTAGACATGGGGCCTTTATTCCCTAGTCGCCTTTTCTGCCAACATTAGGGCTCCAATCCCTAAGTTGAGCCTTTTAGACATAGGGACTGCATTCCCTAGTCGCCTTTTGCAACATTAGGGCTCCAATCTTTGAGTTGACCCTTTTTAGACATAGGCCCTCCATTCCCTAGTCGCCCTTTGCCAACATTAGGGCTCCAATCCCTGAGTTGAGCATTTTAGAAATAGGGCCTCCATTCCCTAGTCGTCTTTTGTCAATATTAGGGCTCTAATTCCTGAGTTGAGCCTTATTAGACATAGGGCCTCCATTACCTAGTCGCCTTTTGCCAACATTAGGGCACCAATCGCTGAGTTGAGCCTTTTTAGACAGAGGGCCTCCATTCCCTAGTCGCCTTCTCTGCCAACATTAGGGATCCAATCACTGAGTTAAGCCTTTTAGAAATAGGGCCTCCATTCCCTAGTTGACTTTTGCCAACATTAGGGCTCCAATCCCTGAGTTTAGCTTGTTAGACATAGGACCTCTATTCCCTAGTCGCCTTTTGCCAACATTAGGGCTCCAATCTCTGAGTTAAGCCTTTTTAGACATAGGGCCTCCATTCCCTAGCCGCCTTTCGCCAACATTAGGGCTCCAATCCCTAAGTTGAGCCTTTTAGACATAGGGACTCCATTCCCTAGTCGCCTTTTGCCTACATTAGGGCTCCAATCTTTGAGTTGACCCTTTTTAGACATAGGCCCTCCATTCCCTAGTCGCCTTTTGCCAATATTAGGGCTCCAATCCCTGAGTTGAGCCTTTTTAGACATAGGGCCTCCATTCCCTAGCCGCCTTTCGCCAACATTAGGGCTCCAATCCCTGAGTTGAGCCTTTTAGACTTAGGGCCTCCATTCCCTAGTAGCCTTTTGCGAACATTAGGGCTTCAATCTTTAAGTTGAGCCTTTTAGACATGGGGCCTCCATTCCCTAGTCGCCTTTTGCCAACATTAGGACTCCAATCCCTGAGTTGTGCCTTTTAGACATGGGGCCTCCATTCCCTAGTCTCCTTTTGCCAACATTAGGGCCCCAATCTCTTAGTTGAGCCTTTTAGACAAAGGTCCTCCATTCCCTAGTCGCCTTTTCTACCAATACTAGTGCTCCAATCCCTGAGTTGAGCCTTTTAGACATAGGGCCTCCATTCCCTAGTAATCTTTTGCCAACATTATGGATCCAATCCCTGAGTTGAGCCTTTTAGACATGGGGCCTCCATTCCCTAGTCGCCTTTTCTGCCAACATTAGGGCTCCAATCCCTGAGTTGAGCCTTTTAGACATAGGGCCTCCATTCCCTAGTCGCCTTTTGCCAACATTAGGCTCCAAACCCTGAGTTGAGCCTTTTTAGACATAGGGCCTCCATTCCCTAGTCGCCTTTTTCAACCATTAGGGCTCCAATCCCTGAGTTGAGCCTTTTAGACATAGGGCCTCCATTCTCTAGTCGCCTTTTGCCAACATTAGGGCTCCAATCTTTGAGTTGAGCCTTTTTAGACATAGGGCCTCCATTCCCTAATCGCCTTTTGCCAACATTAAGGTTCCAATCGCTGAGTTGAGCCTTTTAGACATGGGGCCTTTATTCCCTAGTCGCCTTTTCTGCCAACATTAGGGCTCCAATTCCTAAGTTGAGCCTTTTAGACATAGGGACTGCATTCCCTAGTCGCCTTTTGCAACATTAGGGCTCCAATCTTTGAGTTGACCCTTTTTAGACATAGGCCCTCCATTCCCTAGTCGCCCTTTGCCAACATTAGGGCTCCAATCCCTGAGTTGAGCATTTTAGAAATAGGGCCTCCATTCCCTAGTCGTCTTTTGTCAATATTAGGGCTCTAATTCCTGAGTTGAGCCTTATTAGACATAGGGCCTCCATTACCTAGTCGCCTTTTGCCAACATTAGGGCACCAATCGCTGAGTTGAGCCTTTTTAGACAGAGGGCCTCCATTCCCTAGTCGCCTTCTCTGCCAACATTAGGGATCCAATCACTGAGTTAAGCCTTTTAGAAATAGGGCCTCCATTCCCTAGTTGACTTTTGCCAACATTAGGGCTCCAATCCCTGAGTTTAGCTTGTTAGACATAGGACCTCTATTCCCTAGTCGCCTTTTGCCAACATTAGGGCTCCAATCTCTGAGTTAAGCCTTTTTAGACATAGGGCCTCCATTCCCTAGCCGCCTTTCGCCAACATTAGGGCTCCAATCCCTGAGTTGAGCCTTTGACTTAGGGCCTCCATTCCCTAGACGCCTTTTGCGAACATTAGGGCTTCAATCTTTGAGTTGAGCCTTTTAGACATAGGGCCTCCATTCCCTAGTCGCCTTTTGCCTACATTAGGGCTCCAATCGCTAAGTTGTGCCTTTTAGACATGGGGCCTCCATTCCCTAGTCTCCTTTTGCCAACATTAGGGCCCCAATCTCTTAGTTGAGCCTTTTAGACAAAGGTCCTCCATTCCCTAGTCGCCTTTTCTACCAATATTAGGGCTCCAATCCCTGAGTTGAGCCTTTTAGACATAGGGCCTCCATTCCCTAGTCGTCTTTTGCCAACATTATGCATCCAATCCCTGAGTTGAGCCTTTTAGACATGGGGCCTCCATTCCTTAGTCGCCTTTTGCCAACATTACGGCTCTAATCCCTGAGTTGAGCCTTTTTAGACATAGGGCCTCCATTCCCTAGTTGCCTTTTGCCAACATTAGGGCTCCAATCCCTGAGTTGAGACTTTTAGACATAGGGTCTCCATTACCTAGTCGCCTTTTCTTCCAATATTAGGGCTCAAATCCATGAGTTGATCCTTTTAGACATGGGGACTCCATTCCCTAGTCGACTTTTGCCAACATTAGGGCTCCAACCCCTTAGTTTAGCCTTTTTAGACATAAGGTCTCCATTCCCTAGTCGCCTTTTGCCAACATTAGGGCTCGAATCTCTGAGTTGAGCCTTTTTAGACATAGGGCCTCCATTCCCTAGCCGCCTTTCGCCAACATTAGGGCTCCAATCCCTGAGTTGAGCCTTTTAGACTTAGGACCTCCATTCCCTAGTCACCTTTTCTGTCAACATTAGGGCTCCAATCCCTGAGTTGAATCTTTAGACATAGGGCATTCATTCCCTAGTCACCCTTTGCCAACATTAGGGCTCCAATCCCTGAGTTGAGCCTTTTAGACATAGGGCATCCATTCCCTAGTCGCCTTTTCTACCAATATTAGGGCTCCAATCCCTGAGTTGAGCCTTTTAGACATATGACCTCCATTCCTTAGTCGCTTTTTGCCAACATTAGAGCTCCAATCCCTGAGTTGAGCTTTTTAGACATAGGGCCTCCATTCCCTAGTCACCTTTTATGCCAACATTAGGGCTCCAATCCCTGAGTTGAGCCTTTTTAGACATAGGGCCTCCATTCCATGGCCGCCTTTCGCCAACATTAGGGCTCCAATCCCTGAGTTGAGCCTTTGACTTAGGGTCTCCATTCCCTAGTCGCCTTTTGCGAACATTAGGGCTTCAATCTTTGAGTTGAGCCTTTTAGACATAGGGTCTCCATTCTCTAGTCGTCTTTTGCCAACATTATGGATCTAATCCCTGAGTTGAGCCTTATTAGACATAGGGCCTCCATACCCTAGTCACCTTTTGCCAACATTAGGGCTCCAATCCCTGAGTTCGGCCTTTTTAGACATAGGGCCTCCATTCCCTAGTCGCCTTTTGCCAACATTAGGGCTCCAATCCCTTAGTTAAGCCTTTTAGACATATGACCTCTATTCCCTAGTCGCTTTTTGCCAACATTAGGGATCCAATCCCTGAGTTGAGCTTTTTAGACATAGGGCCTCCATTCCCTAGTCGCCTTTTGCCAACATTAGGGCTCCTATCCCTGAGTTGAGACTTTTTAGACATAGGGCCTCCATTCCCTAGTCACCTTTTCTGCCAACATTAGGTCTCCAATCCCTGAGTTGAGCCTTATTAGACATAGGGCCACCATTCCCTAGTCGCCTTTTGCCAACATTACGGCTCTAATCCCTGAGTTGAGCCTTTTAGACATAGGGTCTCCAATACCTAGTCGCCTTTTCTTCCAATATTAGGGCTCAAATCCCTGAGTTGAGCCTTTTAGACATGGGGACTCCATTCCCTAGTCGACTTTTGCCAACATTAGGGCTCCAATCCCTTAGTTGAGCCTTTTTAGACATAGAGCCTCCATTCCCTGGTCGCCTTTTGCGAACATTAGGGCTCGAATCCCTGAGTTGAGCCTTTTTAGACATAGGGCCTCCATTTCCTAGCCGCCTTTCGCCAACAGTAGGGCCCCAATCCCTGAGTTGAGCCTTTTAGACTTAGGACCTCCATTCCCTAGTCACCTTTTCTGTCAACATTAGGGCTCCAATCCCTGAGTTGAGCCTTTAGACATAGGGCATTCATTCCCTAGTCACCCTTTGCCAACATTAGGGCTCCAATCCCTGAGTTGAGCCTTTTAGACATATGGCATCCATTCCCTAATCGCCTTTTCTACCAATATTAGGGCTCTAATCCCTGAGTTGAGCCTTTTAGACACGGGGCCTCCATTCCCTAGTCGCCTTTTCTGCCAACATTAGGGCTCCAATCCCTGAGTTGAGTCTTTTAGACATAGGGCATCCATTCCCTAGTCGCCTTTTCTACCAATATTAGGGCTTCAATCCCTGAGTTGAGTCTTTTAGACATGGGGCCTCTATTCCCTAGTTGCCTTTTCTGCCAACATTAGGGCTCCAATCCCTGAGTTGAGCCTTTTAGACATAGGGCCTCCATTCCCTAGTCGTATTTTGCCAACATTATGGCTCCAATCCCTTAGTAGAGTCTTATTAGACATAGGGCCTCAATTCCCTAGTCGCCTTTTGCTAACATTAAGGTTCCAATCGCTGAGTTGAGCCTTTTAGACATGGGGCCTGTATTCCCTAGTCGCCTTTTCTGCCAATATTAGGGCTCCAATCCCTGAGTTGAGCCTTTTAGACATAGGGACTCCATTCCCTAGTCGCCTTTTGCCAACATTAGGGCTCCAATCTTTGATTTGACCCTTTTTAGACATAGGCCCTCCATTCCCTAGTCGCCCTTTGCCAATATTAGGGCTCCAATCCCTGAGTTGAGCCTTTTTAGACATAGGGCCTCCATTCCCTAGCCGCCTTTCGCCAACATTAGGGCTCCAATCCCTGAGTTGAGCCTTTTAGACTTAGGGCCTCCATTCCCTAGTCGCGTTTTGTGAACATTAGGGCTTCAATATTTGAGTTGAGCCTTTTAGACATAGGGCCTCCATTCCCTAGTCGCCTTTTGCCAACATTAGGGCTCCATACCCTGAGTTGTGCCTTTTAGATATGGGGCCTCCATTCCCTAGTCTCCTTTTGCCAACATTAGGGCCCCAATCTCTTAGTTGAGCCTTTTAGACAAAGGTCCTCC
This sequence comes from Nicotiana sylvestris, assembly GCF_000393655.2. Taxonomy (NCBI): domain Eukaryota; kingdom Viridiplantae; phylum Streptophyta; class Magnoliopsida; order Solanales; family Solanaceae; genus Nicotiana; species Nicotiana sylvestris. The sequence continues at coordinate 42,724,872 of NC_091059.1, forward strand.
ATTCCCTAGTTGCCTTTTCTACCAATATTAGGGCTCCAATCCCTGAGTTGAGCCTTTTAGACATAGGGCCTCCATTCCCTAGTCGTCTTTTGCCAACATTATGGATCCAATCCCTGCGTTGAGCCTTTTAGACATGGGGCCTCCATTCCCTAGTCGCCTTTTGCCAACATTAGGGAACCAATCCCTGAGTTGAGCCTTTTTAGACATAGGGCCTCCATTCCCTAGTCGCCTTCTCTGCCAACATTAGGGCTCCAATCACTTAGTTAAGCCTTTTAGACATAGGGCCTCTATTCCCTAGTCTCCTTTTGCCAACATTAGGGCTCCAATCCCTGAGATGAGCTTTTTAGACATAGGACCTCCATTCCCTAGTCGCCGTTTGCCAACATTAGGGCTCCAATCCCTGAGTTGAGCCTTTTTAGACATAGGGCCTCCATTCCCTAGCCGCCTTTCGCCAACATTAGGGATCCAATCCCTGAGTTGATCCTTTTAGACTTAGGGCATCCATTCCCTAGTCGCCTTTTGCGAACATTAGGGCTTCAATCTTTGAGTTGAGCCTTTTAGACATAGGGCCTCCATTCCATAGTCGCCTTTTGCCAACATTAGGGCTCCAATCCCTGAGTTGTGCCTTTTAGACATGGGGCCTCCATTCCCTATTCTCCTTTTGCCAATATTAGGGCCCCAATCTCTTAGTTGAGCCTTTTAGACAAAGGTCCTCCATTCCCTAGTCGCCTTTTCTACCAATATTAGGGCTCCAATCCTTGAGTTGAGCCTTTTAGACATAGGGCCTCCATTCCCTAGTCGTCGTTTGCCAACATTATGGATCCAATCCCTGAGTTGAGCCTTTTAGACATGGGACCTCCATTACCTAGTCGCATTTTGCCAACATTAGGGCACCAATCCCTGAGTTGAGCCTTTTTAGACATAGGGCCTCCATTCCCTAGTCGTATTCTCTGCCAACATTAGGGCTCCAATCACTTAGTTAAGCCTTTTAGACATAGGGCCTCTATTCCCTAGTCTCCTTTTGCCAACATTAGGGCTCCAATCCCTGAGATGAGCTTTTTAGACATAGGACCTCCATTCCCTAGTCGCCGTTTGCCAACATTAGGGCTCCAATCCCTGAGTTGAGCCTTTTTAGACATAGGGCCTCCATTCCCTAGCCGCCTTTCGCCAACATTAGGGATCCAATCCCTGAGTTGATCCTTTTAGACTTAGGGCATCCATTCCCTAGTCACCTTTTGCGAACATTAGGGCTTCAATCTTTGAGTTGAGCCTTTTAGACATAGGGCCTCCATTCCATAGTCGCCTTTTGCCAACATTAGGGCTCCAATCCCTGAGTTGTGCCTTTTAGACATGGGGCCTCCATTCCCTATTCTCCTTTTGCCAATATTAGGGCCCCAATCTCTTAGTTGAGCCTTTTAGACAAAGGTCCTCCATTCCCTAGTCGCCTTTTCTACCAATATTAGGGCTCCAATCCTTGAGTTGAGCCTTTTAGACATAGGGCCTCCATTCCCTAGTCGTCGTTTGCCAACATTATGGATCCAATCCCTGAGTTGAGCCTTTTAGACATGGGACCTCCATTACCTAGTCGCATTTTGCCAACATTAGGGCACCAATCCCTGAGTTGAGCCTTTTTAGACATAGGGCCTCCATTCCCTAGTCGCCTTCTCTGCCAACATTAGGGCTCCAATCACTTAGTTAAGCCTTTTAGACATAGGGCCTCCATTTCCTAGTCGCCTTTTGCCAACATTAGGGCTCCAATCCTTGAGTTGAGCTTTTTAGACATAGGAACTCCATTCCCTAATCGCCTTTTGCCAACATTAGGGCTCCAATCCCTGAGTTGAAACTTTTTAGAAATAGGGCCTCCATTCCCTAGCCGTATTTCGCCAACATTAGGGCTCCAATCCCTGAGTTGAGCCTTTGACTTGGGGCCTTCATTCCCTAGTCGCCTTTTGCGAACATTAGGGCTTCAATCTTTGAGTTGAGCCTTTTAGACATAGGGCCTCCATTCCCTAGTCTCCTTTTGCCAACATTAGGGCTCCAATCCCTGAGTTGTGCCTTTTAGACATGGGGCCTCCATTCCCTAGTGTCCCTTTGCCAACATTAGCGCTCCAATCCCTGAGTTGAGCATTTTAGACACAGGGCCTCCATTCCCTAGTCACCTTTTGCCAGCATTAAGGTTCCAATCGCTGAGTTGAGCCTTTTAGACATGGGGCCTCTATTCCCTAGTCGCTTTTTCTGCCAACATTAGGGCTCCAATCCCTAAGTTAAGCCTTATTAGACATAGGGCCTCCATTCCCTAGTCGCCTTTTGCCAACATTACCGCTCCAATCCCTAAGTTGAGCCTTTTTAGACATTGGGCCTGAATTCCCTAGTCATCTTTTGCCAATATTAGGACTCCAATCCTTGAGTAGAGCCTTATTAGACATAGGGCCTCCATTCCCTAGCCGCCTTTCGCCAACATTAGGGCTCCAATCCCTGAGTTGAGCCTTTTAGACTTAGGGCCTCCATTCCCTAGTCGCGTTTTGCGAACATTAGGGCTTCAATCTTTGAGTTGAGCCTTTTAGACATAGGGCCTCCATTCCCTAGTCGCCTTTTGCCAACATTAGGGCTCCATACCCTGAGTTGTGCCTTTTAGACATGGGGCCTCCATTCCCTAGTCTCCTTTTGCCAACATTAGGGCCCCAATCTCTTAGTTGAGCCTTTTAGACAAAGGTCCTCCATTCCCTAGTTGCCTTTTCTACCAATATTAGGGCTCCAATCCCTGAGTTGAGCCTTTTAGACATAGGGCCTCCATTCCCTAGTCGTCTTTTGCCAACATTATGGATCCAATCCCTGAGTTGAGCCTTTTAGACATGGGGCCTCCATTCCCTAGTCGCCTTTTGCCAACATTAGGGCACCAATCCCTGAGTTGAGCCTTTTTAGACATAGGGCCTCCATTCCCTAGTCGCCTTCTCTGCCAACATTAGGGCTCCAATCACTTAGTTAAGCCTTTTAGACATAGGGCCTCTATTCCCTAGTCTCCTTTTGCCAACATTAGGGCTCCAATCCCTGAGATGAGCTTTTTAGACATAGGACCTCCATTCCCTAGTCGCCTTTTGCCAACATTAGGGCTCCAATCCCTGAGTTGAGCCTTTTTAGACATAGGGCCTCCATTCCCTAGCCGCCTTTCGCCAACATTAGGGATCCAATCCCTGAGTTGATCCTTTTAGACTTAGGGCATCCATTCCCTAGTCACCTTTTGCGAACATTAGGGCTTCAATCTTTGAGTTGAGCCTTTTAGACATAGGGCCTCCATTCCATAGTCGCCTTTTGCCAACATTAGGGCTCCAATCCCTGAGTTGTGCCTTTTAGACATGGGGCCTCCATTCCCTATTCTCCTTTTGCCAATATTAGGGCCCCAATCTCTTAGTTGAGCCTTTTAGACAAAGGTCCTCCATTCCCTAGTCGCCTTTTCTACCAATATTAGGGCTCCAATCCTTGAGTTGAGCCTTTTAGACATAGGGCCTCCATTCCCTAGTCGTCGTTTGCCAACATTATGGATCCAATCCCTGAGTTGAGCCTTTTAGACATGGGACCTCCATTACCTAGTCGCATTTTGCCAACATTAGGGCACCAATCCCTGAGTTGAGCCTTTTTAGACATAGGGCCTCCATTCCCTAGTCGCCTTCTCTGCCAACATTAGGGCTCCAATCACTTAGTTAAGCCTTTTAGACATAGGGCCTCCATTTCCTAGTCGCCTTTTGCCAACATTAGGGCTCCAATCCTTGAGTTGAGCTTTTTAGACATAGGAACTCCATTCCCTAATCGCCTTTTGCCAACATTAGGGCTCCAATCCCTGAGTTGAAACTTTTTAGAAATAGGGCCTCCATTCCCTAGCCGTATTTCGCCAACATTAGGGCTCCAATCCCTGAGTTGAGCCTTTGACTTAGGGCCTTCATTCCCTAGTCGCCTTTTGCGAACATTAGGGCTTCAATCTTTGAGTTGAGCCTTTTAGACATAGGGCCTCCATTCCCTAGTCTCCTTTTGCCAACATTAGGGCTCCAATCCCTGAGTTGTGCCTTTTAGACATGGGGCCTCCATTCCCTAGTGTCCCTTTGCCAACATTAGCGCTCCAATCCCTGAGTTGAGCATTTTAGACATAGGGCCTCCATTCCCTAGTCGTATTTTGCCAACATTAGGGCTCCAATCCCTTAGTAGAGTCTTATTAGACATAGGGCCTCAATTCCCTAGTCGCCTTTTGCCAGCATTAAGGTTCCAATCGCTGAGTTGAGCCTTTTAGACATGGGGCCTCTATTCCCTAGTCGCTTTTTCTGCCAACATTAGGGCTCCAATCCCTAAGTTAAGCCTTATTAGACATAGGGCCTCCATTCCCTAGTCGCCTTTTGCCAACATTACGGCTCCAATCCCTAAGTTGAGCCTTTTTAGACATTGGGCCTGAATTCCCTAGTCATCTTTTGCCAATATTAGGACTCCAATCCTTGAGTAGAGCCTTATTAGACATAGGGCCTAAATTCCCTAGTCGCCTTTTGCCAACATTAGGGCTCCAATCCCTGAGTTGAGCCTTTTTAGACATACGGCCTCCATTCCCTAGCCGCCTTTCGCCAACATTAGGGCTCCAATCCCTAATTTGAGCCTTTGACTTAGGGCCTCCATTCCCTAGTCGCCTTTTGCGAACATTAGGGCTTCAATCTTTGAGGTGAGCCTTTTAGACATAGGGCCTCCATTCCCTAGTCGTCTTTTGCCAACATTATGGATCCAATCCCTGAGTTGAGCCTTATTAGACATAGGGCCTCCATACCCTAGTCGCCTTTTGCCAACATTAGGGCTCAAATCCCTGAGTTCAGCCTTTTTAGACATAGGGCCTCCATTCCCTATTCGCCTTTTGCCAACATTAGGGCTCCAATCCCTTAGTTAAGCCTTTTAGACATATGACCTCTATTCCCTAGTCGCTTTTTGCCAACATTAGGGCTTCAATCCCTGAGTTGAGCTTTTTAGACATAGGGCCTCCATTCCCTAGTCGCCTTTTGCCAACATTTAGGGCTCCAATCCCTGAGTTGAGCCTTTTTAGACATAGGGCCTCCATTCCCTAGTCACCTTTTCTGCCAACATTAGGGCTCCAATCCCTGAGTTGAGCCTTTTTAGACATAGGGCCCCCTTTCTCTAGTCGCATTTTGCCAACATTTGGGCTCGAATCCCTGAGTTGAGCCATTTTAGACATAGGGCCTCCATTCCATAGCCGCCTTTTGCCAACATTACGGCTCTAATCTCTGAGTTGAGACTTTTTAGACATAGGGCCTCCATTCCCTAGTTGCCTTTTGCCAACATTAGGGCTCCAATCCCTGAGTTGAGCCTTTTAGACATAGGGTCTCCATTACCTAGTCGCCTTTTCTTCCAATATTAGGGCTCAAATCCCTGAGTTGAGCCTTTTAGACATGGGGACTCCATTCCCTAGTCGACTTTTGCCAACATTAGGGCTCCAATCCCTTAGTTGAGCCTTTTTAGACATAGGGCCCCCTTTCTCTAGTCGCATTTTGCCAACATTTGGGCTCGAATCCCTGAGTTGAGCCATTTTAGACATAGGGCCTCCATTCCATAGCCGCCTTTCGCCAACATTAGGGCTCCAATCCCTGAGTTGAGCCTTTTAGACTTAGGACCTCCATTCCTTAGTCACCTTTTCTGTCAACATTAGGGCTCCAATCCCTGAGTTGAGCCTTTAGACATAGGGCATTCATTCCCTAGTCACCCTTTGCCAACATTAGGGCTCCAATCCCTGAGTTGAGCCTTTTAGACATAGGGCATCCATTCCCTAGTCGCCTTTTCTACCAATATTAGGGCTCCAATCCCTGAGTTGAGTCTTTTAGACACGGTGCCTCCATTCCCTAGTCGCCTTTTCTGCCAACATTAAGGCTCCAATCCCTGAGTTGAGCCTTTTATACATAGGGCATTCATTCCCTAGTCGCCTTTTCTACCAATATTAGGGCTTCAATCCCTGAATTGAGTCTTTTAGACATGGGGCCTCTATTCCCAAGTTGCCTTTTCTGCCAACATTAGAGCTCCAATCCCTGAGTTGAGCCTTTTAGACATAGGGCCTCCATTCCCTAGTTGCCTTTTGCCAACATTAGGGCTTCAATCTTTGAGTTAAGCCTTTTTAGACATAGGTCCTCCATTCCCTAGTCTCCCTTTGCCAACATTAGGGCTCCAATCCCTGAGTTGAGCCTTTTAGACATAGGGCCTCCATTCCCTAGTCGTATTTTGCCAACATTATGGCTCCAATCCCTTAGTAGAGTCTTATTAGACATAGGGCCTCAATTCCCTAATCGCCTTTTGCTAGCATTAAGGTTCCAATCGCTGAGTTGAGCCTTTTAGACATGGGGCCTGTATTCCCTAGTCGCCTTTTCTGCCAATATTAGGGCTCCAATCCCTGAGTTGAGCCTTTTAGACATAGGGACTCCATTCCCTAGTCGCCTTTTGCCAACATTAGGGCTCCAATCTTTGAGTTGACCCTTTTTAGACATAGGCCCTTCATTCCCTAGTCGCCCTTTGCCAATATTAGGGCTCCAATCCCTGAGTTGAGCCTTTTTAGACATAGGGCCTCCATTCCCTAGCCGCCTTTCGCCAACATTAGGGCTCCAATCCCTGAGTTGAGCCTTTTAGACTTAGGGCCTCCATTCCCTAGTCGCGTTTTGCGAACATTAGGGCTTCAATCTTTGAGTTGAGCCTTTTAGACATAGGGCCTCCATTCCCTAGTCGCCTTTTGCCAACATTAGGGCTCCATACCCTGAGTTGTGCCTTTTAGACATGGGGCCTCCATTCCCTTGTCTCCTTTTGCCAACATTAGGGCCCCAATCTCTTAGTTGAGCCTTTTAGACAAAGGTCCTCCATTCCCTAGTTGCCTTTTCTACCAATATTAGGGCTCCAATCCCTGAGTTGAGCCTTTTAGACATAGGGCCTCCATTCCCTAGTCGTCTTTTGCCAACATTATGGATCCAATCCCTGCGTTGAGCCTTTTAGACATGGGGCCTCCATTCCCTAGTCGCCTTTTGCCAACATTAGGGCACCAATCCCTAAGTTGAGCCTTTTTAGACATAGGGCCTCCATTCCCTAGTCGCCTTCTCTGCCAACATTAGGGCTCCAATCACTTAGTTAAGCCTTTTAGACATAGGGCCTCTATTCCCTAGTCTCCTTTTGCCAACATTAGGGCTCCAATCCCTGAGATGAGCTTTTTAGACATAGGACCTCCATTCCCTAGTCGCCTTTTGCCTACATTAGGGCTCCAATCCCTGAGTTGAGCTTTTTTAGAAATAGGGCCTCCATTCCCTAGCCGCCTTTCGCCAACATTAGGGCTACAATCCCTGAGTTGAGCCTTTTAGACATAGGGCATCCATTCCCTAGTCGCCCTTTCTACCAATATTAGGGCTCCAATCCATGAGTTGAGTCTTTTAGACATAGGGCCTCCATTCCCTAGTCGCCTTTTGCCAACATTAGGGCTCCAATCCCTGAGTTGAGCCTTTTTAGACATAGGGCCTCCATTCCCTAGTCGTCTTTTGCCAACATTATGGATCCAATCCCTGAGTTGAGCCTTATTAGACATAGGGCCTCCATACCCTAGTCGCCTTTTGCCAACATTAGGGCTCAAATCCCTGAGTTCAGCCTTTTTAGACATAGGGCCTCCATTCCATATTCGCCTTTTGCCAACATTTGGGCTCCAATCCCTTAGTTAAGCCTTTTAGACATATGACCTCTATTCCCTAGTCGCTTTTTGCCAACATTAGGGCTTCAATCCCTGAGTTGAGCTTTTTAGACATAGGGCCTCCATTCCCTAGTCGCCTTTTGCCAACATTATGGCTCCAATCCCTGAGTTGAGCCTTTTTAGACATAGGGCCTCCATTCCCTAGTCACCTTTTCTGCCAACATTAGGGCTCCAATCCTTGAGTTGAGCCTTATTAGACATAGGGCCTCCATTCCCTAGTCGTCTTTTGCCAACATTACATCTCTAATCCTTGAGTTGAGACTTTTTAGACATAGGGCCTCCATTCCCTAGTTGCCTTTTGCCAACATTAGGGCTCCAATCCCTGAGTTGAGCCTTTTAGACATAGGGTCTCCATTACCTAGTCGCCTTTTCTTCCAATATTAGGGCTCAAATCCCTGAGTTGAGCCTTTTAGACATGGGGACTCCATTCCCTAGTCGACTTTTGCCAACATTAGGGCTCCAATCCCTTAGTTGAGCCTTATTAGACATAGGGCCTCCATTCCCTAGTCGTCTTTTGCCAACATTACGGCTCTAATCCTTGAGTTGAGACTTTTTGGACATAGGGCCTCCATTCCCTAGTTGCCTTTTGCCAACATTAGGGCTCCAATCCCTGAGTTGAGCCTTTTAGACATAGGGTCTCCATTACCTAGTCGCCTTTTCTTCCAATATTAGGGCTCAAATCCCTGAGTTGAGCCTTTTAGACATGGGGACTCCATTCCCTAGTCGACTTTTGCCAACATTAGGGCTCCAATCCCTTAGTTAAGCCTTTTAGACATATGACCTCTATTCCCTAGTCGCTTTTTGCCAACATTAGGGCTTCAATCCCTGAGTTGAGCTTTTTAGACATAGGGCCTCCATTCCCTAGTCGCCTTTTGCCAACATTATGGCTCCAATCCCTGAGTTGAGCCTTTTTAGACATAGGGCCTCCATTCCCTAGTCACCTTTTCTGCCAACATTAGGGCTCCAATCCCTGAGTTGAGCCTTATTAGACATAGGGCCTCCATTCCCTAGTCGTTTTTTGCCAACATTACGGCTCTAATCCTTGATTTGAGACTTTTTAGACATAGGGCCTCCATTCCCTAGTTGCCTTTTGCCAACATTAGGGCTCCAATCCCTGAGTTGAGCCTTTTAGACATAGGGTCTCCATTACCTAGTCGCCTTTTCTTCCAATATTAGGGCTCAAATCCCTGAGTTGAGCCTTTTAGACATGGGGACTCCATTCCCTAGTCGACTTTTGCCAACATTAGGGCTCCAATCCCTTAGTTGAGCCTTTTTAGACATAGGGCCCCCTTTCCCTAGTCGCATTTTGCCAACATTTGGGCTCGAATCCCTGAGTTGAGCCTTTTTAGACATAGGGCCTCCATTCTATAGCCGCCTTTCGCCAATATTAGGGCTCCAATCCCTGAGTTGAGCCTTTTAGACTTAGGACCTCCATTCCTTAGTCACCTTTTCTGTCAACATTAGGGCTCCAATCCCTGAGTTGAGCCTTTATACATAGGGCATTCATTCCCTAGTCACCCTTTGCCAACATTAGGGCTCCAATTCCTGAGTTGAGCCTTTTAGACATAGGGCATCCATTCCCTAGTCGCCTTTTCTACCAATATTAGGGCTCCAATCCCTGAGTTGAGTCTTTTAGACACGGTGCCTCCATTCCCTAGTCGCCTTTTCTGCCAACATTAAGGCTCCAATCCCTGAGTTGAGCCTTTTAGACATAGGGCATACATTCCCTAGTCGCCTTTTCTACCAATATTAGGGCTTCAATCCCTGAGTTGAGTCTTTTAGACATGGGGCCTCTATTCCCTAGTTTCCTTTTCTGCCAACATTAGAGCTCCAATCCCTGAGTTGAGCCTTTTAGACATAGGGCCTCCATTCCCTAGTTGACTTTTGCCAACATTAGGGCTTCAATCTTTGAGTTAAGCCTTTTTAGACATAGGGCCTCCATTCCCTAGTCTCCCTTTGACAACATTAGGGCTCCAATCCCTGAGTTGAGCCTTTTAGACATAGGGCCTCCATTCCCTAGTCGTATTTTGCCAACATTATGGCTCCAATCCCTTAGTAGAGTCTTATTAGACATAGGGCCTCAATTCCCTAGTCGCCTTTTGCTATCATTAAGGTTCCAATCGCTGAGTTGAGCCTTTTAGACATGGGGCCTGTATTTCCTAGTCGCCCTTTCTGCCAATATTAGGGCTCCAATCCCTGAGTTGAGCCTTTTAGACATAGGGACTTCATTCCCTAGTCGCCTTTTGCCAACATTAGGGCTCCAATCTTTGAGTTGACCCTTTTTAGACATAGGCCCTCCATTCCCTAGTCGCCCTTTGCCAATATTAGGGCTCCAATCCCTGAGTTGAGCCTTTTTAGACATACGGCCTCCATTCCCTAGCCGCCTTTCGCCAACATTAGGGCTCCAATACCTGAGTTGAGCCTTTTAGACTTAGGGCCTCCATTCCCTAGTCGCGTTTTGCGAACATTAGGGCTTCAATCTTTGAGTTGAGCCTTTTAGACATAGGGCCTCCATTCCCTAGTTGCCTTTTGCCAACATTAGGGCTCCAGTCCCTGAGTTGTGCCTTTTAGACATGGGGCCTCCATTCCCTAGTCTCCTTTTGCCAACATTAGGGCCCCAATCTCTTAGTTGAGCCTTTTAGACAAAGGTCCTCCATTCCCTAGTCGCCTTTTCTACCAATATTAGGGCTCCAATCCCTGAGTTGAGCCTTTTAGACATAGGGCATCCATTCCCTAGTCGTCTTTTGCCAACATTATGGATCCAATACCTGAGTTGAGCCTTTTAGACATGGGGCGTCCATTCCCTAGTCGCCTTTTGCCAACATTAGGGCACCAATCCCTGAGTTGAGCCTTTTTAGACATAGGGCCTCCATTCCCTAGTCGCCTTCTCTGCCAACATTAGGGCTCCAATCACTTAGTTAAGCCTTTTAGACATAGGGCCTCCATTCCCTAGTCTCCTTTTGCCAATATTAGGGCTCCAATCCCTGAGATGAGCTTTTTAGACATAGGACCTCTATTCCCTAGTCGCCTTTTGCCAACATTAGGGCTCCAATCCCTGAGTTGAGCTTTTTTAGAAATAGGGCCTCCATTCCCTAGCCGCCTTTCGCCAACATTAGGGCTACAATCCCTGAGTTGAGCCTTTTAGACATAGGGCATCCATTCCCTAGTCGCCTTTTCTACCAATATTAGGGCTCCAATCCATGAGTTGAGTCTTTTAGACACGGGGCCTCCATTGCCTAGTCGCCTTTTTTGCCAACATTAGGGCTCCAATCCCTGAGTTGAGCCTTTTAGACATAGGGCATCCATTCCCTAGTCGCCTTTTCTACCAATATTAGGGCTTCAATCCCTGAGTTGAGTCTTTTAGACATGGGGCCTCTATTCCCTAGTTGCCTTTTCTGCCAACATTAGGGCTCCAATCTTTGAGTTGACCCTTTTTAGACATAGGTCCTCCATTCCCTAGTTGCCCTTTGCCAATATTAGGGCTCCAATCCCTGAGTTGAGCCTTTTTAGACATAGGGCCTCCATTCCCTAGCCGCCTTTCGCCAACATTAGGGCTCCAATCCCTGAGTTGAGCCTTTTAGACTTAGGGCCTCCATTCCCTAGTCGCGTTTTGCGAACATTAGGGCTTCAATCTTTGAGTTGAGCCTTTTAGACATAGGGCCTCCATTCCCTAGTCGCCTTTTGCCAACATTAGGGCTCCATACCCTGAGTTGTGCCTTTTAGACATGGGGCCTCCATTCCCTAGTCTCCTTTTGCCAATATTAGGGCCCCAATCTCTTAGTTGAGCCTTTTAGACAAAGGTCCTCCATTCCCTAGTTGCCTTTTCTACCAATATTAGGGCTCCAATCCCTGAGTTGAGCCTTTTAGACATAGGGCCTCCATTCCCTAGTCGTCTTTTGCCAACATTATGGATCCAATCCCTGAGTTGAGCCTTTTAGACATGGGGCCTCCATTCCCTAGTCGCCTTTTGCCAACATTAGGGCACCAATCCCTGAGTTGAGCCTTTTTAGACATAGGGCCTCCATTCCCTAGTCGCCTTCTCTGCCAACATTAGGGCTCCAATCACTTAGTTAAGCCTTTTAGACATAGGGCCTCCATTCCCTAGTCTCCTTTTGCCAACATTAGGGCTCCAATCCCTGAGATGAGCTTTTTAGACATAGGACCTCCATTCCCTAGTCGCCTTTTGCCTACATTAGGGCTCCAATCCCTGAGTTGAGCTTTTTTAGAAATACGGCCTCCATTCCCTAGCCGCCTTTCGCCAACATTAGGGCTACAATCCCTGAGTTGAGCCTTTTAGACATAGGGCATCCATTCCCTAGTCGCCCTTTCTACCAATATTAGGGCTCCAATCCATGAGTTGAGTCTTTTAGATATAGGGCCTCCATTCCCTAGTCGCCTTTTGCCAACATTAGGGCTCCAATCCCTGAGTTGAGCCTTATTAGACATAGGGCCTCCATTCCCTAGTCGCCTTTTGCCAACATTAGGGCTCCAATCCCTGAGTTGTGTTTTCTATACATAGGGCCTCCATTCCCTAGTCTCCTTTTGCCAACATTAGAGCTCCAATCCTTGAGTTGAGCCTTTTTAGACATCCGGACTCCATTCCCTAGTCGCCTTTTGCCAACATTAGGGCTCCAATCCCTGAGTTGAGCCTTTTAGACATAGGGCATCCATTCCCTAGTCGCCTTTTCTACCAATATTAGGGCTCCAATCCATGAGTTGAGTCTTTTAGATATAGGGCCTCCATTCCCTAGTCGCCTTTTGCCAACATTAGGGCTCCAATCCCTGAGTTGAGCCTTTTTAGACATAGGGCCTCCATTCCCTAGTCGTCTTTTGCCAACATTATGGATCCAATCCCTGAGTTGAGCCTTATTAGACATAGGGCCTCCATACCCTAGTCGCCTTTTGCCAACATTAGGGCTCAAATCCCTGAGTTCAGCCTTTTTAGACATAGGGCCTCCATTCCCTATTCGCCTTTTGCCAACATTTGGGCTCCAATCCCTTAGTTAAGCCTTTTAGACATATGACCTCTATTCCCTAGTCGCTTTTTGCCAACATTAGGGCTTCAATCCCTGAGTTGAGCTTTTTAGACATAGGGCCTCCATTCCCTAGTCGCCTTTTGCCAACATTATGGCTCCAATCCCTGAGTTGAGCCTTTTTAGACATAGGGCCTCCATTCCCTAGTCACCTTTTCTGCCAACATTAGGGCTCCAATCCCTGAGTTGAGCCTTATTAGACATAGGGCCTCCATTCCCTAGTCGCCTTTTGCCAACATTAGGGCTCCAATCACTTAGTTAAGCCTTTTAGACATAGGGCCTCCATTCCCTAGTCTCCTTTTGCCAACATCAGGGCTCCAATCCCTGAGTTGAGCCTTTTAGACATAGGGTCTCCATTACCTAGTCGCCTTTTCTTCCAATATTAGGGCTCAAATCCCTGAGTTGAGCCTTTTAGACATGGGGACTCCATTCCCTAGTCGACTTTTGCCAACATTAGGGCTCCAATCCCTTAGTTGAGCCTTATTAGACATAGGGCCTCCATTCCCTAGTCGTCTTTTGCCAACATTACGGCTCTAATCCTTGAGTTGAGACTTTTTAGACATAGGGCCTCCATTCCCTAGTTGCCTTTTGCCAACATTAGGGCTCCAATCCCTGAGTTGAGCCTTTTAGACATAGGGTCTCCATTACCTAGTCGCCTTTTCTTCCAATATTAGGGCTCAAATCCCTGAGTTGAGCCTTTTAGACATGGGGACTCCATTCCCTAGTCGACTTTTGCCAACATTAGGGCTCCAATCCCTTAGTTAAGCCTTTTAGACATATGACCTCTATTCCCTAGTCGCTTTTTGCCAACATTAGGGCTTCAATCCCTGAGTTGAGCTTTTTAGACATAGGGCCTCCATTCCCTAGTCGCCTTTTGCCAACATTATGGCTCCAATCCATGAGTTGAGCCTTTTTAGACATAGGGCCTCCATTCCCTAGTCACCTTTTCTGCCAACATTAGGGCTCCAATCCCTGAGTTGAGCCTTATTAGACATAGGGCCTCCATTGCCTAGTCGTCTTTTGCCAACATTACGGCTCTAATCCTTGAGTTGAGACTTTTTAGACATAGGGCCTCCATTCCCTAGTTGCCTTTTGCCAACATTAGGGCTCCAATCCCTGAGTTGAGCCTTTTAGACATAGGGTCTCCATTACCTAGTCGCCTTTTCTTCCAATATTAGGGCTCAAATCCCTGAGTTGAGCCTTTTAGACATGGGGACTCCATTCCCTAGTCGACTTTTGCCAACATTAGGGCTCCAATCCCTTAGTTGAGCCTTTTTAGACATAGGGCCCCCTTTTCCTAGTCGCATTTTGCCAACATTTGGGCTCGAATCCCTGAGTTGAGCCTTTTTAGACATAGGGCCTCCATTCTATAGCCGCCTTTCGCCAATATTAGGGCTCCAATCCCTGAGTTAAGCCTTTTAGACTTAGGACCTCCATTCCTTAGTCACCTTTTCTGTCAACATTAGGGCTCCAATCCCTGAGTTGAGCCTTTATACATAGGGCATTCATTCCCTAGTCACCCTTTGCCAACATTAGGGCTCCAATTCCTGAGTTGAGCCTTTTAGACATAGGGCATCCATTCCCTAGTCGCCTTTTTTACCAATATTAGGGCTCCAATCCCTGAGTTGAGTCTTTTAGACACGGTTCCTCCATTCCCTAGTCGCCTTTTCTGCCAACATTAAGGCTCCAATCCCTGAGTTGAGCCTTTTAGACATAGGGCATACATTCCCTAGTCGCCTTTTCTACCAATATTAGGGCTTCAATCCCTGAGTTTAGTCTTTTAGACATGGGGCCTTTATTCCCTAGTTTCCTTTTCTGCCAACATTAGAGCTTCAACCCCTGAGTTGAGCCTTTTAGACATAGGGCCTCCATTCCCTAGTTGCCTTTTGCCAACATTAGGGCTTCAATCTTTGAGTTAAGCCTTTTTAGACATAGGGCCTCCATTCCCTAGTCGCGTTTTGCGAACATTAGGGCTTCAATCTTTGAGTTGAGCCTTTTAGACATAGGGCCTCCATTCCCTAGTCGCCTTTTGCCAACATTAGGGCTCCATACCCTGAGTTGTGCCTTTTAGACATGGGGCCTCCATTCCCTAGTCTCCTTTTTCCAACATTAGGGCCCCAATCTCTTAGTTGAGCCTTTTAGACAAAGGTCCTCCATTCCCTAGTTGCCTTTTCTACCAATATTAGGGCTCCAATCCCTGAGTTGAGCCTTTTAGACATAGGGCCTCCATTCCCTAGTCGTCTTTTGCCAACATTATGGATCCAATCCCTGAGTTGAGCCTTTTAGACATGGGGCCTCCATTCCCTAGTCGCCTTTTGCCAACATTAGGGCACCAATCCCTGAGTTGAGCCTTTTTAGACATAGGGCCTCCATTCCCTAGTCGCCTTCTCTGCCAACATTAGGGCTCCAATCACTTAGTTAAGCCTTTTAGACATAGGGCCTCCATTCCCTAGTCTCCTTTTGCCAACATTAGGGCTCCAATCCCTGAGATGAGCTTTTTAGACATAGGACCTCCATTCCCTAGTCGCCTTTTGCCTACATTAGGGCTCCATTCCCTGAGTTGAGCTTTTTTAGAAATAGGGCCTCCATTCCCTAGCCGCCTTTCGCCAACATTAGGGCTACAATCCCTGAGTTGAGCCTTTTAGACATAGGGCATCCATTCCCTAGTCGCCTTTTCTACCAATATTAGGGCTCCAATCCATGAGTTGAGTCTTTTAGATATAGGGCCTCCATTCCCTAGTCGCCTTTTGCCAACATTAGGGCTCCAATCCCTGAGTTGAGCCTTTTTAGACATAGGGCCTCCATTCCCTAGTCGTCTTTTGCCAACATTATGGATCCAATCCCTGAGTTGAGCCTTATTAGACATAGGGCCTCCATACCCTAGTCGCCTTTTGCCAACATTAGGGCTCAAATCCCTGAGTTCAGCCTTTTTAGACATAGGGCCTCCATTCCCTATTCGCCATTTGCCAACATTTGGGCTCCAATCCCTTAGTTAAGCCTTTTAGACATATGACCTCTATTCCCTAGTCGCTTTTTGCCAACATTAGGGCTTCAATCCCTGAGTTGAGCTTTTTAGACATAGGGCCTCCATTCCCTAGTCGCCTTTTGCCAACATTATGGCTCCAATCCCTGAGTTGAGCCTTTTTAGACATAGGGCCTCCATTCCCTAGTCACCTTTTCTGCCAACATTAGGGCTCCAATCCCTGAGTTGAGCCTTATTAGACACAGGGCCTCCATTCCCTAGTCGTCTTTTGCCAACATTACGGCTCTAATCCTTGAGTTGAGACTTTTTAGACATAGGGCCTCCATTCCCTAGTTGCCTTTTGCCAACATCAGGGCTCCAATCCCTGAGTTGAGCCTTTTAGACATAGGGTCTCCATTACCTAGTCGCCTTTTCTTCCAATATTAGGGCTCAAATCCCTGAGTTGAGCCTTTTAGACATGGGGACTCCATTCCCTAGTCGACTTTTGCCAACATTAGGGCTCCAATCCCTTAGTTGATCCTTATTAGACATAGGGCCTCCATTCCCTAGTCGTCTTTTGCCAACATTACGGCTCCAATCCCTGAGTTGAGCTTTTTAGACATAGGGCCTCCATTCCCTAGTTGCCTTTTGCCAACATTAGGGCTCCAATCCCTGAGTTGAGCCTTTTTAGACATAGGGCCTCCATTCCCTAGCCGCCTTTCGCCAACATTAGGGCTCCAATCCCTGAGTTGAGCCTTTTAGACTTAGGGCCTCCATTCCCTAGTCGCGTTTTGCGAACATTAGGGCTTCAATCTTTGAGTTGAGCCTTTTAGACATAGGGCCTCCATTCCCTAGTCGCCTTTTGCCAACATTAGGGCTCCATACCTTGAGTTGTGCCTTTTAAACATGGGGCCTCCATTCCCTAGTCTCCTTTTGCCAACATTAGGGCCCCAATCTCTTAGTTGAGCCTTTTAGACAAAGGTCCTCCATTCCCTAGTTGCCTTTTCTACCAATATTAGGGCTCCAATCCCTGAGTTGAGCCTTTTAGACATAGGGCCTCCATTCCCTAGTCGTCTTTTGCCAACATTATGGATCCAATCCCTGAGTTGAGCCTTTTAGACATGGGGCCTCCATTCCCTAGTCGCCTTTTGCCAACATTAGGGCACCAATCCCTGAGTTGAGCCTTTTTAGACATAGGGCCTCCATTCCCTAGTCGCCTTCTCTGCCAACATTAGGGCTCCAATCACTTAGTTAAGCCTTTTAGACATAGGGCCTCCATTCCCTAGTCTCCTTTTGCCAACATTAGGGCTCCAATCCCTGAGATGAGCTTTTTAGACATAGGACCTCCATTCCCTAGTCGCCTTTTGCCTACATTAGGGCTCCAATCCCTGAGTTGAGCTTTTTTAGAAATAGGGCCTCCATTCCCTAGCCGCCTTTCGCCAACATTAGGGCTACAATCCCTGAGTTGAGCCTTTTAGACATAGGGCATCCATTCCCTAGTCGCATTTTCTACCAATATTAGGGCTCCAATCCATGAGTTGAGTCTTTTAGATATAGGGCCTCCATTCCCTAGTCGCCTTTTGCCACCATTAGGGCTCCAATCCCTGAGTTGAGCCTTTTTAGACATAGGGCCTCCATTCCCTAGTCGTCTTTTGCCAACATTATGGATCCAATCCCTGAGTTGAGCCTTATTAGACATAAGGCCTCCATACCCTAGTCGCCTTTTGCCAACATTAGGGCTCAAATCCCTGAGTTCAGCCTTTTTAGACATAGGGCCTCCATTCCCTATTCGCCTTTTGCCAACATTTGGGCTCCAATCCCTTAGTTAAGCCTTTTAGACATATGACCTCTATTCCCTAGTCGCTTTTTGCCAACATTAGGGCTTCAATCCCTGAGTTGAGCTTTTTAGACATAGGGCCTCCATTCCCTAGTCGCCTTTTGCCAACATTATGGCTCCAATCCCTGAGTTGAGCCTTTTTAGACATAGGGCCTCCATTCCCTAGTCACCTTTTCTGCCAACATTAGGGCTCCAATCCCTGAGTTGAGCCTTTTAGACATAGGGTCTCCATTACCTAGTCGCCTTTTCTTCCAATATTAGGGCTCAAATCCCTGAGTTGAGCCTTTTAGACATGGGGACTCCATTCCCTAGTCGACTTTTGCCAACATTAGGGCTCCAATCCCTTAGTTGAGCCTTTTTAGACATAGGGCCCCCTTTTCCTAGTCGCATTTTGCCAACATTTGGGCTCGAATCCCTGAGTTGAGCCTTTTTAGACATAGGGCCTCCATTCTATAGCCGCCTTTCGCCAATATTAGGGCTCCAATCCCTGAGTTGAGCCTTTTAGACTTAGGACCTCCATTCCTTAGTCACCTTTTCTGTCAACATTAGGGCTCCAATCCTTGAGTTGAGCCTTTATACATAGGGCATTCATTTCCTAGTCACCCTTTGCCAACATTAGGGCTCCAATTCCTGAGTTGAGCCTTTTAGACATAGGGCATCCATTCCCTAGTCGCCTTTTTTACCAATATTAGGGCTCCAATCCCTGAGTTGAGTCTTTTAGACACGGTGCCTCTATTCCCTAGTCGCCTTTTCTGCCAACATTAAGGCTCCAATCCCTGAGTTGAGCCTTTTAGACATAGGGCATACATTCCCTAGTCGCCTTTTCTACCAATATTAGGGCTTCAATCCCTGAGTTGAGTCTTTTAGACATGGGGCCTTTATTCCCTAGTTTCCTTTTCTGCCAACATTAGAGCTCCAACCCCTGAGTTGAGCCTTTTAGACATAGGGCCTCCATTCCCTAGTTGCCTTTTGCCAACATTAGGGCTTCAATCTTTGAGTTAAGCCTTTTTAGACATAGGGCCTCCATTCCCTAGTCTCCCTTTGCCAACATTAGGGCTCCAATCCCTGAGTTGAGCCTTTTAGACATAGGGCCTCCATTCCCTAGTCGTATTTTGCCAACATTATGGCTCCAATCCCTTAGTAGAGTCTTATTAAACATAGGGCCTCAATTCCCTAGTCGCCTTTTGCTATCATTAAGGTTCCAATCGCTAAGTTTAGCCTTTTAGACATGGGGCCTGTATTCCCTAGTCGCCTTTTCTGCCAATATTAGGGCTCCAATCCCTGAGTTGAGCCTTTTAGACATAGGGACTTGATTCCCTAGTTGCCTTTTGCCAATATTAGGGCTCCAATCCCTGAGTTGAGCCTTTTTAGACATACGGCCTCCATTCCCTAGCCGCCTTTCGCCAACATTAGGGCTCCAATACCTGAGTTGAGCCTTTTAGACTTAGGGCCTCCATTCCCTAGTTGCGTTTTGCGAACATTAGGTCTTCAATCTTTGAGTTGAGCCTTTTAGACATAGGGCCTCCATTCCCTAGTCGCCTTTTGCCAACATTAGGGCTCCAGTCCCTGAGTTGTGCCTTTTAGACATGGGGCCTCCATTCCCTAGTCTCCTTTTGCCAACATTAGGGCCCCAATCTCTTAGTTGAGCCTTTTAGACAAAGGTCCTCCATTCCCTAGTCGCCTTTTCTACCAATATTAGGGCTCCAATCCCTGAGTTGAGCCTTTTAGACATAGGGCCTCCATTCCCTAGTCGTCTTTTGCCAACATTATGGATCCAATCCCTGAGTTGAGCCTTTTAGACATGGGGCCTCCATTCCCTAGTCGCCTTTTGCCAACATTAGGGCACCAATCCCTGAGTTTAGCCTTTTTAGACATAGGGCCTCCATTCCCTAGTCGCCTTCTCTGCCAACATTAGGGCTCCAATCACTTAGTTAAGCCTTTTAGACATAGGGCCTCCATTCCCTAGTCTCCTTTTGCCAACATTAGGGCTCCAATCCCTGAGATGAGCTTTTTAGACATAGGACCTCCATTCCCTAGTCGCCTTTTGCCAACATTAGGGCTCCAATCCCAGAGTTGAGCTTTTTTAGAAATAGGGCCTCCATTCCCTAGCCGTCTTTCGCCAACATTAGGGCTACAATCCCTGAGTTGAGCCTTTTAGACATAGGGCATCCATTCCCTAGTCACCTTTTATACCAATATTAGGGCTCTAATCCATGAGTTGAGTCTTTTAGACACGGGGCCTCCATTGCCTAGTCGCCTTTTTTGCCAACATTAGGGCTCCAATCCCTGAGTTGAGCCTTTTAGACATAGGGCATCCATTCCCTAGTCGCCTTTTCTACCAATATTAGGGCTTCAATCCCTGAGTTGAGTCTTTTAGACATGGGGCCTCTATTCCCTAGTTGCCTTTTCTGCCAACATTAGGGCTCCAATCTTTGAGTTGACCCTTTTTAGACATAGGCCCTCCATTCCCTAGACGCCCTTTGCCAATATTAGGGCTCCAATCCCTGAGTTGAGCCTTTTTAGACATAGGGCCTCCATTCCCTTGCCGCCTTTCGCCAACATTAGGGCTCCAATCCTTGAGTTGAGCCTTTTAGACTTAGGGCCTCCATTCCCTAGTCGCGTTTTGCGAACATTAGGGCTTCAATCTTTGAGTTGAGCCTTTTAGACATAGGGCCTCCATTCCCTAGTGGTCTTTTGCCAACATTAGGGCTCCAATCCCTGAGTTGTGCCTTTTAGACATGGGGCCTCCATTCCCTAGTCTCCTTTTGCCAACATTAGGGCCCCAATCTCTTAGTTGAGCCTTTTAGACAAAGGTCCTCCATTCCCTAGTCGCCTTTTCTACCAATATTAGGGCTCCAATCCCTGAGTTGAGCCTTTTAGACATAGGGCCTCCATTCCCTAGTCGTCTTTTGCCAACATTATGGATCCAATCCCTGAGTTGAGCCTTTTAGACAAGGGGCCTCCATTCCCTAGTCGCCTTTTGCCAACATTAGGGCACCAATCCCTGAGTTGAGCCTTTTTAGACATAGGGCCTCCATTCCCTAGTCGTCTTCTCTGCCAACATTAGGGCTCCAATCACTTAGTTAAGCCTTTTAGACATAGGGCCTCCATTCCCTAGTCTCCTTTTGCCAACATTAGGGCTCCAATCCCTGAGTTGAGCTTTTTAGACATAGAACCTCCATTCCCTAGTCGCCTTTTGCCAACATTAGGGCTCCAATCCCTGAGTTGAGGTTTTTTAGAAATAGGGCCTCCATTCCCTAGCCGCCTTTCGCCAACATTAGGGCTCCAAACCCTGAGTTGAGCCTTTGACTTAGGGCCTCCATTCCCTAGTCGCCTTTTGCGAACATTAGGGCTTCAATCTTTGAGTTTAGCCTTTTAGACATAGGGCCTCCATTCCCTAGTCGCCTTTTGCCAACATTACGGCTCCAATCCCTGAGTTGTGCCTTTTAGACATGGGCATCCATTCCCTAGTCTCTTTTTGCCAACATTAGGGCCCCAATCTCTTAGTTGAGCCTTTTAGACAAAGGTCCTCCATTCCCTAGTCGCTTTTTCTACCAATATTAGGGCTCCAATCCCTAAGTTGAGCCTTTTAGACATAGGGCATCCATTCCCTAGTCGTCTTTTGCCAACATTTTGGATCCAATCCCTGAGTTGAGCCTTTTAGACATGGGGCCTCCATTCCCTAGTCGCCTTTTCTGCCAACATTAGGGCTCCAATCCCTGAGTTGAGCCTTTTAGACATAGGGCCTCCATTCCCTAGTCGCCTTTTGCCAACATTAGGATCCAATCCCTGAGTTAAGCCTTTTTAGACATAGGGCCTCCATTCCCTAGTCGCCTTTTGCAACCATTAGGGCTCCAATCCCTGAGTTGAGCCTTTTAGAAATAGGGCCTCCATTCCCTAGTCGCCTTTTGCCAACATTAGGGCTCCAATCTTTGAGTTGAGGCTTTTTAGACATAGGGCCTCCATTCCCTAGTCACCCTTTGCCAACATTAGGGCTCCAATCCCAGAGTTGATCCTTTTAGAGATAGGGCCTGCATTCCCTAGTCGTCCTTTGCCAACATTAGGGCTCCAATCCCTGAGTTGAGCCTTATTAGACATAGGGCCTCCATTCCCTAGTCGCCTTTTGCCAACATTAGGGCTCCAATCCCTGAGTTGAGCCTTTTTAGACATCGGGCCTCCATTCCCTAGTCGCCTTTTGCCAACATTAGGGCTCCAATCCCTGAGTTGTGCTTTCTAGACATAGGGCCTCCATTCCCTAGTCTCCTTTTGCCAACATTAGGGCTCCAATCCTTGAGTTGAGCCTTTTTAGACATCCGGACTCCATTCCCTAGTCGCCTTTTGCCAACATTAGGGCTCCAATCCCTGAGTTGTGCCTTTTAGACATGGGACCTCCATTCCCTAGTCTCCTTTTGCCAACATTAGCGCCCCAATCTCTTAGTTGAGCCTTTTAGACAAAGGTCCTCCATTCCCTAGTCGCCTTTTCTACCAATATTAGGGCTCCAATCCCTGAGTTGAGCCTTTTAGACATAGGGCCTCCATTCCCTAGTCGTCTTTTGCCAACATTATGGATCCAATCCCTGAGTTGAGCCTTTTAGACATGGGGTCTCCATTCCCTAGTTGCCTTTTCTGCCAACATTAGGGCTCCAATCCCTAGGTTGAGCCTTTTAGACATAGGGCCTCCATTCCCTAGTCGCCTTTTGCCAACATTAGGCTCCAATCCCTGAGTTGAGCCTTTTTAGACATAGGGACTCCATTCCCTAGTCTCCTTTTGCAACCATTAGGGCTCCAATCCCTGAGTTGAGCCTTTTAGACATAGGGCCTCCATTCCCTAGTCACCTTTTGCCAACATTAGGGCTCCAATCTTTGAGTTGAGCCTTTTTAGACATAAGGCCTCCTTTCCCTAGTCGCCTTTTGCCAACATTAAGGTTCCAATCGCTGAGTTGAGCCTTTTAGACATGGGGCCTCTATTCCCTAGTCGCCTTTTCTGCCAGCATTAGGGCTCCAATCCCTGAGTTGAGCCTTTTAGACATAGGGACTCCATTCCTTAGTCGCCTTTAGCCAATATTAGGGCTCCAATCTTTGAGTTGACCCTTTTTAAACATAGGCCCTCCATTCCCTAGTCGCCCTTTGCCAACATTAGGGCTCCAATCCCTGAGTTGAGCATTTTAGACATAGGGCCTCCATTCCCTAGTCGTCTTTTGCCAACATTAGGGCTCCAATTCCTGAGTTGAGCCTTATTAGACATAGGGCCTCCATTACCTAGTCGCCTTTTGCCAACATTAGGGCACCAATCCCTGAGTTGAGCCTTTTTAGACATAGGGCCTCCATTCCCTAGTCGCCTTCTCTGCCAACATTAGGGCTCCAATCACTGAGTTAAGCCTTTTAGACATAGGGCCTCCATTCCCTAGTCGCCTTTTGCCAACATTAGGGCTCCAATCCCTGAGTTGAGCTTTTTTTACATAGGACCTCCATTCCCTAGTCGCCTTTTGCCAACATTAGGGCTCCAATCCCTAAGTTGAGCCTTTTTAGACATAGGGCCTCCATACCCTAGCCACCTTTCGCCCACATTAGGGCTCCAATACGTGAGTTGAGCCTTTGACTTAGGGCCTCCATTCCCTAGTCGCCTTTTGTGAACATTAGGGCTTCAATCTTTGAGTTGAGCCTTTTAGACATAGGGCCTCCATTCCCTAGTCGCCTTTTGCCAACATTAGGGCTCCAATCAGTGAGTTGTGCCTTTTAGACATGGGGCCTCCATTCCCTAGTCTCCTTTTGCCAACATTAGGGCCCCAATCTCTTAGTTGAGCCTTTTAGACAACGGTCCTCCATTCCCTAGTCGCCTTTTCTACCAATATTAGGGCTCCAATCCCTGAGTTGAGCCTTTTAGACATAGGGCCTCCATTCCCTAGTCGTCTTTTGCCAACATTATGGATCCAATCCCTGAGTTGAGCCTTTTAGACATGGGGCCTCCATTCCCTAGTCGCCTTTTCTGCCAACATTAGGGCTCCAATCCCTGAGTTGAGTGTTTTAGACATAGGGCCTCCATTCCCTAGTCGCCTTTTGCCAACATTAGGCTCCAATCCCTGAGTTGAGCCTTTTTAGACATAGGGCCTCCATTCCCTAGTAGCCTTTTCTACCAATATTAGGACTCCAATCCCTGAGTTGAGCCTTTTAGACATAGAGCGTCCATTCCCTAGTCGTCTTTTGCCAACATTTTGGATCCAATCCCTGAGTTGAACCTTTTAGACACGGGGCCTCCAATCCCTAGTGACCCTTTGCCAACATTAGGGCTCCAATCCCTGAGTTGAGCCTTTTAAAGATAGGGCCTCCATTCCCTAGTCGCCCTTTGCCAACATTAGGGCTCCAATCCCTAAGTTGAGCCTTATTAGACATAGGGCCTCCATTCCCTAGTTGCCTTTTGCCAACATTAGGGCTCCAATCCCTGAGTTGAGCCTTTTTAGACATCGGGCCTCCATTCCCTAGTTGCCTTTTGACAACATTAGGGCTCCAATCCCTGAGTTGTGCTTTCTAGACATAGGGCCTCCATTCCCTAGTCGCCTTTTGCCAACATTAAGGCTCCAATCCCTGAGTTGAGACTTTTTAGACATAGGGCCTCCATTCCCTAGTTGCCTTTTGCCAACATTACGGCTCCAGTCCCTGAGTTGAGCCTTTTAGACATAGGGCCTCCATTCCCTAGTCGCCTTTTGCCAACATTAGGGCTCCAATCCCTGAGTTGAGCCATTTTAGGCATAGAGCCTCCGTTCCCTAGTCACTTTTTGCCAATATTAGAGCTCCAATCCATGAGTTGAGCCTTTTAGACACGGGGCCTCCATTCCCTAGTCGCCTTTTTTGCCAACATTAGGGCTTCAATCGCTGAGTTGAGCCTTTTAGACGTAGGGCCTCTATTCCCTAGTCGCCTTTTCTGCCAACATTAGGGCTCCAATTCCTGAGTTGAGCCTTTTAGACATGGGGCCTCCATTCCCTAGTTGCCTTTTCTGCCAACATTAGGGCTCCAATCCCTCAGTTGAGCCTTTTAGACATAGGGCCTCCATTCCCTAGTCGTCATTTGCCAACATTATGGTTCCAATCATTGAGTTGAGCCTTTTAGACATAGGGCCTCCATTCCTTAGTCGCCTTTTGCCAACATTAGGGCACCAATCCCTGAGTTGAGCCTTTTTATACATAGGGCCTCCATTCCCTAGTTGCCTTCTCTACCAACATTAGGGCTCCAATCACTTAGTGAAGCCTTTTAGACATAGGGCATCCATTCCCTAGTCGCCTTTTGCCAACATTAGGGCTCCAATCCCTGAGTTGAGCTTTTTAGACATAGGACCTCCATTCCCTAGTCGCCTTTTGCCAACATTAGGGCTCCAATCCCTGAGTTGAGCCTTTTTATAAATAGGGCCTCCATTCCCTAGTCGCCTTTCGCCAACATTAGGGATCCAATACCTGAGTTGAGCCTTTTAGACATAGAGCCTCCATTCCCTAGTCGTCTTTTGCCAACATTTTGGATCCAATCCCTGAGTTGAGCCTTTTAGACACGGGGCCTCCATTCCCTAGTCACCCTTTGCCAACATTAGGGCTCCAATCCCTGAGTTGAGCCATTTAAAGATAGGGCCTCCATTCCCTAGTCGTCCTTTGCCAACATTAGGGCTCCAATCCCTAAGTTGAGCCTTATTAGACATAGGGCCTCCATTCCCTAGTTGCCTTTTGCCAACATTAGGGCTCCAATCCCTGAGTTGAGCCTTTTTAGACATCGGGCCTCCATTCCCTAGTTGCCTTTTGACAACATTAAGGCTCTAATCCATGAGTTGTACTTTCTAGACATAGGGCCTCCATTCCCTAGTCGCCTTTTGCCAACATTAAGGCTCCAATCCCTGAGTTGAGACTTTTTAGACATAGGGCCTCCATTCCCTAGTTGCCTTTTGCCAACATTACGGCTCCAGTCCCTGAGTTGAGCCTTTTAGACATAGGGCCTCCATTCCCTAGTCGCCTTTTGCCAACATTAGGGCTCCAATCCCTGAGTTGAGCCATTTTAGGCATAGAGCCTCCGTTCCCTAGTCACTTTTTGCCAATATTAGAGCTCCAATCCATGAGTTGAGCCTTTTAGACACGGGGCCTCCATTCCCTAGTCGCCTTTTTTGCCAACATTAGGGCTTCAATCGCTGAGTTGAGCCTTTTAGACGTAGGGCCTCTATTCCCTAGTCGCCTTTTCTGCCAACATTAGGGCTCCAATTCCTGAGTTGAGCCTTTTAGACATGGGGCCTCCATTCCCTAGTTGCCTTTTCTGCCAACATTAGGGCTCCAGTCCCTGAGTTGAGCCTTTTAGACATAGGGCCTCCATTCCCTAGTCGCCTTTTGCCAACATTAGGGCTCCAATCCCTGAGTTGAGCCATTTTAGACATAGAGCCTCCGTTCCCTAGTCACTTTTTGCCAATATTAGAGCTCCAATCCATGAGTTGAGCCTTTTAGACACGGGGCCTCCATTACCTAGTCGCCTTTTCTGCCAACATTAGGGCTCCAATCGCTGAGTTGAGCCTTTTAGACGTGGGGCCTCTATTCCCTAGTCGCCTTTTCTGCCAACATTAGGGCTCCAATTCCTGAGTTGAGCCTTTTAGACATGGGGCCTCCATTCCCTAGTCGCCTTTTCTGCCAACATTAGGGCTCCAATCCCTGAGTTGAGCCTTTTAGACATAGGGCCTCCATTCCCTAGTCGTCATTTGCCAACATTATGGTTCCAATCCTTGAGTTGAGCCTTTTAAACATAGGGCCTCCATTCCCTAGTAGCCTTTTGCCAACATTAGGGCACCAATCCCTGAGTTGAGCCTTTTTATACATAGGGCCTCCATTCCCTAGTCGCCTTTTCTGCCAACATTAGGGCTCCAATTCCTGAGTTGAGCCTTTTAGACATGGGGCCTCCATTCCCTAGTCGCCTTTTCTGCCAACATTAGGGCTCCAATCCCTGAGTTG
Source organism: Nicotiana sylvestris (assembly GCF_000393655.2). NCBI lineage: Eukaryota > Viridiplantae > Streptophyta > Magnoliopsida > Solanales > Solanaceae > Nicotiana > Nicotiana sylvestris. The sequence goes on from NC_091059.1 coordinate 42,751,421, forward strand.
AGCCTTTTAGACATAGGGCCTCCATTCCCTAGTCGTCATTTGCCAACATTATGGTTCCAATCCTTGAGTTGAGCCTTTTAGACATAGGGCCTCCATTCCCTAGTCGCCTTTTGCCAACATTAGGCTCCAATCCCTGAGTTGAGCCTTTTTTGACATAGGGCCTCCATTCCCTAGTCGCCTTTTGCAACCATTAGGGCTCCAATCCCTGAGTTGAGCCTTTTAGATATAGGGCCTCCATTCCCTAGTCGCCTTTTGCCAACATTAGGGCTCCAATCTTTGAGTTGAGCCTTTTTAGACATAGGGCCTCCATTCCCTAGTCACCCTTTGCTAACATTAGGGCTCCAATCCCAGAGTTGAGACATTTAGAGATAGGGCCTCCATTCCCTAGTCGTCCTTTGACAACATTAGGGCTCCAATCCCTGAGTTGAGCCTTTTTAGACATCGGGCCTCCATTCCCTAGTTGCCTTTTGCCAACATTACGGCTCCAGTCCCTGAGTTGAGCCTTTTAGACATAGGACCTCCATTCCCTAGTCGCCTTTTGCCAACATTAGGGATGCAATCCCTGAGTTGAGCCATTTTAGACATAGAGCCTCCGTTCCCTAGTCACCTTTTGCCAATATTAGAGCTCCAATCCATGAGTTGAGCCTTTTAGACACGGGGCCTCCATTACCTAGTCGCCTTTTCTGCCAACATTAGGGCTCCAATCGCTGAGTTGAGCCTTTTAGACGTGGGGCCTCTATTCCCTAGTCGCCTTTTCTGCCAACATTAGGGCTCCAATTCCTGAGTTGAGCCTTTTAGACATGGGGCCTCCATTCCCTAGTCGCCTTTTCTGCCAACATTAGGGCTCCAATCCCTGAGTTGAGCCTTTTAGACATAGGGCCTCCATTCCCTAGTCGTCATTTGCCAACATTATGGTTCCAATCCTTGAGTTGAGCCTTTTAAACATAGGGCCTCCATTCCCTAGTAGCCTTTTGCCAACATTAGGGCACCAATCCCTGAGTTGAGCCTTTTTATACATAGGGCCTCCATTCCCTAGTCGCCTTTTCTGCCAACATTAGGGCTCCAATTCCTGAGTTGAGCCTTTTAGACATGGGGCCTCCATTCCCTAGTCGCCTTTTCTGCCAACATTAGGGCTCCAATCCCTGAGTTGAGCCTTTTAGACATAGGGCCTCCATTCCCTAGTCGTCATTTGCCAACATTATGGTTCCAATCCTTGAGTTGAGCCTTTTAGACATAGGGCCTCCATTCCCTAGTCGCCTTTTGCCAACATTAGGCTCCAATCCCTGAGTTGAGCCTTTTTTGACATAGGGCCTCCATTCCCTAGTCGCCTTTTGCAACCATTAGGGCTCCAATCCCTGAGTTGAGCCTTTTAGATATAGGGCCTCCATTCCCTAGTCGCCTTTTGCCAACATTAGGGCTCCAATCTTTGAGTTGAGCCTTTTTAGACATAGGGCCTCCATTCCCTAGTCACCCTTTGCTAACATTAGGGCTCCAATCCCAGAGTTGAGACATTTAGAGATAGGGCCTCCATTCCCTAGTCGTCCTTTGACAACATTAGGGCTCCAATCCCTGAGTTGAGCCTTTTTAGACATCGGGCCTCCATTCCCTAGTTGCCTTTTGCCAACATTACGGCTCCAGTCCCTGAGTTGAGCCTTTTAGACATAGGACCTCCATTCCCTAGTCGCCTTTTGCCAACATTAGGGATGCAATCCCTGAGTTGAGCCATTTTAGACATAGAGCCTCCGTTCCCTAGTCACCTTTTGCCAATATTAGAGCTCCAATCCATGAGTTGAGCCTTTTAGACACGGGTCCTCCATTCCCTAGTCGCCTTTTCTGCCAACATTAGGGCTCCAATCGCTGAGTTGAGCCTTTTAGACATGGGGCCTCTATTTTCTAGTCGCCTTTTCTGCCAACATTAGGGCTCCAATTCCTGAGTTGAGCCTTTTAGACATGGGGCCTCCATTCCCTAGTCGCCTTTTCTGCCAACATTAAGGCTCCAATCCCTGAGTTGAGCCTTTTAGACATAGGGCCTCCATTCCCTAGTCGTCTTTTGCCAACATTATGGTTCCAATCCTTGAGTTGACCCTTTTAGACATAGGGCCTCCATTCCCTAGTCGCCTTTTGCCAACATTAGGGCTCCAATCCCTGAGTTGAGCCTTTTTAGACATAGGGCCTCCATTCCCTAATTGCCTTTTGCCAACATTACGGCTCCAGTCCCTGAGTTGAGCCATTTAGACATAGGACCTCCATTCCCTAGTAGCCTTTTGCCAACATTAGGGCTCCAATCCCTGAGTTGAGCCATTTTAGACATAGAGCCTCCGTTCCCTAGTCACCTTTTGCCAATATTAGAGCTCCAATCCATGAGTTGAGCCTTTTAGACACGGGGCCTCCATTCCCTAGTCGCCTTTTCTGCCAACATTAGGGCTCCAATCCCTGAGTTGTGCTTTCTAGACATAGGGCCTCCATTCCCTAGTCGCCTTTTGCCAACATTAAGGCTCCAATCCCTGAGTTGAGCCTTTTTCGACATAGGGCCTCCATTCCCTAGTTGCCTTTTGCCAACATTACGGCTCCAGTCCCTGAGTTGAGCCTTTTAGACATAGGGCCTCCATTCCCTAGTCGCCTTTTGCCAACATTAGGGCTCCAATCCCTGAGTTGAGCCATTTTAGACATAGAGCCTCCGTTCCCTAGTCACTTTTTGCCAATATTAGAGCTCCAATCCATGAGTTGAGCCTTTTAGACACGGGGCCTCCATTCCCTAGTCGCCTTTTCTGCCAATATTAGGGCTCCAATCGCTGAGTTGAGCCTTTTAGACGTGGGGCCTCTATTCCCTAGTCGCCTTTTCTGCCAACATTAGGGCTCCAATTCCTGAGTTAAGCCTTTTAGACATGGGGCCTCCATTCCCTAGTCGCCTTTTCTGCCAACATTAGGGCTCCAATCCCTGAGTTGAGCCTTTTAGACATAGGGCCTCCATTCCCTAGTCGTCATTTGCCAACATTATGGTTCCAATACTTGAGTTGAGCCTTTTAAACATAGGGCCTCCATTCCCTAGTAGCCTTTTGCCAACATTAGGGCACCAATCCCTGAGTTGAGCCTTTTTATACATAGGGCCTCCATTCCCTAGTTTCCTTCTCTGCCAACATTAGGGCTCCAATCACTTAGTGAAGCCTTTTAGACATATGGCCTCCATTCCCTAGTCTCCTTTTGCCAACATTAGGGCTCCAATCCCTGAGTTGAGCTTTTTAGACATAGGACCTCCATTCCTTAGTCGCCTTTTGCCAACATTAGGGCTCCAATCCCTGAGTTGAGCCTTTTTAGAAATAGGGCCTCCATTCCCTAGCCGCCTTTCGCCAACATTAGGGATCCAATCCTTGAGTTGAGCCTTTTAGACATAGAGCCTCCATTCCCTAGTCGTCTTTTGCCAACATTTTGGATCCAATCCCTGAGTTGAGCCTTTTAGACACGGGGCCTCCATTCCCTAGTCACCCTTTGCCAACATTAGGGCTCCAATCCCTGAGTTGAGCCTTTTAAAGATAGGGCCTCCATTCCCTAGTCGTCCTTTGCCAACATTAGGGCTCCAATCCCTAAGTTGAGCCTTATTAGACATAGGGCCTCCATTCCCTAGGCGCCTTTTGCCAACATTAGGGCTCCAATCCCTGAGTTGTGCCTTTTAGACATGGGGCCTCCATTCCCTAGTCTCTTTTTGCCAACATTAGGGCTCCAATCCCTGAGTTGAGCCTTTTAGACATAGGGCCTCCATTCCCTAGTCGCCTTTTGCCAACATTAGGCTCCAATCCCTGAGTTGAGCCTTTTTTGACATAGGGCCTCCATTCCCTAGTCGCCTTTTCTGCCAACATTAGGGCTCCAATCGCTGAGTTGAGCCTTTTAGACATGGGGCCTCTATTTTCTAGTCGCCTTTTCTGCCAACATTAGGGCTCCAATTCCTGAGTTATGCCTTTTAGACATGGGGCCTCCATTCCCTAGTCGCCTTTTCTGCCAACATTAGGGCTCCAATCCCTGAGTTGAGCCTTTTAGACATAGGGCCTCCATTCCCTAGTCGTCTTTTGCCAACATTATGGTTCCAATCCTTGAGTTGACCCTTTTAGACATAGGGCCTCCATTCCCTAGTCGCCTTTTGCCAACATTAGGGTACCAATCCCTGAGTTGAGCCTTTTTATACATAGGGCCTCCATTCCCTAGTTGCCTTCTCTGCCAACATTAGGGCTCCAATCACTTAGTGAAGCCTTTTAGACATAGGGCCTCTATTCCCTAGTCGCCTTTTGCCAACATTAGGGCTCCAATCCCTGAGATGAGCCTTTTTAGACATAGGGCCTCCATTCCCTAATTGCCTTTTGCCAACATTACGGCTCCAGTCCCTGAGTTGAGCCATTTAGACATAGGACCTCCATTCCCTAGTAGCCTTTTGCCAACATTAGGGCTCCAATCCCTGAGTTGAGCCATTTTAGACATAGAGCCTCCGTTCCCTAGTCACCTTTTGCCAATATTAGAGCTCCAATCCATGAGTTGAGCCTTTTAGACACGGGGCCTCCATTCCCTAGTCGCCTTTTCTGCCAACATTAGGGCTCCAATCCCTGAGTTGTGCTTTCTAGACATAGGGCCTCCATTCCCTAGTCGCCTTTTGCCAACATTAAGGCTCCAATCCCTGAGTTGAGCCTTTTTAGACATAGGGCCTCCATTCCCTAGTTGCCTTTTGCCAACATTACGGCTCCAGTCCCTGAGTTGAGCCTTTTAGACATAGGGCCTCCATTCCCTAGTCGCCTTTTGCCAACATTAGGGCTCCAATCCCTGAGTTGAGCCTTTTAGACACGGGGCCTCCATTCCCTAGTCGCCTTTTCTGCCAATATTAGGGCTCCAATCGCTGAGTTGAGCCTTTTAGACGTGGGGCCTCTATTCCCTAGTCGCCTTTTCTGCCAACATTAGGGCTCCAATTCCTGAGTTGAGCCTTTTAGACATGGGGCCTCCATTCCCTAGTCGCCTTTTCTGCCAACATTAGGGCTCCAATCCCTGAGTTGAGCCTTTTAGACATAGGGCCTCCATTCCCTAGTCGTCATTTGCCAACATTATGGTTCCAATCCTTGAGTTGAGCCTTTTAAACATAGGGCCTCCATTCCCTAGTAGCCTTTTGCCAACATTAGGGCACCAATCCCTGAGTTGAGCCTTTTTATACACAGGGCCTCCATTCCCTAGTTGCCTTCTCTGCCAACATTAGGGCTCCAATCACTTAGTGAAGCCTTTTAGACATAGGGCCTCCATTCCCTAGTCGCCTTTTGCCAACATTAGGGCTCCAATCCCTGAGTTGAGCTTTTTAGACATAGGACCTCCATTCCTTAGTCGCCTTTTGCCAACATTAGGGCTCCAATCCCTGAGTTGAGCCTTTTTAGAAATAGGGCCTCCATTCCCTAGCCGCCTTTCGCCAACATTAGGGATCCAATCCTTGAGTTGAGCCTTTTAGACATAGAGCCTCCATTCCCTAGTCGTCGTTTGCCAACATTTTGGATCCAATCCCTGAGTTGAGCCTTTTAGACACGGGGCCTCCATTCCCTAGTCACCCTTTGCCAACATTAGGGCTCCAATCCCTGAGTTGAGCCTTTTAAAGATAGGGCCTCCATTCCCTAGTCGTCCTTTGCCAACATTAGGGCTTCAATCCCTAAGTTGAGCCTTATTAGACATAGGGCCTCCATTCCCTAGGCGCCTTTTGCCAACATTAGGGCTCCAATCCCTGAGTTGTGCCTTTTAGACATGGGGCCTCCATTCCCTAGTCTCTTTTTGCCAACATTAGGGCTCCAATCCCTGAGTTGAGCCTTTTAGACATAGGGCCTCCATTCCCTAGTCGCCTTTTGCCAACATTAGGCTCCAATCCCTGAGTTGAGCCTTTTTTGACATAGGGCCTCCATTCCCTAGTCGCCTTTTGCAACCATTAGGGCTCCAATCCCTGAGTTGAGCCTTTAAGATATAAGGCCTCCATTCCCTAGTCGCCTTTTGCCAACATTAGGGCTCCAATCTTTGAGTTGAGCCTTTTTAGACATAGGGCCTCCATTCCCTAGTCACCCTTTGCTAACATTAGGGCTCCAATCCCAGAGTTGAGACTTTTAGAGATAGGGCCTCCATTCCCTAGTCGTCCTTTGCCAACATTAGGGCTCCAATCCCTGAGTTGAGCCTTTTTAGACATCGGGCCTCCATTCCCTAGTTGCCTTTTGACAACATTAAGGCTCCAATCCCTGAGTTGTGCTTTCTAGACATAGGGCCTCCATTCCCTAGTCGCCTTTTGCCAACATTAGGGCTCCAATCCCTGAGTTGAGCCTTTTTAGACATAGGGCCTCCATTCCCTAGTTGCCTTTTGCCAACATTATGGCTCCAGTCCCTGAGTTGAGCCTTTTAGACATAGGACCTCTATTCCCTAGTCGCCTTTTGCCAACATTAGGGCTGCAATCCCTGAGTTGAGCCATTTTAGACATAGAGCCTCCGTTCCCTAGTCACCTTTTGCCAATATTAGAGCTCCAATCCATGAGTTGAGCCTTTTAGACACGGGTCCTCCATTCCCTAGTCGCCTTTTCTGCCAACATTAGGGCTCCAATCGCTGAGTTGAGCCTTTTAGACATGGGGCCTATATTTCCCTAGTCGCCTTTTCTGCCAACATTAGGGCTCCAATTCCTGAGTTGAGCCTTTTAGACATGGGGCCTCCATTCCCTAGTCGCCTTTTCTGCCAACATTAGGGCTCCAATCCCTGAGTTGAGCCTTTTAGACATAGGGCCTCCATTCCCTAGTCGTCTTTTGCCAACATTATGGTTCCAATCCTTGAGTTGACCCTTTTAGACATAGGGCCTCCATTCCCTAGTCGCCTTTTGCCAACATTAGGGTACCAATCCCTGAGTTGAGCCTTTTTATACATAGGGCCTCCATTCCCTAGTTGCCTTCTCTGCCAACATTAGGGCTCCAATCACTTAGTGAAGCCTTTTAGACATAGGGCCTCTATTCCCTAGTCGCCTTTTGCCAACATTAGGGCTCCAATCCCTGAGTTGAGCTTTTTAGACATAGGACTTCCATTCCCTAGTCGCCTTTTGCGAACATTAGGGCTTCAATCTTTGAGTTGAGCCTTTTAGACATAGGGCCTCCATTCCCTAGCCGCCTTTTGCCAACATTAGGGCTCCAATCCCTGAGTTGTGCCTTTTAGACATGGGGCCTCCATTCCCTAGTCTCTTTTTGCCAACATTAGGGCTCTAATCCCTGAGTTGAGCCTTTTAGACATAGGGCCTCCATTCCCTAGTCGCCTTTTTCCAACATTAGGCTCCAATCCCTGAGTTGAGCCTTTTTTGACATAGGGCCTCCATTCCCTAGTCGCCTTTTGCAACCATTAGGGCTCCAATCCCTGAGTTGAGCCTTTTAGACATAGGGCCTCCATTCCCTAGTCGCCTTTTGCCAACATTAGGGCTCCAATCTTTGAGTTGAGCCTTTTTAGACATAGGGCCTCCATTCCCTAGTCACCCTTTGCTAACATTAGGGCTCCAATCCCAGAGTAGAGACTTTTAGAGATAGGGCCTCCATTCCCTAGTCGTCCTTTGCCAACATTAGGGCTCCAATCCCTGAGTTGAGCCTTATTAGACATAGGGCCTCCATTCCCTAGTTGCCTTTTGCTAACATTAGGGCTCCAATCCCTGATTTGAGCCTTTTTAGACATCGGGCCTCCATTCCCTAGTCGCCTTTTGCCAACATTAGGGCTCCAATCCCTGAGTTGTGCTTTCTAGACATACGGCCTCCATTCCCTAGTCTCCTTTTGCCAACATTAGGGATCCAATCCCTGAGTTGAGCCTTTTTAGACATAGGGCCTCCATTCCCTAGTCACCCTTTGCCAACATTAGGGCTCCAATCCCAGAGTTGAGCCTTTTAGAGATAGGGCCTCCATTCCCTAGTCGTCCTTTGCCAACATTAGGGCTCCAATCCCTGAGTTGTGCCTTATTAGACATAGGGCCTCCATTCCCTAGTCACCTTTTGCCAACATTAGGGCTCCAATCCCTGAGTTGAGCCTTTTTAGACATCGGGCCTCCATTCCCTAGTCGCCTTTTGCAACATTAGGGCTCCAATCCCTGAGTTGTTCTTTCTAGACATAGGGCCTCCATTCCCTAGTCTCCTTTTGCCAACATTAGGGCTCCAATCCCTGAGTTGAGCCTTTTTAGACATAAGGCCTCCATTCCCTAGTTGTCTTTTGCCAACATTAGGGCTCCAATCCCTGAGTTGAGCTTTTTATACATAGGACCTCCATTCCCTAGTCGCCTTTTGCCAACATTAGGGCTCCAATCCCTGAGTTGAGCCTTTTTAGAAATAGGGCCTCCATTCCCTAGCCGCCTTTTGCCAATATTAGGGCTCCAATCCTTGACTTGAGCCTTTGACTTAGAGCCTCCATTCCCTAGTCGCCTTTTGCAAACATTAGGGCTTCAATCTTTAAGTTGAGCCTTTTAGACATAGGGCCTCCATTCCCTAGCCGCCTTTTGCCAACATTAGGGCTCCAATCCCTGAGTTGTGCCTTTTAGACATGGGGCCTCCATTCCCTAGTCTCTTTTTGCCAACATTAGGGCCCCAATCTCTTAGTTAAGCCTTTTAGACAAAGTTCATCCATTCCCTAGTCGCTTTTTCTACCAATATTAGGGCTCCAATCCCTGAGTTGAGCTTTTTAGACATAGGGCCTCCATTCCCTAGTCGTCTTTTGCCAACATTAGGGTTCCAATCCCTGAGTTGAGCCTTTTTAGAAATAGGGCCTCCATTCCCTAGCCGCCTTTTGCCAACATCAGGGCTCCAATCCTTGACTTGAGCCTTTGACTTAGAGCCTCCATTCCCTAGTCGCCTTTTGCGAACATTAGGGCTTCAATCTTTGAGTTGAGCCTTTTAGACATAGGGCCTCCATTCCCTAGGCGCCTTTTGCCAACATTAGAGCTCCAATCCCTGAGTTGTGCCTTTTAGACATGGGGCCTCCATTCCCTAGTCTCTTTTTGCCAACATTAGGGCTCCAATCCCTGAGTTGAGCCTTTTAGACATAGGGCCTCCATTCCCTAGTCGCCTTTTGCCAACATTAGGCTCCAATCCCTGAGTTGAGCCTTTTTTGACATAGGGCCTCCATTCCCTAGTCGCCTTTTGCAACCATTAGGGCTCCAATCCCTGAGTTGAGCCTTTTAGATATAGGGCCTCCATTCCCTAGTCGCCTTTTGCCAACATTAGGGCTCCAATCTTTGAGTTGAGCCTTTTTAGACATAGGGCCTCCATTCCCTAGTCACCCTTTGCTAACATTAGGGCTCCAATCCCAGAGTTGAGACTTTTAGAGATAGGGCCTCCATTCCCTAGTCGTCCTTTGCCAACATTAGGGCTCCAATCCCTGAGTTGAGCCTTATTAGACATAGGGCCTCCATTCCCTAGTCTCCTTTTGCTAACATTAGGGCTCCAATCCCTGAGTTGAGCCTTTTTAGACATCGGGCCTCCATTCCCTAGTCGCCTTTTGCCAACATTAGGGCTCCAATCCCTGAGTTGTGCTTTCTAGACATAGGGCCTCCATTCCCTAGTCTCCTTTTGCCAACATTAGGGATCCAATCCCTGAGTTGAGCCTTTTTAGACATAGGGCCTCCATTCCCTAGTCACCCTTTGCCAACATTAGGGCTCCAATCCCAGAGTTGAGCCTTTTAGAGATAGGGCCTCCATTCCCTAGTCGTCCTTTGCCAACATTAGGGCGCCAATCCCTGAGTTGAGCCTTATTAGACATAGGGCCTCCATTCCCTAGTCACCTTTTGCCAACATTAGGGCTCCAATCCCTGAGTTGAGCCTTTTTAGACATCGGGCCTCCATTCCCTAGTCGCCTTTTGCAACATTAGGGCTCCAATCCCTGAGTTGTGCTTTCTAGACATAGGGCCTCCATTCCCTAGTCTCCTTTTGCCAACATTAGGGCTCCAATCCCTGAGTTGAGCCTTTTTAGACATAAGGCCTCCATTCCCTAGTCGCCTTTTGCCAACATTAGGGCTCCAATCCCTGAGTTGAGCTTTTTAGACATAGGACCTCCATTCCCTAGTCGCCTTTTGCCAACATTAGGGCTCCAATCCTTGAGTTGAGCCTTTTTAGAAATAGGGCATCCATTCCCTAGCCGCCTTTTGCCAACATTAGGGCTCCAATCCTTGACTTGAGCCTTTGACTTAGAGCATCCATTCCCTAGTCGCCTTTTGCGAACATTAGGGCTTCAATCTTTGAGTTGAGACTTTTAGACATAGGGCCTCCATTCCCTAGCCGCCTTTTGCCAACATTAGGGCTCCAATCCCTGAGTTGTGCCTTTTAGACATGGGGCCTCCATTCCCTAGTCTCTTTTTGCCAACATTAGGGCCCCAATCTCTTAGTTGAGCCTTTTAGACAAAGGTCCTCCATTCCCTAGTCGCTTTTTCTACCAATATTAGGGCTCCAATCCCTGAGTTGAGCTTTTTAGACATAGGGCCTCCATTCCCTAGTCGTCTTTTGCCAACATTAGGGCTCCAATCGCTGAGTTGAGCCTTTTTAGAAATAGGGCCTCCATTGCCGCCTTTTGCCAACATTAGGGCTCCAATCCTTGACTTGAGCCTTTGACTTAGAGCCTCCATTCCCTAGTCGCCTTTTGCGAACATTAGGGCTTCAATCTTTGAGTTGAGCCTTTTAGACATAGGGCCTCCATTCCCTAGGCGCCTTTTGCCAACATTAGGGCTCCAATCCCTGAGTTGTGCCTTTTAGACATGGGGCCTCCATTCCCTAGTCTCTTTTTGCCAACATTAGGGCTCCAATCCCTGAGTTGAGCCTTTTAGACATAGGGCCTCCATTCCCTAGTCGCCTTTTGCCAACATTAGGCTCCAATCCCTGAGTTGAGCCTTTTTTGACATAGGGCCTCCATTCCCTAGTCGCCCTTTGCCAACATTAGGGCTCCAATCCCTGAGTTGAGCCTTATTAGACATAGGGCCTCCATTCCCTAGTCTCCTTTTGCTAACATTAGGGCTCCAATCCCTGAGTTGAGCCTTTTTAGACATCGGGCCTCCATTCCCTAGTCGCCTTTTGCCAACATTAGGGCTCCAATCCCTGAGTTGTGCTTTCTAGACATAGGGCCTCCATTCCCTAGTCTCCTTTTGCCAACATTAGGGATCCAATCCCTGAGTTGAGCCTTTTTAGACATAGGGCCTCCATTCCCTAGTCACCCTTTGCCAACATTAGGGCTCCAATCCCAGAGTTGAGCCTTTTAGAGATAGGGCCTCCATTCCCTAGTCGTCCTTTGCCAACATTAGGGCTCCAATCCCTGAGTTGAGCCTTATTAGACATAGGGCCTCCATTCCCTAGTCACCTTTTGCCAACATTAGGGCTCCAATCCCTGAGTTGAGCCTTTTTAGACATCGGGCCTCCATTCCCTAGTCGCCTTTTGCAACATTAGGGCTCCAATCCCTGAGTTGTGCTTTCTAGACATAGGGCCTCCATTCCCTAGTCTCCTTTTGCCAACATTAGGGCTCCAATCCCTGAGTTGAGCCTTTTTAGACATAAGGCCTCCATTCCCTAGTCGCCTTTTGCCAACATTAGGGCTCCAATCCCTGAGTTGAGCTTTTTAGACATAGGACCTCCATTCCCTAGTCGCCTTTTGCCAACATTAGGGCTCCAATCCTTGAGTTGAGCCTTTTTAGAAATAGGGCATCCATTCCCTAGCCGCCTTTTGCCAACATTAGGGCTCCAATCCTTGACTTGAGCCTTTGACTTAGAGCATCCATTCCCTAGTCGCCTTTTGCGAACATTAGGGCTTCAATCTTTGAGTTGAGACTTTTAGACATAGGGCCTCCATTCCCTAGCCGCCTTTTGCCAACATTAGGGCTCCAATCCCTGAGTTGTGCCTTTTAGACATGGGGCCTCCATTCCCTAGTCTCTTTTTGCCAACATTAGGGCCCCAATCTCTTAGTTGAGCCTTTTAGACAAAGGTCCTCCATTCCCTAGTCGCTTTTTCTACCAATATTAGGGCTCCAATCCCTGAGTTGAGCTTTTTAGACATAGGGCCTCCATTCCCTAGTCGTCTTTTGCCAACATTAGGGCTCCAATCGCTGAGTTGAGCCTTTTTAGAAATAGGGCCTCCATTGCCGCCTTTTGCCAACATTAGGGCTCCAATCCTTGACTTGAGCCTTTGACTTAGAGCCTCCATTCCCTAGTCGCCTTTTGCGAACATTAGGGCTTCAATCTTTGAGTTGAGCCTTTTAGACATAGGGCCTCCATTCCCTAGGCGCCTTTTGCCAACATTAGGGCTCCAATCCCTGAGTTGTGCCTTTTAGACATGGGGCCTCCATTCCCTAGTCTCTTTTTGCCAACATTAGGGCTCCAATCCCTGAGTTGAGCCTTTTAGACATAGGGCCTCCATTCCCTAGTCGCCTTTTGCCAACATTAGGCTCCAATCCCTGAGTTGAGCCTTTTTTGACATAGGGCCTCCATTCCCTAGTCGCCTTTTGCAACCATTAGGGCTCCAATCCCTGAGTTGAGCCTTTTAGACATAGGGCCTCCATTCCCTAGTCGCCTTTTGCCAACATTAGGGCTCCAATCTTTGAGTTGAGCCTTTTTAGACATAGGGCCTCCATTCCCTAGTCACCCTTTGCTAACATTAGGGCTCCAATCCCAGAGTTGAGACTTTTAGAGATAGGGCCTCCATTCCCTAGTCGTCCTTTGCCAACATTAGGGCTCCAATCCCTGAGTTGAGCCTTATTAGACATAGGGCCTCCATTCCCTAGTCTCCTTTTGCTAACATTAGGGCTCCAATCCCTGAGTTGAGCCTTTTTAGACATCGGGCCTCCATTCCCTAGTCGCCTTTTGCCAACATTAGGGCTCTAATCCCTGAGTTGTGCTTTCTAGACATAGGGCCTCCATTCCCTAGTCTCCTTTTGCCAACATTAGGGATCCAATCCCTGAGTTGAGCCTTTTTAGACATAGGGCCTCCATTCCCTAGTCACCCTTTGCCAACATTAGGGCTCCAATCCCAGAGTTGAGCCTTTTAGAGATAGGGCCTCCATTCCCTAGTCGTCCTTTGCCAACATTAGGGCTCCAATCCCTGAGTTGAGCCTTATTAGACATAGGGCCTCCATTCCCTAGTCACCTTTTGCCAACATTAGGGCTCCAATCCCTGAGTTGAGCCTTTTTAGACATCGGGCCTCCATTCCCTAGTCGCCTTTTGCAACATTAGGGCTCCAATCCCTGAGTTGTGCTTTCTAGACATAGGGCCTCCATTCCCTAGTCTCCTTTTGCCAACATTAGGGCTCCAATCCCTGAGTTGAGTCTTTTAGACATGGGTTCTCTATTCCCTAGTTGCCTTTTCTTCCAACATTAGGGCTCCAATCCCTGAGTTGAGCCTTTTAGACATAGGGCCTCCATTCCTTAGTTGCCTTTTGCCAACATTAGGGCTTCAATCTTTGAGTTAAGTGTTTTTAGACATAGGGCCTCCATTCCCTAGTCTCCATTTGCCAACATTAGGGCTCCAATCCCTGAGTTGAGCCTTTTAGACATAGGGCCTCCATTCCCTAGTCGTATTTTGCCAACATTAGGGCTCCAATCCCTTAGTAGAGCCTTATTAGACATAGGGCCTCAATTCCCTAGTCGCCTTTTGCCTACATTAGGGCTCCAATCTTTGAGTTGACCCTTTTTAGACATAGGCCCTCCATTCCCTAGTCGCCTTTTGCCAATATTAGGGCTCCAATCCCTGAGTTGAGCCTTTTTAGAAATAGGGCCTCCATTCCCTAGCCGCCTTTTGCCAACATTAGGGCTCCAATCCTTGACTTGATCCTTTGACTTAGAGCATCCATTCCCTAGTCGCCTTTTGCGAACATTAGGGCTTCAATCTTTGAGTTGAGCCTTTTAGACATAGGGCCTCCATTCCCTAGCCGCCTTTTGCCAACATTAGGGCTCCAATCCCTGAGTTGTGCCTTTTAGACATGGGGCCTCCATTCCCTAGTCTCTTTTTGCCAACATTAGGGCCCCAATCTCTTAGTTGAGCCTTTTAGACAAAGGTCCTCCATTCCCTAGTTGCTCTTTCTACCAATATTAGGGCTCCAATCACTGAGTTGAGCTTTTTAGACATAGGGCCTCCATTCCCTAATCGTCTTTTGCCAACATTAGGGCTCCAATCCCTGAGTTGAGCCTTTTTAGAAATAGGGCCTCCATTCCCTAGCCGTCTTTTGCCAACATTAGGGCTCCAATCCTTGACTTGAGCCTTTGACTTAGAGCCTTCATTCCCTAGTTGCCTTTTGCGAACATTAGGGATTCAATCTTTGAGTTGAGCCTTTTAGACATAGGGCCTCCATTCCCTAGCCACCTTTTGCCAACATTAGGGCTCCAATCCCTGAGTTGTGCCTTTTAGACATGGGGCCTCCATTCCCTAGTCTCTTTTTGCCAACATTAGGGCCCCAATCTCTTAGTTGAGCCTTTTAGACAAAGGTCCTCCATTCCCTAGTTGCTTTTTCTACCAATATTAGGGCTCCAATCCCTGAGTTGAGCTTTTTAGACATAGGGCCTCCATTCCCTAGTCGTCTTTTGCCAACATTTTGGATCCAATCCCTGAGTTAAGCCTTTTATACATGGGGCCTCCATTCCCTAGTCCCCTTTTCTGCCAATAATAGGGTTCCAATCCCTGAGTTGAACCTTTTATACATAGGGCCTCCATTCCCTAGTCGCCTTTTGCCAACATTAGGCTCCAATCCCTGAGTTGAGCCTTTTTAGACATAGGGCCTCCATTCCCTAGTCGCCTTTTGCAACCATTAGGGCTCCAATCCCTGAGTTGAGCCTTTTAGACATAGGGTCACCATTCCCTAGTCGCCTTTTGCCAACATTAGGGCTCCAATCTTTGAGTTGAGCCTTTTTAGACATAGGGCCTCCATTCCCTAGTCACCCTTTACCAACATTAGGGCTGCAATCCCAGAGTTGAGCCTTTTAGAGATAGGGCCTCCATTCCCTAGTCGTCCTTTGCCAACATTAGGGCTCCAATCCCTGAGTTGAGCCTTATTAGACATAGGGCCTCCATTCCCTAGTTGCCTTTTGCCAACATTAGGGCTCCAATCCCTGAGTTGAGCCTTTTTAGACATCGGGCCTCCATTCCCTAGTCGCCTTTTGCCAACATTAGGGCTCCAATCCCTGAGTTGTGCTTTCTAGACATAGGGCCTCCATTCCCTAGTCGTATTTTGCCAACATTAGGGCTCTAATCCCTTAGTAGAGCCTTATTAGACCTAGGGCCTCAATTCCCTATTGGCCTTTTGCCAACATTATGGCTACAATCCCTGAGTTGTTCCTTTTAGACATGGAGCCTCCATTCCCTAGTCTCCTTTTGCCAACATTAGGGCCCCAATCTCTTAGTTGAGCCTTTTAGATAAAGGTCCTCCATTCCCTAGTCGCCTTTTCTACCAATATTAGGGCTCCAATCCCTGAGTTGAGCCTTTTAGACATAGGGCCTCCATTCCCTAGTCGTCTTTTGCCAACATTATGGATCCAATCCCTGAGTTGAGCCTTTTAGACATGGGGCCTCCATTCCCTAGTCGCCTTTTCTGCCAACATTAGGGCTCCAATCCCTGAGTTGAGCCTTTTAGACATAGTGCCTCCATTCCTTAGTTGCCTTTTGCCAACATTAGGCTCCAATCCTTGAGTTGAGCCTTTTAAGACATAGGGCCTCCATTCCCTAGTCGCCTTTTGCAACCATTAGGGCTCCAATCCCTGAGTTGAGCCTTTTAGACATAGGGCCTCCATTCCCTAGTCGCCTTTTGCCAACATTGGGGCTCCAATTCCTGATTTGAGCCTTATTAGACATAGGGCCTCCATTACCTAGTGGCCTTTTGCCAACATTAGGGCTCCAATCTTTGAGTTTAGCCTTTTCAGACATAGGGCCTCCATTCCCTAGTCGCCTTTTGCCAACATTAGGGCTCCAATCCCTGAGTTGTGCTTTCTAGACATAGGGCCTCCATTCCCTAGTCTCCTTTTGCCAACATTAGGGATCCAATCCCTGAGTTGAGCCTTTTTAGACATAGGGCCTCCATTCCCTAGTCACCCTTTGCCAACATTAGGGCTCCAATCCCAGAGTTGAGCCTTTTAGAGATAGGGCCTCCATTCCCTAGTCGTCCTTTGCCAACATTAGGGCTCCAATCCCTGAGTTGAGCCTTATTAGACATAGGGCCTCCATTCCCTAGTCACCTTTTGCCAACATTAGGGCTCCAATCCCTGAGTTGAGCCTTTTTAGACATCAGGCCTCCATTCCCTAGTCGCCTTTTGCAACATTAGGGCTCCAATCCCTGAGTTGTTCTTTCAAGACATAGGGCCTCCATTCCCTAGTCTCCTTTTGCCAACATTAGGGCTCCAATCCCTGAGTTGAGCCTTTTTAGACATAAGGCCTCCATTCCCTTGTTGCCTTTTGCCAACATTAGGGCTCCAATCCCTGAGTTGAGCTTTTTAGACATAGGACCTCCATTCCCTAGTCGCCTTTTGCCAACATTAGGGCTCCAATCCCTGAGTTGAGCCTTTTTAGAAATAGGGCCTCCATTCCCTAGCCGCCTTTTGCCAATATTAGGGCTGCAATCCTTGACTTGAGCCTTTGACTTAGAGCCTCCATTCCCTAGTCGCCTTTTGCGAACATTAGGGCTTCAATCTTTGAGTTGAGCCTTTTAGACATAGGGCCTCCATTCCCTAGCCGCCTTTTGCCAACATTAGGGCTCCAATCCCTGAGTTGTGCCTTTTAGACATGGGGCCTCCATTCCCTAGTCTCTTTTTGCCAACATTAGGGCCCCAATCTCTTAGTTGAGCCTTTTAGACAAAGGTCCTCCATTCCTTAGTCGCTTTTTCTACCAATATTAGGGCTTCAATCCCTGAGTTGAGCTTTTTAGACATAGGGCCTCCATTCCCTAGTCGTCTTTTGCCAACATTAGGGCTCCAATCCCTGAGTTGAGCCTTTTTAGAAATAGGGCCTCCATTCCCTAGCCGCCTTTTGCCAACATTAGGGCTCCAATCCTTGAGTTGAGCCTTTTTTGACATAGGGCCTCCATTCCCTAGTCGCCTTTTGCAACCATTAGGGCTCCAATCCCTGAGTTGAGCCTTTTAGACATAGGGCCTCCATTCCCTAGTCGCCTTTTGCCAACATTAGGGCTCCAATCTTTGAGTTGAGCCTTTTTAGACATAGGGCCTCCATTCCCTAGTCACCCTTTGCTAACATTAGGGCTCCAATCCCAGAGTTGAGACTTTTAGACATGGGGCCTCCATTCCCTAGTCTCTTTTTGCCAACATTAGTGCTCCAATCCCTGAGTTGAGCCTTTTAGACATAGGGCCTCCATTCCCTAGTCGCCTTTTGCCAACATTAGGCTCCAATCCCTGAGTTGAGCCTTTTTAGAAATAGGGCCTCCATTCCCTAGCCGCCTTTTGCCAATATTAGGGCTTCAATCCTTGACTTGAGCCTTTGACTTAGAGCCTCCATTCCCTAGTCGCCTTTTGCGAACATTAGGGCTTCAATCTTTGAGTTGAGCCTTTTAGACATAGGGCCTCCATTCCCTAGCCGCCTTTTGCCAACATTAGGGCTCCAATCCCTGAGTTGTGCCTTTTAGACATGGGGCCTCCATTCCCTAGTCTCTTTTTGCCAACATTAGGGCCCCAATCTCTTAGTTGAGCCTTTTAGACAAAGGTCCTCCATTCTCTAGTCGCTTTTTCTACCAATATTAGGGCTTCAATCCCTGAGTTGAGCTTTTTAGACATAGGGCCTCCATTCCCTAGTCGTCTTTTGCCAACATTAGGGCTCCAATCCCTGAGTTGAGCCTTTTTAGAAATAGGGCCTCCATTCCCTAGCCGCCTTTTGCCAACATTAGGGCTCCAATCCTTGAGTTGAGCCTTTTTAGACATAGGGCCTCCATTCCCTAGTCACCCTTTGCTAACATTAGGGCTCCAATCCTTGACTTGAGCCTTTGACTTAGAGCCTCCATTCCCTAGTCGCCTTTTGCGAACATTAGGGCTTCAATCTTTGAGTTGAGCCTTTTAGACATAGGGCCTCCATTCCCTAGGCGCCTTTTGCCAACATTAGGGCTCCAATCCCTGAATTGTGCCTTTTAGACATGGGGCCTCCATTCCCTAGTCTCTTTTTGCCAACATTAGGGCTCCAATCCCTGAGTTGAGCCTTTTAGACATAGGGCCTCCATTCCCTAGTCGCCTTTTGCCAACATTAGGCTCCAATCCCTGAGTTGAGCCTTTTTTGACATAGGGCCTCCATTCCCTAGTCGCCTTTTGCAACCATTAGGGCTCCAATCCCTGAGTTGAGCCTTTTAGACATAGGGCCTCCATTCCCTAGTCGCCTTTTGCCTACATTAGGGCTCCAATCTTTGAGTTGAGCCTTTTTAGACATAGGGCCTCCATTCCCTTGTCACCCTTTGCTAACATTAGGGCTCCAATCCCAGAGTTGAGACTTTTAGAGATAGGGCCTCCATTCCCTAGTCGTCCTTTGCCAACATTAGGGCTCCAATCCCTGAGTTGAGCCTTATTAGACATAGGGCCTCCATTCCCTAGTCTCCTTTTGCTAACATTAGGGATCCAATCCCTGAGTTGAGCCTTTTTAGACATCGGGCCTCCATTCCCTAGTCGCCTTTTGCCAACATTAGGGCTCCAATCCCTGAGTTGTGCTTTCTAGACATAGGGCCTCCATTCCCTAGTCTCCTTTTGCCAACATTAGGGATCCAATCCCTGAGTTGAGCCTTTTTAGACATAGGGCCTCCATTCCCTAGTCACCCTTTGCCAACATTAGGGCTCCAATCCCAGAGTTGAGCCTTTTAGAGATAGGGCCTCCATTCCCTAGTCGTCCTTTGCCAACATTAGGGCTCCAATCCCTGAGTTGAGCCTTATTAGACATAGGGCCTCCATTCCCTAGTCACCTTTTGCCAACATTAGGGCTCCAATCCCTGAGTTGAGCCTTTTTAGACATCGGGCCTCCATTCCCTAGTCGCCTTTTGCAACATTAGGGCTCCAATCCCTGAGTTGTGCTTTCTAGACATAGGGCCTCCATTCCCTAGTCTCCTTTTGCCAACATTAGGGCTCCAATCCCTGAGTTGAGCCTTTTTAGACATAAGGCCTCCATTCCCTAGTCGCCTTTTGCCAACATTAGGGCTCCAATCCCTGAGTTGAGCTTTTTAGACATAGGACCTCCATTCCCTAGTCGCCTTTTGCCAACATTAGGGCTCCAATCCTTGAGTTGAGCCTTTTTAGAAATAGGGCCTCCATTCCCTAGCCGCCTTTTGCCAACATTAGGGCTCCAATCCTTGACTTGAGCCTTTGACTTAGAGCATCCATTCCCTAGTCGCCTTTTGCGAACATTAGGGCTTCAATCTTTGAGTTGAGCCTTTTAGACATAGGGCCTCCATTCCCTAGCCGCCTTTTGCCAACATTAGGGCTCCAATCCCTGAGTTGTGCCTTTTAGACATGGGGCCTCCATTCCCTAGTCTCTTTTTGCCAACATTAGGGCCCCAATCTCTTAGTTGAGCCTTTTAGACAAAGGTCCTCCATTCCCTAGTCGCTCTTTCTACCAATATTAGGGCTCCAATCACTGAGTTGAGCTTTTTAGACATAGGGCCTCCATTCCCTAGTCGTCTTTTGCCAACATTAGGGCTCCAATCCCTGAGTTGAGCCTTTTTAGAAATATGGCCTCCATTCCCTAGCCGTCTTTTGCCAACATTAGGGCTCCAATCCTTGACTTGAGCCTTTGACTTAGAGCCTTCATTCCCTAGTCGCCTTTTACGAACATTAGGGCTTCAATCTTTGAGTTGAGCCTTTTAGACATAGGGCCTCCATTCCCTAGCCACCTTTTGCCAACATTAGGGCTCCAATCCCTGAGTTGTGCCTTTTAGACATGGGGCCTCCATTCCCTAGTCTCTTTTTGCCAACATTAGGGCCCCAATCTCTTAGTTGAGCCTTTTAGACAAAGGTCCTCCATTCCCTAGTCGCTTTTTCTACCAATATTAGGGCTCCAATCCCTGAGTTGAGCTTTTTAGACATAGGGCCTCCATTCCCTAGTCGTCTTTTGCCAACATTTTGGATCCAATCCCTGAGTTAAGCCTTTTATACATGGGGCCTCCATTCCCTAGTCGCCTTTTCTGCCAATAATAGGGCTCCAATCCCTGAGTTGAACCTTTTATACATAGGGCCTCCATTCCCTAGTCGCCTTTTGCCAACATTAGGCTCCAATCCCTGAGTTGAGCATTTTTAGACATAGGGCCTCCATTCCCTAGTCGCCTTTTGCAACCATTAGGGCTCCAATCCCTGAGTTGAGCCTTTTAGACATAGGGTCACCATTCCCTAGTCGCCTTTTGCCAACATTAGGGCTCCAATCTTTGAGTTGAGCCTTTTTAGACATAGGGCCTCCATTCCCTAGTCACCCTTTGCCAACATTAGGGCTGCAATCCCAGAGTTGAGCCTTTTAGAGATAGGGCCTCCATTCCCTAGTCGTCCTTTGCCAACATTAGGGCTCCAATCCCTGAGTTGAGCCTTATTAGACATAGGGCCTCCATTCCCTAGTCGCCTTTTGCCAACATTAGGGCTCCAATCCCTGAGTTGTGCTTTCTAGACATAGGGCCTCCATTCCCTAGTCTCCTTTTGCCAACATTAGGGCTCCAATCCCTGAGTTGAGCCTTTTTAGACATAGGGCCTCCATTCCCTAGTCGTATTTTGCCAACATTAGGGCTCTAATCCCTTAGTAGAGCCTTATTAGACCTAGGGCCTCAATTCCCTATTGGCCTTTTGCCAACATTAGGGCTCCAATCCCTGAGTTGTTCCTTTTAGACATGGAGCCACCATTCCCTAGTCTCCTTTTGCCAACATTAGGGCCCCAATCTCTTAGTTGAGCCTTTTAGATAAAGGTCCTCCATTCCCTAGTCGCCTTTTCTACCAATATTAGGGCTCCAATCCCTGAGTTGAGCCTTTTAGACATAGGGCCTCCATTCCCTAGTTTTCTTTTGCCAACATTATAGATCCAATCCCTGAGTTGAGCCTTTTAGACATGGGGCCTCCATTCCCTAGTCGCCTTTTCTGCCAACATTAGGGCTCCAATCCCTGAGTTGAGCCTTTTAGACATAGTGCCTCCATTCCTTAGTTGCCTTTTGCCAACATTAGGCTCCAATCCTTGAGTTGAGCCTTTTTACACATAGGGCCTCCATTCCCTAGTCGCCTTTTGCAACCATTAGGGCTCCAATCCCTGAGTTGAGCCTTTTAGACATAGGGCCTCCATTCCCTAGTCGCCTTTTGCCAACATTGGGGCTCCAATTCCTGATTTGAGCCTTATTAGACATAGGGCCTCCATTACCTAGTGGCCTTTTGCCAACATTAGGGCTCCAATCTTTGAGTTTAGCCTTTTTAGACATAGGGCCTCCATTCCCTAGTCGCCTTTTGCCAACATTAAGGTTCCAATCACTGAGTTGAGCCTTTTAGACATGGGGCCTCTATTCCCTAGTCGCCTTTTCTGCCAAGGGCTCCAATCCCTGAGTTGAGCCTTTTAGACATAGGGACTCCATTCCCTAGTCGCCTTTTGCCAACATTAGGGCTTCAATCTTTGAGTTGACCCTTTTTAGACATAGGCCGTCCATTCCCTAGTCGCCCTTTGCCAACATTAGGGCTCCAATCCCTGAGTTGAGCATTTTAGACATAGGGCCTCCATTCCCTAGTCGTCTTTTGCCAACATTGGGGCTCCAATTCCTGATTTGAGCCTTATTAGACATAGGGCCTCCATTACCTAGTGGGCTTTTGCCAACATTAGGGCACCAATCCCTAAGTTGAGCCTTTTTAGACATAGGGCCTCCATTCCCTAGTCGTCTTTTGCCAACATTAGGGCTCCAATCCCTGAGTTGAGCCTTTTTAGACATCGGGCCTCCATTCCCTAGTCGCCTTTTGCCAACATTAGGGCTCCAATCCCTGAGTTTTGCTTTCTAGACATAGGGCCTCCATTCCCTAGTTACCTTTTGCCAACATTACGGCTCCAGTCCCTGAGTTGAGCCTTTTAGACATACGGCCTCTATTCCCTAGTCGCTTTTTGCCAACATTAGGGCTTCAATCCCTGAGTTGAGCCATTTTAGACATAGAGCCTCCGTTCCCTGGTCACCTTTTGCCAATATTAGATCTCCAATCCATGAGTTGAGCCTTTTAGACACAGGGCCTCCATTCCCTAGTCGCCTTTTCTGCCAACATTAGGGCTCCAATCGTTGAGTTGAGCCTTTTAGACATGGTGCCTCTATTCCCTATTCGCCTTTTCTGCCAACATTAGGGCTCCAATCCCTGAGTTAAGCCTTTTAGACATGGGGCCTCCATTCCCTAGTCGCCTTTTCTGCCAACATTAGGGCTCCAATCCCTGAGTTGAGCCTATTAGACATAGGGCCTCCATTCCCTAGTTGCCTTTTGCCAACATTAGGGCTCCAATCCCTGAGTTGTGCCTTCTAGACATGGGGCCTCCATTCCCTAGTCTCCTTTTGCCAACATTAAGGTTCCAATCTCTTAGTTGAGCCTTTTAGACAAAGGTCCTCCATTCCCTAGTCGCCTTTTCTACCAATATTAGGGCTCCAATCCCTGAGTTGAGCCTTTTAGACATAGGGACTCCATTCCCTAGTCGCCTTTTGCCAACATTAGGGCTCCAATCTTTGAGTTGACCCTTTTTAGACATAAGCCCTCCATTCCCTAGTCGCCCTTTGCCAACATTAGGGCTCCAATCCCCGAGTTGAGCATTTTAGACATAGGGCCTCCATTCCCTAGTCGTCTTTTGCCAACATTAGGGCTCCAATTCCTGAGTTGAGCCTTATTAGACATAGGGCCTCCATTACCTAGTCGCCTTTTGCCAACATTAGGGCACCAATCCCTGAGTTGAGCCTTTTTAGACATAGGGCCTCCATTCCCTAGTCGCCTTCTCTGCCAACATTAGGGCTCCAATCACTGATTTAAGCCTTTTAGACATAGGGCCTCCATTCCCTAGTCGCCTTTTCCCAACATTAGGCTCCAATCCCTGAGTTGAGCCTTTTTTGACATAGGGCCTCCATTCCCTAGTCGCCTTTTGCAACCATTAGGGCTCCAATCCCTGAGTTGAGCCTTTTAGACATAGGGCCTCCATTCCCTAGTCGCCTTTTGCCAACATTAGGGCTCCAATCTTTGAGTTGAGCCTTTTTAGACATAGGGCCTCCATTCCCTAGTCACCCTTTGCTAACATTAGGGCTCCAATCCCAGAGTTGAGACTTTTAGAGATAGGGCCTCCATTCCCTAGTCGTCCTTTGCCAACATTAGGGCTCCAATCCCTGAGTTGAGCCTTATTAGACATAGGGCCTCCATTCCCTAGTCGCCTTTTGCTAACATTAGGGCTCCAATCCCTGAGTTGAGCCTTTTTAGACATCGGGCCTCCATTCCCTAGTCGCCTTTTGCAATATTAGGGCTCCAATCCCTGAGTTGTGCTTTCTAGACATAGGGCCTCCATTCCCTAGTCTCCTTTTGCCAACATTAGGGCTCCAATCCCTGAGTTGAGCCTTTTTAGACATAAGGCCTCCATTCCCTAGTAGCCTTTTGCCAACATTAGGGCTCCAATCCCTGAGTTGAGCTTTTTAGACATAGGACCTCCATTCCCTAGTCGCCTTTTGCCAACATTAGGGCTCCAATCCCTGAGTTGAGCCTTTTTAGAAATAGGGCCTCCATTCCCTAGCCGCCTTTTGCCAACATTAGGGCTCCAATCCTTGACTTGAGCCTTTGACGTAGAGCCTCCATTCCCTAGTTGCCTTTTGCGAACATTAGGGCTTCAATCTTTGAGTTGAGCCTTTTAGACATAGGGCCTCCATTCCCTAGCCGCCTTTTGCCAACATTGGGGCTCCAATCCCTGAGTTTTGCCTTTTAGACATGGGGCCTCCATTCCCTAGTCTCTTTTTGCCAACATTAAGGCCCCAATCTCTTAGTTGAGCCTTTTAGACAAAGGTCCTCCATTCCCTAGTCGCTTTTTCTACCAATATTAGGGCTCCAATCCCTGAGTTGAGCTTTTTAGACATAGGGCCTCCATTCCCTAGTCGTCTTTTGCCAACATTAGGGCTCCAATCCCTGAGTTGAGCCTTTTTAGAAATAGGGCCTCCATTCCCTAGCCGCCTTTTGCCAACATTAGGGCTCCAATCCTTGACTTGAGCCTTTGACTTAGAGCCTCCATTCCCTAGTCGCCTTTTGCGAACATTAGGGCTTCAATCTTTGAGTTGAGCCTTTTAGACATAGGGCCTCCATTCCCTATCCGCCTTTTGCCAACATTAGGGCTCCAATCCCTGAGTTGTGCCTTTTAGACATGGGGCCTCCATTCCCTAGTCTCTTTTTGCCAACATTAGGGCCCCAATCTCTTAGTTGAGCCTTTTAGACAAAGGTCCTCCATTCCCTAGTCGCTTTTTCTACCAATATTAGGGCTCCAATCCCTGAGTTGATCTTTTTAGACATAGGGCCTCCATTCCCTAGTCGTCTTTTGCCAACATTTTGGATCCAATCCCTGAGTTAAGCCTTTTAGACATGGGGCCTCCATTCCCTAGTCGCCTTTTCTGTCAATAATAGGGCTCCAATCCCTGAGTTGAACCTTTTATACATAGGGCCTCCATTCCCTAGTCGCCTTTTGCCAACATTAGGCTCCAATCCCTGAGTTGAGCCTTTTTAGACATAGGGCCTCCATTCCCTAGTCGCCTTTTGCAACCATTAGGGATCCAATCCCTGAGTTGAGCCTTTTAGACATAGGGCCACCATTCCCTAGTCGCCTTTTGCCAATATTAGGGCTCCAATCTTTGAGTTGAGCCTTTTTAGACATAGGGCCTCCATTCCCTAGTCACCCTTTGCCAACATTAGGGCTGCAATCCCAGAGTTGAGCCTTTTAGAGATAGGGCCTCCATTCCCTAGTCGTCCTTTGCCAACATTAGGGCTCCAATCCCTGAGTTGAGCCTTATTAGACATAGGGCCTCCATTCCCTAGTCGCCTTTTGCCAACATTAGGGCTCCAATCCCTGAGTTGAGCCTTTTTAGACATCGGGCCTCCATTCCCTAGTCGCCTTTTGCCAACATAAGGGCTCCAATCCCTGAGTTGTGCTTTCTAGACATAGGGCCTCCATTCCCTAGTCTCCTTTTGCCAACATTAGGGCTCCAATCCCTGAGTTGAGCCTTTTTAGATATAGGGCCTCCATTCCCTAGTCGTATTTTGCCAACATTAGGGCTCTAATCCCTTAGTAGAGCCTTATTAGACCTAGGGCCTCAATTCCCTATTCGCCTTTTGCCAACATTAGGGCTCCAATCCCTGAGTTGTTCCTTTTAGACATGGAGCCTCCATTCCCTAGTCTCCTTTTGCCAACATTAGGGCCCCAATCTCTTAGTTGAGCCTTTTAGATAAAGGTCCTCCATTCCCTAGTCGCCTTTTCTACCAATATTAGGGCTCCAATCCCTGAGTTGAGCCTTTTAGACATAGGGCCTCCATTCCCTAATCGTCTTTTGCCAACATTATGGATCCAATCCCTGAGTTGAGCCTTTTAGACATGGGGTCTCCATTCCCTAGTCGCCTTTTCTGCCAACATTAGGGCCCCAATCCCTGAGTTGAGCCTTTTTAGACATAGGCCTCCATTCCCTAGTTGCCTTTTGCCAACATTAGGCTCCAATCCTTGAGTTGAGCCTTTTTAGACATAGGGCCTCCATTCCCTAGTCTCCTTTTGCAACCATTAGGGCTCCAATCCCTGAGTTGAGCCTTTTAGACATAGGGCCTCCATTCCCTAGTCGCCTTTTGCCAACATTGGGGCTCCAATTCCTGATTTGAGCCTTATTAGACATAGGGCCTCCATTACCTAGTGGCCTTTTGCCATCATTAAGGCTCCAATCTTTGAGTTGATTCTTTTTAGACATAGGGCCTCCATTCCCTAGTTGCCTTTTGCCAACATTAAGGTTCCAATCGCTGAGTTGAGCCTTTTAGACATGGGGCCTCTATTCCCTAGTCGCCTTTTCTGCCAACATTAGGGCTCCAATCCCTGAGTTGAGCCTTTTAGACATAGGGACTCCATTCCCTAGTCGCCTTTTGCCAACATTAGGGCTTCAATCTTTGAGTTGACCCTTTTAAGACATAGGCCGTCCATTCCCTAGTCGCCCTTTGCCAACATTAGGGCTCCAATCCCTGAGTTGAGCATTTTAGACATAGGGCCTCCATTCCCTAGTCGTCTTTGCCAACATTGGGGCTCTAATTCCTGATTTGAGCCTTATTAGACATAGGGCCTCCATTACCTAGTGGCCTTTTGCCAACATTAGGGTACCAATCCCTGAGTTGAGCCTTTTTAGACATAGGGCCTCCATTCCCTAGTCGTCTTTTGCCAACATTAGGGCTCCAATCCCTGAGTTGAGCCTTTTTAGACATCCGGCCTCCATTCCCTAGTCGCCTTTTGCCAACATTAGGGCTCCAATCCCTGAGTTGTGCTTTCTAGACATAGGGCCTCCATTCCCTAGTCACCTTTGCCAACATTACGGCTCCAGTCCCTGAGTTGAGCCTTTTAGACATACGGCCTCTATTCCCTTGTCGCTTTTTGCCAACATTAGGGCTTCAATCCCTGAGTTGAGCCATTTTAGACATAGAGCCTCCGTTCCCTGGTCACCTTTTGCCAATATTAGAGCTCCAATCCATGAGTTGAGCCTTTTAGACACGGGGCCTCCATTCCCTAGTCGCCTTTTCTGCCAACATTAGGGCTCCAATCGTTGAGTTGAGCCTTTTAGACATGGGGCCTCTATTCCCTAGTCGCCTTTTCTGCCAACATTAGGGCTCCAATCCCTGAGTTAAGCCTTTTAGACATGGGGCCTCCATTCTCTAGTCGCCTTTTCTGCCAACATTAGGGCTCCAATCCCTGAGTTGAGCCTTTTAGACATAGGGCCTCCATTCCCTAGTCGCCTTTTGCCAACATTAGGGCTCCAATCCCTGAGTTGTGCCTTCTAGACATGGGGCCTCCATTCCCTAGTCTCCTTTTGCCAACATTAAGGTTCCAATCTCTTAGTTGAGCCTTTTAGACAAAGGTCCTCCATTCCCTAGTCGCCTTTTCTACCAATATTAGGGCTCCAATCCCTGAGTTGAGCCTTTTAGACATAGGGACTCCATTCCCTAGTCGCCTTTTGCCAACATTAGGGCTCCAATCTTTGAGTTGACCCTTTTTAGACATAGGCCCTCCATTCCCTAGTCGCCCTTTGCCAACATTAGGGCTCCAATCCCCGAGTTGAGCATTTTAGACATAGGGCCTCCATTCCCTAGTCGTCTTTTGCCAACATTAGGGCTCCAATTCCAGAGTTGAGCCTTATTAGACATAGGGCCTCCATTACCTAGTCGCCTTTTGCCAACATTAGGGCACCAATCCCTGAGTTGAGCCTTTTTAGACATAGGGCCTCCATTCCCTAGTCGCCTTCTCTGCCAACATTAGGGCTCCAATCACTGAGTTAAGCCTTTTAGACATAGGGCCTCCATTCCCTAGTCGCCTTTTGCCAACATTAGGGCTCCAATCCCTGAGTTGAGCTTTTTAGACATGGGACCTCCATTCCATAGTCGCCTTTTGCCAACATTAGGGCTCCAATCCCTGAGTTGAGCCTTTTTAGACATAGGGCCTCCATTCCCTAGCCGCCTTACGCCAACATTAGGGCTCCAATCCCTGAGTTGAGCCTTTGACTTAGGGCCTCCATTCCCTAGTCGCCTTTTGCGAACATTAGGGCTTCAATCTTTGAGTTGAGCCTTTTAGACATAGGGCCTCCATTCCCTAGTCTCCTTTTGCAACCATTAGGGCTCCAATCCCTGAGTTGAGCCTTTTAGACATAGGGCCACCATTCCCTAGTCGCCGTTTGCCAACATTAGGGCTCCAATCTTTGAGTTGAGCCTTTTTAGACATAGGGCCTCCATTCCCTAGTCACCCTTTGCCATCATTAGGGCTGCAATCCCAGAGTTGAGCCTTTTAGAGATAAGGCCTCCATTCCCTAGTCGTCCTTTGCCAATATTAGGGCTCCAATCCCTGAGTTGAGCCTTATTAGACATAGGGCCTCCATTCCCTAGTCGCCTTTTGCCAACATTAGGGCTTCAATCCCTGAGTTGAGCCTTTTTAGACATCGGGCCTCCATTCCCTAGTCGCCTTTTGCCAACATTAGGGCTCCAATCCCTGAGTTGTGCTTTCTAGACATAGGGCCTCCATTCCCTAGTCTCCTTTTGCCAACATTAGGGCTCCAATCCCTGAGTTGAGCCTTTTTAGACATAGGGCCTCCATTCCCTAGTCGTATTTTGCCAACATTAGGGCTCTAATCCCTTAGTAGAGCCTTATTAGACCTAGGGCCTCAATTCCCTATTCGCCTTTTGCCAACATTAGGGCTCCAATCCCTGAGTTGTTCCTTTTAGACATGGAGCCTCCATTCCCTAGTCTCCTTTTGCCAACATTAGGGCCCCAATCTCTTAGTTGAGCCTTTTAGATAAAGGTCCTCCATTCCGTAGTCGCCTTTTCTACCAATATTAGGGCTCCAATACCTGAGTTGAGCCTTTTAGACATAGGGCCTCCATTCCCTAGTCGTCATTTGCCAATATTATGGATCCAATCTCTGAGTTGAGCCTTTTAGACATGGGGCCTCCATTCCCTAGTCGCCTTTTCTGCCAACATTAGGGCTCCAATCCCTGAGTTGAGCCTTTTAGACATAGGGTCTCCATTCCCTAGTTGCCTTTTGCCAACATTAGGCTCCAATCCTTGAGTTGAGCCTTTTTAGACATAGGGCCTCCATTCCCTAGTCGCCTTTTGCAACCATTAGGGCTCCAATCCCTGAGTTGAGCCTTTTAGACATAGGGCCTCCATTCCCTAGTCGCCTTTTGCCAACATTGGGGCTCCAATTCCTGATTTGAGCCTTATTAGACATAGGGCCTCCATTACCTAGTGGCCTTTTGCCAACATTAGGGCTCCAATCTTTGAGTTGAGCCTTTTTAGACATAGGGCCTCCATTCCCTAGTCGCCTTTTGCCAACATTAAGGTTCCAATCGCTGAGTTGAGCCTTTTAGACATGGGGCCTCTATTCCCTAGTCGCCTTTTCTGCCAACATTAGGGCTCCAATCCCTGAGTTGAGCCTTTTAGACATAGGGACTCCATTACCTAGTCGCCTTTTGCCAACATTAGGGCTTCAATCTTTGAGTTGACCCTTTTTAGACATAGGCCGTCCATTCCCTAGTCGCCATTTGCCGACATTAGGGCTCCAATCCCTGAGTTGAGCATTTTAGACCTAGGGCCTCCATTCCCTAGTCGTCTTTTGCCAACATTGGGGCTCCAATTCCTGATTTGAGCCTTATTAGACATAGGGCCTCCATTACCTAGTGGCCTTTTGCCAACATTAGGGCACCAATCCCTGAGTTGAGCCTTTTTAGACATAGGGCCTCCATTCCCTAGTCGTCTTTTGCCAACATTAGGGCTCCAATCCCTGAGTTGAGCCTTTTTAGACATCGGGCCTCCATTCCCTAGTCGCCTTTTGCCAACATTAGGGCTCCAATCCCTGAGTTGTGCTTTCTAGACATAGGGCCTCCATTCCCTAGTCACCTTTTGCCAACATTACGGCTCCAGTCCCTGAGTTGAGCCTTTTAGACATACGGCCTCTATTCCCTAGTCGCTTTTTGCCAACATTAGGGCTTCAAGCCCTGAGTTGAGCCATTTTAGACATAGAGCCTCCGTTCCCTGGTCACCTTTTGCCAATATTAGAGCTCCAATCCATGAGTTGAGCCTTTTAGACACGGGGCCTCCATTTCCTAGTCGCCTTTTTCTGCCAACATTAGGGCTCCAATCGTTGAGTTGAGCCTTTTAGACATGGGGCCTCTATTCCCTAGTCACCTTTTCTGCCAACATTAGGGCTCCAATCCCTGAGTTAAGCCTTTTAGACATGGGGCCTCCATTCCCTAGTCGCCTTTTCTGCCAACATTAGGGCTCCAATCCCTGAGTTGAGCCTTTTAGACATAGGGCCTCCATTCCCTAGTCGCCTTTTGCCAACATTAGGGCTCCAATCCCTGAGTTGTGCCTTCTAGACATGGGGCGTCCATTCCCTAGTCTCCTTTTGCCAACATTAAGGTTCCAATCTCTTAGTTGAGCCTTTTAGACAAAGGTCCTCCATTCCCTAGTCGCCTTTTCTACCAATATTAGGGCTCCAATCCCTGAGTTGAGCCTTTTAGACATAGGGACTCCATTCCCTAGTCGCCTTTTGCCAACATTAGGGCTCCAATCTTTGAGTTGACCCTTTTTAGACATAGGCCCTCCATTCCCTAGTCGCCCTTTGCCAACATTAGGGCTCCAATCCCCGAGTTGAGCATTTTAGACATAGGGCCTCCATTCCCTAGTCGTCTTTTGCCAACATTAGGGCTCCAATTCCTGAGTTGAGCCTTATTAGACATAGGGCCTCCATTACCTAGTCGCCTTTTGCCAACATTAGGGCACCAATCCCTGAGTTGAGCCTTTTTAGACATAGGGCCTCCATTCCCTAGTCGCCTTCTCTGCCAACATTAGGGCTCCAATCACTGAGTTAAGCCTTTTAGACATAGGGCCTCCATTCCCTAGTCGCCTTTTGCCAACATTAGGGCTCCAATCCCTGAGTTGTGCTTTTTAGACATAGGACCTCCATTCCATAGTCGCCTTTTGCCAACATTAGGGCTCCAATCCCTGAGTTGAGCCTTTTTAGACATAGGGCCTCCATTCCCTAGCCGCCTTTCGCCAACATTAGGGCTCCAATCCCTGAGTTGAGCCTTTGAATTAGGGCCTCCATTCCCTAGTCGCCTTTTGCGAACATTAGGGCTTCAATCTTTGAGTTGAGCCTTTTAGACATAGGGCCTCC
Organism: Nicotiana sylvestris; assembly: GCF_000393655.2. Taxonomy (NCBI): domain Eukaryota; kingdom Viridiplantae; phylum Streptophyta; class Magnoliopsida; order Solanales; family Solanaceae; genus Nicotiana; species Nicotiana sylvestris. The sequence continues at coordinate 42,782,263 of NC_091059.1, forward strand.
ATTCCCTAGTCTCCTTTTGCCAACATTAGGGCTCCAATCCCTGAGTTGTGCCTTCTAGACATGGGGCCTCCATTCCCTAGTCTCCTTTTGCCAACATTAGGGCCCCAATCTCTTAGTTGAGCCTTTTAGACAAAGGTCCTCCATTCCTTAGTCGCCTTTTCTACCAATATTAGGGCTCCAATCCCTGAGTTGAGCCTTTTAGACATAGGGCCTCCATTCCCTAGTCGTCTTTTGCCAACATTATGGATCCAATCCCTGAGTTGAGCCTTTTCGACATGGGGCCTCCATTCCCTAGTCGCCTTTTCTGCCAACATTAGGGCTCCAATCCCTGAGTTGAGCCTTTTTAGACATAGGGTTTCCATTCCCTAGTCGCCTTTTGCAACCATTAGGGCTCCAATCCCTGAGTTGAGCCTTTTAGACATAGGGCCTCCATCCCCTAGTTGCCTTTTTCCCACATTAGGGCTCCAATCTTTGAGTTTAGCCTTTTTAGACATAGGGCCTCCATTCCCTAGTCACCCTTTGCCAACATTAGGGCTCCAATCCCTGAGTTGAGCATTTTAGACATAGGGCCTTTATTCCCTAGTCGTCTTTTGCCAACATTGGGGCTCCAATTCCTGAGTTGAGCCTTATTAGACATAGGTCCTCCATTCCCTAGTCGCCTTTTGCCAACATTAGGGCACCAATCCCTGAGTTGAGCCTTTTTAGACATAGGGCCTCCATTCCCTAGTCGCCTTCTCTGCCAACATTAGGGCTCCAATCACTGAGTTAAGCCTTTTAGACATAGGGCCTCCATTCCGTAGTCGCCTTTTTCCAACATTAGGGCTCCAATCCCTGAGTTGAGCTTTTTAGACATAGGACCTCCATTCCCTAGTCGCCTTTTGCCAACATTAGGGCTCCAATCCCTGAGTTGAGCCTTTTTAGACATAGGGCCTCCATTCCCTAGCCGCCTTTCGCCAACATTAAGGCTCCAATCTCTGAGTTGAGCCTTTGACTTAGGGCCTCCATTCCCTAGTCACCTTTTGCGAACATTAGGGCTTTAATCTTTGAGTTGAGCCTTTTAGACATAGGGCCTCCATTCCCTAGTCGCCTTTTGCCAATATTAGGGCTCCAATCCTTGAGTTGTGCCTTTTAGACATGGGGCCTCCATTCCCCAGTCTCCTTTTGCCAACATTAGGGCCCCAATCTCTTAGTTGAGCCTTTTAGACAAAGGTCCTCCATTCCCTAGTCGCCTTTTCTACCAATATTAGGGCTCCAATCCCTGAGTTGAGCCTTTTAGACATAGGGCCTCCATTCCCTAGTCGTCTTTTGCAACCATTAGTGCTCCAATCCCTGAGTTGAGCCTTTTAGACATAGGGCCTCCATTCCCTAGTCGCCTTTTGCCAACATTAGGGCTCCAATCTTTGAGTTGAGCATTTTTAGACATAGGGCCTCCATTCCCTAGTCACCCTTTGCCAACATTAGGGCTCCAATCCCTGAGTTGAGCCTTTTAGAGATAGGGCCTCCATTCCCTAGTCGTACTTTGCCAACATTAGGGCTCCAATCCCTAAGTTGAGCCTTATTAGACATAGGGCCTCCATTCCCTAGTCGCCTTTTGCCAACATTAGGGCTCCAATCCTTGAGTTGAGCCTATTTAGACATCGGGCCTCCATTCCCTAGTCGCCTTTTGCCAACATTAGGCCTCCAATCCCTGAGTTGTGCTTTCTAGACATCGGGCCTCCATTCCCTAGTCTCCTTTTGCCAACATTAGGGCTCCAATCCCTGAGTTGTGCTTTCTAGACATAGGGCCTCCATTCCCTAGTCACCTTTTGCCAACATTACGGCTCCAGTCCCTGAGTTGAGCCTTTTAGGCATACGGCCTCTATTCCCTAGTCGCTTTTTGCCAACATTAGGGCTTCAATCCCTGAGTTGAGCCTTTGACTTAGGGCCTCCATTCCCTAGTCGCCTTTTGCGAACATTAGGGCTTCAATCTTTGAGTTGAGCCTTTTAGACATAGGGCCTCCATTCCTTAGTCGCCTTTTGCCAACATTAGGGCTCCAATCCCTGAGTTGTGCCTTCTAGACATGGGGCCTCCATTCCCTAGTCTCCTTTTGCCAACATTAGGGCCCCAATCTCTTAGTTGAGCCTTTTAGACAAAGGTCCTCCATTCCTTAGTCGCCTTTTCTACCAATATTAGGGCTCCAATCCCTGAGTTGAGCCTTTTAGACATAGGGCCTCCATTCCCTAGTCGTCTTTTGCCAACATTATGGATCCAATCCCTGAGTTGAGCCTTTTCGACATGGGGCCTCCATTCCCTAGTCGCCTTTTCTGCCAACATTAGGGCTCCAATCCCTGAGTTGAGACTTTTAGACATAGGGTCTCCATTCCCTAGTCGCCTTTTGCCAACATTAGGCTCCAATCCCTGAGTTGAGCCTTTTTAGACATAGGGTTTCCATTCCCTAGTCGCCTTTTGCAACCATTAGGGCTCCAATCCCTGAGTTGAGCCTTTTAGACATAGGGCCTCCATTCCCTAGTCGCCTTTTTCTAACATTAGGGCTCCAATCATTGAGTTGAGCCTTTTTAGACATAGGGCCTCCATTCCCTAGTCACCCTTTGCCAACATTAGGGCTCCAATTCCTGAGTAGAGCCTTTAAGACATGGGGCCTCCATTCCCTAGTCTCCTTTTGCCAACATTAAGGTTCCAATCTCTTAGTTGAGCCTTTTAGACAAAGGTCCTCCATTCCCTAGTCGCCTTTTCTACCAATATTAGGGCTCCAATCCCTGAGTTGAGCCTTTTAGACATAGGGACTCCATTCCCAAGTCGCCTTTTGCCAACATTAGAGCTCCAATCTTTCAGTTGACCCTTTTTAGACATAGGCCCTCCATTCCCTAGTCGCCCTTTGCCAACATTAGGGCTCCAATCCCCTAGTTGAGCATTTTAGACATAGGGCCTCCATTCCCTAGTCATCTTTTGCCAACATTAGGGCTCCAATTCCTGAGTTGAGCCTTATTAGACATAGGGCCTCCATTACCTAGTCGCCTTTTGCCAACATTAGGGCACCAATCCCTGAGTTGAGCCTTTTTAGACATAGGGCCTCCATTCCCTAGTCGCCTTCTCTGCCAACATTAGGGCTCCAATCACTGAGTTAAGACTTTTAGACATAGGGCCTCCATTCCCTAGTCGCCTTTTGCCAACATTAGGGCTCCAATCCCTGAGTTGAGCTTTTTAGACATAGGACCTCCATTCCATAGTCGCCGTTTGCCAACATTAGGGCTCCAATCCCTGAGTTGAGCCTTCTTAGACATAGGGCCTCCATTCCCTAGCCGCCTTTCGCTAACATTAGGGCTCCAATCCCTGAGTTGAGCCTTTGTCTTAGGGCCTCCATTCCCTAGTCGCCTTTTGCGAACATTAGGGCTTCAATCTTTGAGTTGAGCCTTTTAGACATAGGGCCTCCATTCCTTAGTCGCCTTTTGCCAACATTAGGGCTCCAATCCCTGAGTTGTGCCTTCTAGACATGGGGCCTCCATTCCCTAGTCTCCTTTTGCCAACATTAGGGCCCCAATCTCTTAGTTGAGCCTTTTAGACAAAGGTCCTCCATTCCTTAGTCGCCTTTTCTACCAATATTAGGGCTCCAATCCCTGAGTTGAGCCTTTTAGACATAGGGCCTCCATTCCCTAGTCGTCTTTTGCCAACATTATGGATCCAATCCCTGAGTTGAGCCTTTTCGACATGGGGCCTCCATTCCCTAGTCGCCTTTTCTGCCAACATTAGGGCTCCAATCCCTGAGTTGAGACTTTTAGACATAGGGTCTCCATTCCCTAGTCGCCTTTTGCCAACATTAGGCTCCAATCCCTGAGTTGAGCCTTTTTAGACATAGGGTTTCCATTCCCTAGTCGCCTTTTGCAACCATTAGGGATCCAATCCCTGAGTTGAGCCTTTTAGACATAGGGCCTCCATTCCCTAGTCGCCTTTTTCCAACATTAGGGCTCCAATCTTTGAGTTGAGCCTTTTTAGACATAGGGCCTCCATTCCCTAGTCACCCTTTGCCAACATTAGGGCTCCAATTCCTGAGTAGAGCCTTTAAGAGATAGGGCCTCCATTCCCTAGTCGTTATTTGCCAACATTAGGGCTCCAATCCCTGAGTTGAGCCTTATTAGACATAGGGCCTCCATTCCCTAGTCGCCTTTTGCCAACATTAAGGTTCCAATCGCTGAGTTGAGCCTTTTAGACATGGGGCCTCTATTCCCTAGTCGCCTTTTCTGCCATCATTAGGGCTCCAATCCCTGAGTTGAGCCTTTTAGACATAGGGACTCCATTCCCTAATCGCCTTTTGCCAACATTAGGGCTCCAATCTTTGAGTTGACCCTTTTTAGACATAGGCCCTCCATTCCCTAGTCGCCCTTTGCCAACATTAGGGCTCCAATCCATGAGTTGAGCATTTTAGACATAGGGCCTCCATTCCCTAGTCGTCTTTTGAAAACATTGGGGCTCCAATTCCTGAGTTGAGCCTTATTAGACATAGGGCCTCCATTACCTAGTCGCCTTTTGCCAACATTAGGGCACCAATCCCTGAGTTGAGCCTTTTTAGACATAGGGCCTCCATTCCCTAGTCGCCTTCTCTGCCAACATTAGGGCTCCAATCACTGAGTTAAGCCTTTTAAACATAGGGCCTCCATTTCCGAGTCGCCTTTTACCAACATTAGGGCTCCAATCACTGAGTTGAGCTTTTTAGACATAGGACCTCCATTCCCTAGTCGCCAATCCCTGAGTTGATCCTTTTTATACATAGGGCCTCCATTCCCTAGCCGCCTTTCGCCAACATTAGGGCTCCAATCTCTGAGTTGAGCCTTTGACTTAGGGCCTCCATTCCCTAGTCTCCTTTTGCGAACATTAGGGCTTTAATCTTTGAGTTGAGCCTTTTAGACATAGGGCCTCCATTCCCTAGTCGCCTTTTGCCAACATTAGGGCTCCAATCCTTGAGTTGTGCCTTTTAGACATGGGGCCTCCATTCCCTAGTCTCCTTTTGCCAACATTAGGGCCCCAATCTCTTAGTTGAGCCTTTTAGACAAAGGTCCTCCATTCCCTAGTCGCCTTTTCTACCAATATTAGGGCTTCAATCCCTGAGTTGAGCCTTTTAGACATAGGGCCTCCATTCCCTAGTCGTCTTTTGAAACCATTAGGGCTCCAATCCCCGAGTTGAGCCTTTTAGACATAGAGCCTCAATTCCCTAGTCGCCTTTTGCCAACATTAGGGCTTCAATCTTTGAGTTGAGCCTTTTTAGACATAGGACCTCCATTCCCTAGTCACCCTTTGCCAACATTAGGGCTCCAATCCCTGAGTTGAGCCTTTTAGAGATAGGGCCTCCATTCCCTAGTCGTCCTTTGACAACATTAGGGCTCCAATCTCTTTGTTGAGCCTTTTAGACAAAGGTCCTCCATTCACTAGTCACCTTTTCTACCAATATTAGGGTTCCAATCCCTGAGTTGAGCCTTTTAGACATAGGGTCTCCATTCCCTAGTCGTCTTTTGCCAACATTATGGATCCAATCCCTGAATTGAGCCTTTTAGACATGGGGCCTCCATTCCCTAATCGCCTTTTCTGCCAACATTAGGGCTCCAATCCATGAGTTGAGCCTTTTAGACATAGGGCCTCCATTCCCTAGTCGCGTTTTGCCACCATTAGGCTCCAATCCCTGAGTTGAGCCTTTTTAGACATAGGGCCTCCATTCCCTAGTCGCCTTTTGCAACCATTAGGGCTCCAATCCCTGAGTTGAGCCTTTTAGACATAGGGCCTCCATTCCCTAGTCGCCTTTTGCCAACATTAGGGCTCCAATCTTTGAGTTGAGCCTTTTTAGACATAGGGCCTCCATTCCCTAGTCGCCTTTTGCCAACATTAAGGTTCCAATCGCTGAGTTGAGCCTTTTAGACATGGGGCCTCTATTCCCTAGTCGCCTTTTCTGCCATCATTAGGGCTCCAATCCCTGAGTTGAGCCTTTTAGACATAGGGACTCCATTCCCTAATCGCCTTTTGCCAACATTAGGGCTCCAATCTTTGAGTTGACCCTTTTTAGACATAGGCCCTCCATTCCCTAGTCGCCCTTTGCCAACATTAGGGCTCCAATCCATGAGTTGAGCATTTTAGACATAGGGCCTCCATTCCCTAGTCGTCTTTTGAAAACATTGGGGCTCCAATTCCTGAGTTGAGCCTTATTAGACATAGGGCCTCCATTACCTAGTCGCCTTTTGCCAACATTAGGGCACCAATCCCTGAGTTGAGCCTTTTTAGACATAGGGCCTCCATTCCCTAGTCGCCTTCTCTGCCAACATTAGGGCTCCAATCACTGAGTTAAGCCTTTTAAACATAGGGCCTCCATTTCCGAGTCGCCTTTTACCAACATTAGGGCTCCAATCACTGAGTTGAGCTTTTTAGACATAGGACCTCCATTCCCTAGTCGCCAATCCCTGAGTTGATCCTTTTTATACATAGGGCCTCCATTCCCTAGCCGCCTTTCGCCAACATTAGGGCTCCAATCTCTGAGTTAAGCCTTTGACTTAGGGCCTCCATTCCCTAGTCTCCTTTTGCGAACATTAGGGCTTTAATCTTTGAGTTGAGCCTTTTAGACATAGGGCCTCCATTCCCTAGTCGCCTTTTGCCAACATTAGGGCTCCAATCCTTGAGTTGTGCCTTTTAGACATGGGGCCTCCATTCCCTAGTCTCCTTTTGCCAACATTAGGGCCCCAATCTCTTAGTTGAGCCTTTTAGACAAAGGTCCTCCATTCCCTAGTCGCCTTTTCTACCAATATTAGGGCTTCAATCCCTGAGTTGAGCCTTTTAGACATAGGGCCTCCATTCCCTAGTCGTCTTTTGAAACCATTAGGGCTCCAATCCCCGAGTTGAGCCTTTTAGACATAGAGCCTCAATTCCCTAGTCGCCTTTTGCCAACATTAGGGCTTCAATCTTTGAGTTGAGCCTTTTTAGACATAGGACCTCCATTCCCTAGTCACCCTTTGCCAACATTAGGGCTCCAATCCCTGAGTTGAGCCTTTTAGAGATAGGGCCTCCATTCCCTAGTCGTCCTTTGACAACATTAGGGCTCCAATCTCTTTGTTGAGCCTTTTAGACAAAGGTCCTCCATTCACTAGTCACCTTTTCTACCAATATTAGGGTTCCAATCCCTGAGTTGAGCCTTTTAGACATAGGGTCTCCATTCCCTAGTCGTCTTTTGCCAACATTATGGATCCAATCCCTGAATTGAGCCTTTTAGACATGGGGCCTCCATTCCCTAATCGCCTTTTCTGCCAACATTAGGGCTCCAATCCATGAGTTGAGCCTTTTAGACATAGGGCCTCCATTCCCTAGTCGCGTTTTGCCACCATTAGGCTCCAATCCCTGAGTTGAGCCTTTTTAGACATAGGGCCTCCATTCCCTAGTCGCCTTTTGCAACCATTAGGGCTCCAATCCCTGAGTTGAGCCTTTTAGACATAGGGCCTCCATTCCCTAGTCGCCTTTTGCCAACATTAGGGCTCCAATCTTTGAGTTGAGCCTTTTTAGACATAGGGCCTCCATTCCCTAGTCGCCTTTTGCCAACATTAAGGTTCCAATCGCTGAGTTGAGCCTTTTAGACATGGGGCCTCTATTCCCTAGTCGCCTTTTCTGCCAACATTATGGCTCCAATCCCTGAGTTGAGCCTTTTAGACATAGGGACTCCATTCCCTAGTCGCCTTTTGCCAATATTAGGGCTCCAATCTTTGAGTTGACCCTTTTTAGACATAGGCCCTCCATTCCTTAGCCGCCCTTTGCCAACATTAGGGCTCCAATCCCCGAGTTGAGCATTTTAGACATAGGGCCTCCATTCCCTAGTCGTCTTTTGCCAACATTAGGGCTCCAATTCCTGAGTTGAGCCTTATTAGACATAAGACCTCTATTACCTAGTCGCCTTCTCTGCCAACATTAGGGCTCCAATCACAAAGTTAAGCCTTTTAGACATAGGGCCTCCATTCCCTAGTCGCCTTTTGCCAACATTAGGGCTCCAATCCCTGAGTTGAGCTTTTTAGACATAGGACCTCCATTCCCTAGTCGCCTTTCGCCAACATTAGGGCTCCAATCCCTGAGTTAAGCCTTTGACTTAGGGCCTTCATTCCCTAGTCGCCTTTTGCGAACATTAGGGCTTCAATCTTTGAGTTGAGCCTTTTAGACATAGGGCCTCCATTCCCTAGTCGCCTTTTGCCAACATTAGGGCTCCAATCCCTGAGTTGTGCCTTTTAGACATGGGGCCTCCATTCCCTAGTCTCCTTTTGCCAATATTAGGGACCCAATCTCTTAGTTGAGCCTTTTAGACATAGGGCCTCCATTCCCTAGTCGCCTTTTGCCAACATTAGGGCTCCAATCCCTGAGTTGTGCCTTTTAGACATGGGGCCTCCATTCCCTAGTCTCCTTTTGCCAATATTAGGGCTCCAATCCATGAGTTGAGCCTTTTAGACATAGGGCCTCCATTCCCTAGTCGCCTTTTGCCACCATTAGGCTCCAATCCCTGAGTTGAGCCTTTTTAGACATAGGGCCTCCATTCCCTAGTCGCCTTTTGCAACCATTAGGGCTCCAATCCCTGAGTTGAGCCTTTTAGACATAGGGCCTCCATTCCCTAGTCGCCTTTTGCCAACATTAGGGCTCCAATCTTTGAGTTGAGCCTTTTTAGACATAGGGCCTCCATTCCCTAGTCGCCTTATGCCAACATTAAGGTTACAATCGCTGAGTTGAGCCTTTTAGACATGGGGCCGCTATTCCCTAGTCGCCTTTTCTGCCAACATTAGGGCTCCAATCCCTGAGTTGAGCCTTTTTAGACATAGGACCTCCATTCCCTAGTCGCCTTTTGCCAACATTAATGTTCCAATCGCTGAGTTGAGCCTTATTAGACATAGGACCTCCATTCCCTAGTCGCCTTTCGCCAACATTAGGGCTCCAATCCCTGAGTTAAGCCTTTGACTTAGGGCCTTCATTCCCTAGTCGCCTTTTGCGAACATTAGGGCTTCAATCTTTGAGTTGAGCCTTTTAGACATAGGGCCTCCATTCCCTAGTCGCCTTTTGCCAACATTAGGGCTCCAATCCCTGAGTTGTGCCTTTTAGACATGGGGCCTCCATTCCCTAGTCTCCTTTTGCCAATATTAGGGCCCCAATCTCTTAGTTGAGCCTTTTAGACAAAGGTACTCCATTCCCTAGTCACCTTTTCTACCAATATTAGGGCTCCAATCCATGAGTTGAGCCTTTTAGACATAGGGCCTCCATTCCCTAGTCGCCTTTTGCCACCATTAGGCTCCAATCCCTGAGTTGAGCCTTTTTAGACATAGGGCCTCCATTCCCTAGTCGCCTTTTGCAACCATTAGGGCTCCAATCCCTGAGTTGAGCCTTTTAGACATAGGGCCTCCATTCCCTAGTCGCCTTTTGCCAACATTAGGGCTCCAATCTTTGAGTTGAGCCTTTTTAGACATAGGGCCTCCATTCCCTAGTCGCCTTTTGCCAACATTAAGGTTACAATCGCTGAGTTGAGCCTTTTAGACATAGGGCCTCCATTCCCTAGTCGCTTTTTGCCAACATTAGGGCTCCAATCCCTGAGTTGAGCCTTTTTAGACATCGGGACTCCATTCCCTAGTCGCTTTTTGCCAACATTAGGGCTCCAATCCCTAAGTTGTGCCTTTTAGACATGGGGCCTCCATTCCCTAGTCTCCTTTTGCCAACATTAGGGCCCCAATCTCTTAGTTAAGCCTTTTAGACAAAGGTCCTTCATTCCCTAGTCGCCTTTTCTACCAATATTAGGGCTCCAATCCCTGAGTTGAGCCTTTTAGACATAGGGCCTCCATTCCCTAGTCGTCTTTTGCCAACATTATGGATCCAATCCCTTAGTTGAGCCTTTTAGACATGGGGCCTCCATTCCCTTGTCGCCTTTTCTGCCAACATTAGGGCTCCAATCCTTGAGTTGAGCCTTTTAGACATAGGGCCTACATTCCCTAGTCGCCTTTTGCCAACATTAGGCTCCAATCCCTGAGTTGAGCCTTTTTAGACATAGGGCCTCCATTCCGTAGTCGCCTTTTGCAACCATTAAGGCTCCAATCCCTGAGTTGAGACTTTTAGACAAAGGGCCTCCATTCCCTAGTTGCCTTTTGCCAACATTAGGGCTCCAATCTTTGAGTTGAGCCTTTTTAGACATAGGACCTCCATTCCCTAGTCGCCTTTTGCCAACATTATTGTTCCAATCGCTGAGTTGAGCCTTATTAGACATAGGGCCTCCATTCCCTAGTCGCTTTTTGCCAACATTAGGGCTCCAATCCCTGAGTTGAGCCTTTTTAGACATCGGGCCTCCATTCCCTAGTCGCTTTTTGCCAACATTAGGGCTCCAATCCCTGAGTTGTGCCTTTTAGACATGGGGCCTCCATTCCCTAGTCTCCTTTTGCCAACATTAGGGACCCAATCTCTTAGTTGAGCCTTTTAGACAAAGGTCCTCCATTCCCTAGTCGCCTTTTCTACCAATATTAGGGCTCCAATCCCTGAGTTGAGCCTTTTAGACATAGGGCCTCCATTCCCTAGTCGCCTTTTGCCAACATTAGGGCTTCAATCTTTGAGTTGAGCCTTTTTAGACATAGGTCCTCCATTCCCTAGTCACCCTTTGCCAACATTAGGGCTCCAATCCCTGAGTTGAGCCTTATTAGACATAGGGCATCCATTCCCTAGTCGCCTTTTGCCAACATTAGGGCTCCAATCCCTGAGTTGTGCCTTTTAGACATGGGGCCTCCATTCCCCAGTCTCCTTTTGCCAACATTAGGGCCCCAATCTCTTAGTAGAGCCTTTTAGACAAAGGTCCTCCATTCTCTAGTCGCCTTTTCTACCAATATTAGGGCACCAATCCCTGAGTTGAGCCTTTTAGACATAGGGCCTCCATTCCCTAGTCGTCTTTTGCCAACATTATGGATCCAATCCCTGAGTTGAGCCTTTTAGACATGGGGCCTCCATTCCCTAGTCGCCTTTTCTGCCAACATTAGGGCTCCAATCCATGAGTTGAGCCTTTTAGACATAGGGCCTCCATTCCCTAGTCGCCTTTTGCCACCATTAGGCTCCAATCCCTGAGTTGAGCCTTTTTAGACATAGGGCCTCCATTCCCTAGTCGCCTTTTGCAACCATTAGGGCTCCAATCCCTGAGTTGAGCCTTTTAGACATAGGGCCTCCATTCCCTAGTCGCCTTTTGCCAACATTAGGGCTCCAATCTTTGAGTTGAGCCTTTTTAGACATAGGGCCTCCATTCCCTAGTCGCCTTTTGCCAACATTAAGGTTACAATCGATGAGTTGAGCCTTTTAGACATGGGGCCTCTATTCCCTATTCGCCTTTTCTGCCAACATTAGGGCTCCAATCCCTGAGTTGAGCCTTTTTAGACATAGGACCTCCATTCCCTAGTCGCCTTTTGCCAACATTAATGTTCCAATCGCTGAGTTGAGCCTTATTAGACATAGGACCTCCATTCCCTAGTCGCCTTTCGCCAACATTAGGGCTCCAATCCCTGAGTTAAGCCTTTGACTTAGGGCCTTCATTCCCTAGTCGCCTTTTGCGAACATTAGGGCTTCAATCTTTGAGTTGAGCCTTTTAGACATAGGGCCTCCATTCCCTAGTCGCCTTTTGCCAACATTAGGGCTCCAATCCCTGAGTTGTGCCTTTTAGACATGGGGCCTCCATTCCCTAGTCTCCTTTTGCCAATATTAGGGCCCCAATCTCTTAGTTGAGCCTTTTAGACAAAGGTACTCCATTCCCTAGTCACCTTTTCTACCAATATTAGGGCTCCAATCCATGAGTTGAGCCTTTTAGACATAGGGCCTCCATTCCCTAGTCGCCTTTTGCCACCATTAGGCTCCAATCCCTGAGTTGAGCCTTTTTAGACATAGGGCCTCCATTCCCTAGTCGCCTTTTGCAACCATTAGGGCTCCAATCCCTGAGTTGAGCCTTTTAGACATAGGGCCTCCATTCCCTAGTCGCCTTTTGCCAACATTAGGGCTCCAATCTTTGAGTTGAGCCTTTTTAGACATAGGGCCTCCATTCCCTAGTCGCCTTTTGCCAACATTAAGGTTACAATCGCTGAGTTGAGCCTTTTAGACATAGGGCCTCCATTCCCTAGTCGCTTTTTGCCAACATTAGGGCTCCAATCCCTGAGTTGAGCCTTTTTAGACATCGGGACTCCATTCCCTAGTCGCTTTTTGCCAACATTAGGGCTCCAATCCCTAAGTTGTGCCTTTTAGACATGGGGCCTCCATTCCCTAGTCTCCTTTTGCCAACATTAGGGCCCCAATCTCTTAGTTAAGCCTTTTAGACAAAGGTCCTTCATTCCCTAGTCGCCTTTTCTACCAATATTAGGGCTCCAATCCCTGAGTTGAGCCTTTTAGACATAGGGCCTCCATTCCCTAGTCGTCTTTTGCCAACATTATGGATCCAATCCCTTAGTTGAGCCTTTTAGACATGGGGCCTCCATTCCCTTGTCGCCTTTTCTGCCAACATTAGGGCTCCAATCCTTGAGTTGAGCCTTTTAGACATAGGGCCTACATTCCCTAGTCGCCTTTTGCCAACATTAGGCTCCAATCCCTGAGTTGAGCCTTTTTAGACATAGGGCCTCCATTCCGTAGTCGCCTTTTGCAACCATTAAGGCTCCAATCCCTGAGTTGAGACTTTTAGACAAAGGGCCTCCATTCCCTAGTTGCCTTTTGCCAACATTAGGGCTCCAATCTTTGAGTTGAGCCTTTTTAGACATAGGACCTCCATTCCCTAGTCGCCTTTTGCCAACATTATTGTTCCAATCGCTGAGTTGAGCCTTATTAGACATAGGGCCTCCATTCCCTAGTCGCTTTTTGCCAACATTAGGGCTCCAATCCTTGAGTTGAGCCTTTTTAGACATCGGGCCTCCATTCCCTAGTCGCTTTTTGCCAACATTAGGGCTCCAATCCCTGAGTTGTGCCTTTTAGACATGGGGCCTCCATTCCCTAGTCTCCTTTTGCCAACATTAGGGCCCCAATCTCTTAGTTGAGCCTTTTAGACAAAGGTCCTCCATTCCCTAGTCGCCTTTTCTACCAATATTAGGGCTCCAATCCCTGAGTTGAGCCTTTTAGACATAGGGCCTCCATTCCCTAGTCGCCTTTTGCCAACATTAGGGCTTCAATCTTTGAGTTGAGCCTTTTTAGACATAGGTCCTCCATTCCCTAGTCACCCTTTGCCAACATTAGGGCTCCAATCCCTGAGTTGAGCCTTATTAGACATAGGGCATCCATTCCCTAGTCGCCTTTTGCCAACATTAGGGCTCCAATCCCTGAGTTGTGCCTTTTAGACATGGGGCCTCCATTCCCCAGTCTCCTTTTGCCAACATTAGGGCCCCAATCTCTTAGTAGAGCCTTTTAGACAAAGGTCCTCCATTCTCTAGTCGCCTTTTCTACCAATATTAGGGCACCAATCCCTGAGTTGAGCCTTTTAGACATAGGGCCTCCATTCCCTAGTCGTCTTTTGCCAACATTATGGATCCAATCCCTGAGTTGAGCCTTTTATACATGGGGCCTCCATTCCCTAGTCGCCTTTTCTGCCAACATTAGGGCTCCAATCCATGAGTTGAGCCTTTTAGACATAGGGCCTCCATTCCCTAGTCGCCTTTTGCCACCATTAGGCTCCAATCCCTGAGTTGAGCCTTTTTAGACATAGGGCCTCCATTCCCTAGTCGCCTTTTGCAACCATTAGGGCTCCAATCCCTGAGTTGAGCCTTTTAGACATAGGGCCTCCATTCCCTAGTCGCCTTTTGCCACCATTAGGGCTCCAATCCCTGAGTTGAGCTTTTTAGACATAGGACCTCCATTCCCTAGTCGCCTTTTGCCAACATTAGGGCTCCAATCCCTGAGTTGAGCCTTTTTAGACATAGGGCCTCCATTCCCTACCTGCCTTTCGCCAACATTAGGGCTCCAATCCCTGAGTTGAGCCTATGACTTAGGGCCTTCATTCCCTAGTCGCCTTTTGCGAACATTAGGGCTTCAATCTTTGAGTTGAGCAATTTACACATAGGGCCTCCATTCCCTAGTCGCCTTTTGCCAACATTAGGGCTCCAATCCCTGAGTTGTGCCTTTTAGACATGGGGCCTCCATTCCCTAGTCTCCTTTTGCCAATATTAGGGCCCCAATCTCTTAGTTGAGCCTTTTAGACAAAGGTACTCCATTCCCTAGTCACCTTTTCTACCAATATTAGGGCTCCAATCCATGAGTTGAGCCTTTTAGACATAGGGCCTCCATTCCCTAGTCGCCTTTTGCCACCATTAGGCTCCAATCCCTGAGTTGAGCCTTTTTAGACATAGGGCCTCCATTCCCTAGTCGCCTTTTGCAACCATTAGGGCTCCAATCCCTGAGTTGAGCCTTTTAGACATAGGGCCTCCATTCCCTAGTCGCCTTTTGCCAACATTAGGGCTCCAATCTTTGAGTTGAGCCTTTTTAGACATAGGGCCTCCATTCCCTAGTCGCCTTTTGCCAACATTAAGGTTACAATCGCTGAGTTGAGCCTTTTAGACATAGGGCCTCCATTCCCTAGTCGCTTTTTGCCAACATTAGGGCTCCAATCCCTGAGTTGAGCCTTTTTAGACATCGGGACTCCATTCCCTAGTCGCTTTTTGCCAACATTAGGGCTCCAATCCCTAAGTTGTGCCTTTTAGACATGGGGCCTCCATTCCCTAGTCTCCTTTTGCCAACATTAGGGCCCCAATCTCTTAGTTAAGCCTTTTAGACAAAGGTCCTTCATTCCCTAGTCGCCTTTTCTACCAATATTAGGGCTCCAATCCCTGAGTTGAGCCTTTTAGACATAGGGCCTCCATTCCCTAGTCGTCTTTTGCCAACATTATGGATCCAATCCCTTAGTTGAGCCTTTTAGACATGGGGCCTCCATTCCCTTGTCGCCTTTTCTGCCAACATTAGGGCTCCAATCCTTGAGTTGAGCCTTTTAGACATAGGGCCTACATTCCCTAGTCGCCTTTTGCCAACATTAGGCTCCAATCCCTGAGTTGAGCCTTTTTAGACATAGGGCCTCCATTCCGTAGTCGCCTTTTGCAACCATTAAGGCTCCAATCCCTGAGTTGAGACTTTTAGACAAAGGGCCTCCATTCCCTAGTTGCCTTTTGCCAACATTAGGGCTCCAATCTTTGAGTTGAGCCTTTTTAGACATAGGACCTCCATTCCCTAGTCGCCTTTTGCCAACATTATTGTTCCAATCGCTGAGTTGAGCCTTATTAGACATAGGGCCTCCATTCCCTAGTCGCTTTTTGCCAACATTAGGGCTCCAATCCTTGAGTTGAGCCTTTTTAGACATCGGGCCTCCATTCCCTAGTCGCTTTTTGCCAACATTAGGGCTCCAATCCCTGAGTTGTGCCTTTTAGACATGGGGCCTCCATTCCCTAGTCTCCTTTTGCCAACATTAGGGCCCCAATCTTTTAGTTGAGCCTTTTAGACAAAGGTCCTCCATTCCCTAGTCGCCTTTTCTACCAATATTAGGGCTCCAATCCCTGAGTTGAGCCTTTTAGACATAGGGCCTCCATTCCCTAGTCGCCTTTTGCCAACATTAGGGCTTCAATCTTTGAGTTGAGCCTTTTTAGACATAGGTCCTCCATTCCCTAGTCACCCTTTGCCAACATTAGGGCTCCAATCCCTGAGTTGAGCCTTATTAGACATAGGGCATCCATTCCCTAGTCGCCTTTTGCCAACATTAGGGCTCCAATCCCTGAGTTGTGCCTTTTAGACATGGGGCCTCCATTCCCCAGTCTCCTTTTGCCAACATTAGGGCCCCAATCTCTTAGTAGAGCCTTTTAGACAAAGGTCCTCCATTCTCTAGTCGCCTTTTCTACCAATATTAGGGCACCAATCCCTGAGTTGAGCCTTTTAGACATAGGGCCTCCATTCCCTAGTCGTCTTTTGCCAACATTATGGATCCAATCCCTGAGTTGAGCCTTTTAGACATGGGGCCTCCATTCCCTAGTCGCCTTTTCTGCCAACATTAGGGCTCCAATCCATGAGTTGAGCCTTTTAGACATAGGGCCTCCATTCCCTAGTCGCCTTTTGCCACCATTAGGCTCCAATCCCTGAGTTGAGCCTTTTTAGACATAGGGCCTCCATTCCCTAGTCGCCTTTTGCAACCATTAGGGCTCCAATCCCTGAGTTGAGCCTTTTAGACATAGGGCCTCCATTCCCTAGTCGCCTTTTGCCAACATTAGGGCTCCAATCTTTGAGTTGAGCCTTTTTAGACATAGGGCCTCCATTCCCTAGTCGCCTTTTGCCAACATTAAGGTTACAATCGATGAGTTGAGCCTTTTAGACATGGGGCCTCTATTCCCTAGTCGCCTTTTCTGCCAACATTAGGGCTCCAATCCCTGAGTTGAGCCTTTTAGACATAGGGACCCGATTCCTTAGTCGCCTTTTGCCAACATTAGGGCTCCAATCTTTGAGTTGACCCTTTTTAGACATAGGCCCTCCTTTCCATAGCCGGCCTTTGCCAACATTTGGGCTCCAATCCCCGAGTTGAGCATTTTAGACATAGGGCCTTCATTCCCTAGTCGTCTTTTGCCAACATTATGGCTCCAATTCCTGAGTTGAGCCTTATTAGACATAGGGCCTCCATTACCTAGTCGCCTTTTGCCAACCTTAGGGCACCAATCCCTGAGTTGAGCCTTTTTAGACATAGGGCCTCCATTCCCTAGTCGCCTTCTCTGCCAACATTAGGGCTCCAATCACTGAGTTAAGCCTTTTAGACATAGGGCCTCCATTCCCTAGTCGCCTTTTGCCACCATTAGGGCTCCAATCCCTGAGTTGAGCTTTTTAGACATAGGACCTCCATTCCCTAGTCGCCTTTTGCCAACATTAGGGCTCCAATCCCTGAGTTGAGCCTTTTTAGACATAGGGCCTCCATTCCCTACCTGCCTTTCGCCAACATTAGGGCTCCAATCCCTGAGTTGAGCCTATGACTTAGGGCCTTCATTCCCTAGTCGCCTTTTGCGAACATTAGGGCTTCAATCTTTGAGTTGAGCAATTTACACATAGGGCCTCCATTCCCTAGTCGCCTTTTGCCAACATTAGGGCTCCAATCCCTGAGTTGTGCCTTTTAGACATGGGGACTCCATTCCCTAGTCTCCTTTTGCCAATATTAGGGCCCCAATCTCTTAGTTGAGCCTTTTAGACAAAGGTCCTCCATTCCCTAGTCGCCGTTTCTACCAATATTAGGGCTCCAATCCCTGAGTTGAGCCTTTTAGACATAGGGCCTCCATTCCCTAGTCGTCTTTTGCCAACACTATGGATCCAATCCCTGAGTTGAGCCTTTTAGACATGGGGCCTCCATTCCCTTGTCGCCTTTTCTGCCAATATTAGGGCTCCAATCCCTGAGTTGAGCCTTTTAGACATAGGGCCTACATTCCCTAGTCGCCTTTTGCCAACATTAGGCTCCAATCCCTGAGTTGAGCCTTTTTAGACATAGGGCCTCCATTCCGTAGTCGCCTTTTGCAACCATTAAGGCTCCAATCCCTGAGTTGAGCCTTTTAGACAAAGGGCCTCCATACCCTAGTTGCCTTTTGCCAACATTAGGGCTCCAATCTTTGAGTTGAGCCTTTTTAGACATAGGACCTCCATTCCCTAGTCGCCTTTTGCCAACATTAATGTTCCAATCGCTGAGTTGAGCCTTATTAGACATAGGGCCTCCATTCCCTAGTCGCTTTTTACCAACATTAGGGCTCCAATCCCTGAGTTGAGCCTTTTTAGACATCGGGCATCCATTCCCTAGTCGCTTTTTGCCAACATTAGGGCTCCAATCCTTGAGTTGTGCCTTTTAGACATGGGGCCTCCATTCCCTAGTCTCCTTTTGCCAACATTAGGGCCCCAATCTCTTAGTTGAGCCTTTTAGACAAAGGTCCTCCTTTCCCTAGTCGCCTTTTCTACCAATATTACGGCTCCAATCCCTGAGTTGAGCCTTTTAGACATAGGGCCTCCATTCCCTAGTAACCTTTTGCCAAAATTAGGGCTCAAATCTTTGAGTTGAGCATTTTTAGACATAGGGCCTCCATTCCCTAGTCGCCTTTTGCCAACATTAAGGTTCCAATCGCTGAGTTGAGCCTTTTAGACATGGGGCCTCTATTCCCTAGTCGCCTTTTCTGCCATCATTACGGCTCCAATCCCTGAGTTGAGCCTTTTAGACATAGGCCCTCCATTCCCTAGTCGCCCTTTGCCAACATTAGGGCTCCAATCCCCTAGTTGAGCATTTTAGACATAGGGCCTCCATTCCCTAGTCATCTTTTGCCAACATTAGGGCTCCAATTCCTGAGTTGAGCCTTATTAGACATAGGGCCTCCATTACCTAGTCGCCTTTTGCCAACATTAGGGCACCAATCCCTGAGTTGAGCCTTTTTAGACATAGGGCCTCCATTCCCTAGTCGCCTTCTCTGCCAACATTAGGGCTCCAATCACTGAGTTAAGACTTTTAGACATAGGGCCTCCATTCCCTAGTCGCCTTTTGCCAACATTAGGGCTCCAATCCCTGAGTTGAGCTTTTTAGACATAGGACCTCCATTCCATAGTCGCCGTTTGCCAACATTAGGGCTCCAATCCCTGAGTTGAGCCTTCTTAGACATAGGGCCTCCATTCCCTAGCCGCCTTTCGCTAACATTAGGGCTCCAATCCCTGAGTTGAGCCTTTGTCTTAGGGCCTCCATTCCCTAGTCGCCTTTTGCGAACATTAGGGCTTCAATCTTTGAGTTGAGCCTTTTAGACATAGGGCCTCCATTCCTTAGTCGCCTTTTGCCAACATTAGGGCTCCAATCCCTGAGTTGTGCCTTCTAGACATGGGGCCTCCATTCCCTAGTCTCCTTTTGCCAACATTAGGGCCCCAATCTCTTAGTTGAGCCTTTTAGACAAAGGTCCTCCATTCCTTAGTCGCCTTTTCTACCAATATTAGGGCTCCAATCCCTGAGTTGAGCCTTTTAGACATAGGGCCTCCATTCCCTAGTCGTCTTTTGCCAACATTATGGATCCAATCCCTGAGTTGAGCCTTTTCGACATGGGGCCTCCATTCCCTGGTCGCCTTTTCTGCCAACATTAGGGCTCCAATCCCTGAGTTGAGACTTTTAGACATAGGGTCTCCATTCCCTAGTCGCCTTTTGCCAACATTAGGCTCCAATCCCTGAGTTGAGCCTTTTTAGACATAGGGTTTCCATTCCCTAGTCGCCTTTTGCAACCATTAGGGATCCAATCCCTGAGTTGAGCCTTTTAGACATAGGGCCTCCATTCCCTAGTCGCCTTTTTCCAACATTAGGGCTCCAATCTTTGAGTTGAGCCTTTTTAGACATAGGGCCTCCATTCCCTACTCACCCTTTGCCAACATTAGGGCTCCAATTCCTGAGTAGAGCCTTTAAGAGATAGGGCCTCCATTCCCTAGTCGTTATTTGCCAACATTAGGGCTCCAATCCCTGAGTTGAGCCTTATTAGACATAGGGGCTCCATTCCCTAGTCGCCTTTTGCCAACATTAAGGTTCCAATCGCTGAGTTGAGCCTTTTAGACATGGGGCCTCTATTCCCTAGTCGCCTTTTCTGCCATCATTAGGGCTCCAATCCCTGAGTTGAGCCTTTTAGACATAGGGACTCCATTCCCTAATCGCCTTTTGCCAACATTAGGGCTCCAATCTTTGAGTTGACCCTTTTTAGACATAGGCCCTCCATTCCCTAGTCGCCCTTTGCCAACATTAGGGCTCCAATCCATGAGTTGAGCATTTTAGACATAGGGCCTCCATTCCCTAGTCGCCTTTTGAAAACATTGGGGCTCCAATTCCTGAGTTGAGCCTTATTAGACATAGGGCCTCCATTACCTAGTCGCCTTTTGCCAACATTAGGGCACCAATCCCTGAGTTGAGCCTTTTTAGACATAGGGCCTCCATTCCCTAGTCGCCTTCTCTGCCAACATTAGGGCTCCAATCACTGAGTTAAGCCTTTTAAACATAGGGCCTCCATTTCCTAGTCGCCTTTTACCAACATTAGGGCTCCAATCACTGAGTTGAGCTTTTTAGACATAGGACCTCCATTCCCTAGTCGCCAATCCCTGAGTTGATCCTTTTTATACATAGGGCCTCCATTCCCTAGCCACCTTTCGCCAACATTAGGGCTCCAATCTCTGAGTTGAGCCTTTGACTTAGGGCCTCCATTCCCTAGTCTCCTTTTGCGAACATTAGGGCTTTAATCTTTGAGTTGAGCCTTTTAGACATAGGGCCTCCATTCCCTAGTCGCCTTTTGCCAACATTAGGGCTCCAATCCTTGAGTTGTGCCTTTTAGACATGGGGCCTCCATTCCCTAGTCTCCTTTTGCCAACATTAGGGCCCCAATCTCTTAGTTGAGCCTTTTAGACAAAGGTCCTCCATTCCCTAGTCGCCTTTTCTACCAATATTAGGGCTTCAATCCCTGAGTTGAGCCTTTTAGACATAGGGCCTCCATTCCCTAGTCGTCTTTTGAAACCATTAGGGCTCCAATCCCCGAGTTGAGCCTTTTAGACATAGAGCCTCAATTCCCTAGTCGCCTTTTACCAACATTAGGGCTCCAATCACTGAGTTGAGCTTTTTAGACATAGGACCTCCATTCCCTAATCGCCAATCCCTGAGTTGATCCTTTTTATACATAGGGCCTCCATTCCCTAGCCGCCTTTCGCCAACATTAGGGCTCCAATCTCTGAGTTGAGCCTTTGACTTAGGGCCTCCATTCCCTAGTCTCCTTTTGCGAACATTAGGGCTTTAATCTTTGAGTTGAGCCTTTTAGACATAGGGCCTCCATTCCCTAGTCGCCTTTTGCCAACATTAGGGCTCCAATCCTTGAGTTGTGCCTTTTAGACATGGGGCCTCCATTCCCTAGTCTCCTTTTGCCAACATTAGGGCCCCAATCTCTTAGTTGAGCCTTTTAGACAAAGGTCCTCCATTCCCTAGTCGCCTTTTCTACCAATATTAGGGCTTCAATCCCTGAGTTGAGCCTTTTAGACATAGGGCCTCCATTCCCTAGTCGTCTTTTGAAACCATTAGGGCTCCAATCCCCGAGTTGAGCCTTTTAGACATAGAGCCTCAATTCCCTAGTCGCCTTTTGCCAACATTAGGGCTTCAATCTTTGAGTTGAGCCTTTTTAGACATAGGACCTCCATTCCCTAGTCACCCTTTGCCAACATTAGGGCTCCATTCCCTAGTCGCCTTTTTCCAACATTAGGGATCCAATCCCTGAGTTGATCCATTTTAGACATAGAGCCTCCGTTCCCTAGTCACCTTTTGCCAATATTAGAGCTCCAATTCATGAGTTGAGCCTATTAGACACGGGGCCTCCATTCCCTAGTCGCCTTTTCTGCCAACATTAGGGCTCCAATCGTTGAGTTGAGCCTTTTAGACATGGCGCCTCTATTGCCTAGTCGCCTTTTCTGCGAACATTAGGGCTCCAATCCCTGAGTTGAGCCTTTTAGACATGGGGCCTCCATTCCCTAGTCGCCTTTTCTGCCAACATTAGGGCTCCAATCCCTGAGTTGAGCCTTTTAGACATAGGGCCTCCATTCCCTAGTCGCCTTTTGCCAACATTAGGGCTCCAATCTTTGAGTTGAGCCTTTTTAGACATAGGGCCTCCATTCCCTAGTCGCCTTTTGCCAACATTAATGTTCCAATCGCTGAGTTGAGCCTTTTAGACATAGGGCCTCTATTCCCTAGTTGCCTTTTCTGCCAACATTAGGGCTCCAATCCCTGAGTTGAGCCTTTTAGACATAGGGACTCCATTCTCTAGACGCCTTTTGCCAACATTAGGGCTCCAATCTTTGAGTTGACCCTTTTTAGACATAGGCCCTCTATTCCCTAGTCGCCCTTTGCCAACATTAGGGCTCCAATCCCCGAGTTGAGCATTTTAGACATAGGGCCTCCATTACCTAGTCGCCGTTTGCCAACATTAGGGCACCAATCCCTGAGTTGAGCCTTTTTAGACATAGGGCCTCCATTCCCTAGTCGCCTTCTCTGCCAACATTAGGGCTCCAATCACTGAGTTAAGCCTTTTAGACATAGGGCCTCCATTCCCTAGTCGCCTTTTGCCAACATTAGGGCTCCAATCCCTGAGTTAAGCCTTTTTAGACATAGGGCCTCCATTCCCTAGCCGCCTTTCGCCAACATTAGGGCTCCAATCCCTGAGTTGAGCCTTTGACTTAGGGCCTCCATTCCCTAGTCGTCTTTTGCGAACATTAGGGCTTCAATCTTTGAGTTGAGCCTTTTAGACATAGGTCCTCCATTCCCTAGTCGCCTTTTGCCAACATTAGGGCTCCAATCCCTGAGTTGTGCCTTCTAGACATGGGGCCTCCATTCCCTAGTCTCCTTTTGCCAACATTAGGGCCCCAATCTCTTAGTTGAGCCTTTTAGACAAAGGTCCTCCATTCCCTAGTCGCCTTTTCTACCAATATTAGGGCTCCAATCCCTGAGTTGAGCCTTTTAGACATAGGGCCTCCATTCCCTAGTCGTCTTTTGCCAACATTATGGATCCAATCCCTGAGTTGAGCCTTTTAGACATGGGGCCTCCATTCCCTAGTCGCCTTTTCTGCCAACATTAGGGATCTAATCCCTGAGTTGAGCCTTTTAGACATAGGGTCTCCATTCCCTAGTCTCCTTTTGCCAACATTAGGCTCCAATCCCTGTGTTGAGCCTTTTTAGACATAGGGCCTCCATTCCCTAGTTGCCTTTTGCAACCATTAGGGCTCCAATCCCTGAGTTGAGCCTTTTATACATAGGGCCTCCATTCCCTAATCGCCTTTTGCCAATATTAGGGCTTCAATCTTTGAGTTGAGCCTTTTTAGACATAGGGTCTCCATTCCCTAGTCACCCTTTGCCAACATTAGGGCTCCAATCCCTGAGTTGAGCCTTATTAGACATAGGGCATCCATTCCCTAGTCGCCTTTTGCCAACATTAGGGCTCCAATCCCTGAGTTGTGCCTTTTAGACATGGGGCCTCCATTCCATAGTCTCCTTTTGCCAACATTAGGGCCCCAATCTCTTTGTTGAGCCTTTTAGACAAAGGTCCTCCATTCACTAGTCACCTTTTCTACCAATATTAGGGTTCCAATCCCTGAGTTGAGCCTTTTAGACATAGGGTCTCAATTCCCTAGTCGTCTTTTGCCAACATTATGGATCCAATCCCTGAATTGAGCCTTTTAGACATGGGGCCTCCATTCCCTAATCGCCTTTTCTGCCAACATTAGGGCTCCAATCCATGAGTTGAGCCTTTTAGACATAGGGCCTCCATTCCCTAGTCGCGTTTTGCCACCATTAGGCTCCAATCCCTGAGTTGAGCCTTTTTAGACATAGGGCCTCCATTCCCTAGTCGCCTTTTGCAACCATTAGGGCTCCAATCCCTGAGTTGAGCCTTTTAGACATAGGGCCTCCATTCCCTAGTCGCCTTTTGCCAACATTAGGGCTCCAATCTTTGAGTTGAGCCTTTTTAGACATAGGGCCTCCATTCCCTAGTCGCCTTTTGCCAACATTAAGGTTCCAATCGCTGAGTTGAGCCTTTTAGACATGGGGCCTCTATTCCCTAGTCGCCTTTTCTGCCAACATTATGGCTCCAATCCCTGAGTTGAGCCTTTTAGACATAGGGACTCCATTCCCTAGTCGCCTTTTGCCAATATTAGGGCTCCAATCTTTGAGTTGACCCTTTTTAGACATAGGCCCTCCATTCCTTAGCCGCCCTTTGCCAACATTAGGGCTCCAATCCCCGAGTTGAGCATTTTAGACATAGGGCCTCCATTCCCTAGTCATCTTTTGCCAACATTAGGGCTCCAATTCCTGAGTTGAGCCTTATTAGACATAAGACCTCTATTACCTAGTCGCCTTTTGCCAACATTAGGGCAGCAATCCCTGAGTTGAGCCTTTTTAGACATAGGGCCTCCATTCCCTAGTCGCCTTCTCTGCCAACATTAGGGCTCCAATCACAGAGTTAAGCCTTTTAGACATAGGGCCTCCATTCCCTAGTCGCCTTTTGCCAACATTAGGGCTCCAATCCCTGAGTTGAGCTTTTTAGACATAGGACCTCCATTCCCTAGTCGCCTTTCGCCAACATTAGGGCTCCAATCCCTGAGTTAAGCCTTTGACTTAGGGCCTTCATTCCCTAGTCGCCTTTTGCGAACATTAGGGCTTCAATCTTTGAGTTGAGCCTTTTAGACATAGGGCCTCCATTCCCTAGTCGCCTTTTGCCAACATTAGGGCTCCAATCCCTGAGTTGTGCCTTTTAGACATGGGGCCTCCATTCCCTAGTCTCCTTTTGCCAATATTAGGGCCCCAATCTCTTAGTTGAGCCTTTTAGAAAAAGGTCCTCCATTCCCTAGTCACCTTTTCTACCAATATTAGGGCTCCAATCCATGAGTTGAGCCTTTTAGACATAGGGCCTCCATTCCCTAGTCGCCTTTTGCCACCATTAGGCTCCAATCCCTGAGTTGAGCCTTTTTAGACATAGGGCCTCCATTCCCTAGTCGCCTTTTGCAACCATTAGGGCTCCAATCCCTGAGTTGAGCCTTTTAGACATAGGGCCTCCATTCCCTAGTCGCCTTTTGCCAACATTAGGGCTCCAATCTTTGAGTTGAGCCTTTTTAGACATAGGGCCTCCATTCCCTAGTCGCCTTTTGCCAACATTAAGGTTACAATCGCTGAGTTGAGCCTTTTAGACATGGGGCCTCTATTCCCTAGTCGCCTTTTCTGCCAACATTAGGGCTCCAATCCCTGAGTTGAGCCTTTTTAGACATAGGACCTCCATTCCCTAGTCGCCTTTTGCCAACATTAATGTTCCAATCGCTGAGTTGAGCCTTATTAGACATAGGACCTCCATTCCCTAGTCGCCTTTCGCCAACATTAGGGCTCCAATCCCTGAGTTAAGCCTTTGACTTAGGGCCTTCATTCCCTAGTCGCCTTTTGCGAACATTAGGGCTTCAATCTTTGAGTTGAGCCTTTTAGACATAGGGCCTCCATTCCCTAGTCGCCTTTTGCCAACATTAGGGCTCCAATCCCTGAGTTGTGCCTTTTAGACATGGGGCCTCCATTCCCTAGTCTCCTTTTGCCAATATTAGGGCCCCAATCTCTTAGTTGAGCCTTTTAGACAAAGGTACTCCATTCCCTAGTCACCTTTTCTACCAATATTAGGGCTCCAATCCATGAGTTGAGCCTTTTAGACATAGGGCCTCCATTCCCTAGTCGCCTTTTGCCACCATTAGGCTCCAATCCCTGAGTTGAGCCTTTTTAGACATAGGGCCTCCATTCCCTAGTCGCCTTTTGCAACCATTAGGGCTCCAATCCCTGAGTTGAGCCTTTTAGACATAGGGCCTCCATTCCCTAGTCGCCTTTTGCCAACATTAGGGCTCCAATCTTTGAGTTGAGCCTTTTTAGACATAGGGCCTCCATTCTCTAGTCGCCTTTTGCCAACATTAAGGATAAAATCGCTGAGTTGAGCCTTTTAGACATAGGGCCTCCATTCCCTAGTCGCTTTTTGCCAACATTAGGGCTCCAATCCCTGAGTTGTGCCTTTTTAGACATCGGGACTCCATTCCCTAGTCGCTTTTTGCCAACATTAGGGCTCCAATCCCTAAGTTGTGCCTTTTAGACATGGGGCCTCCATTCCCTAGTCTCCTTTTGCCAACATTAGGGCCCCAATCTCTTAGTTAAGCCTTTTAGACAAAGGTCCTTCATTCCCTAGTCGCCTTTTCTACCAATATTAGGGCTCCAATCCCTGAGTTGAGCCTTTTAGACATAGGGCCTCCATTCCCTAGTCGTCTTTTGCCAACATTATGGATCCAATCCCTTAGTTGAGCCTTTTAGACATGGGGCCTCCATTCCCTTGTCGCCTTTTCTGCCAACATTAGGGCTCCAATCCTTGAGTTGAGCCTTTTAGACATAGGGCCTACATTCCCTAGTCGCCTTTTGCCAACATTAGGCTCCAATCCCTGAGTTGAGCCTTTTTAGACATAGGGCCTCCATTCCGTAGTCGCCTTTTGCAACCATTAAGGCTCCAATCCCTGAGTTGAGACTTTTAGACAAAGGACCTCCATTCCCTAGTTGCCTTTTGCCAACATTAGGGCTCCAATCTTTGAGTTGAGCCTTTTTAGACATAGGACCTCCATTCCCTAGTCGCCTTTTGCCAACATTATTGTTCCAATCGCTGAGTTGAGCCTTATTAGACATAGGGCCTCCATTCCCTAGTCGCTTTTTGCCAACATTAGGGCTCCAATCCCTGAGTTGAGCCTTTTTAGACATCGGGCCTCCATTCCCTAGTCGCTTTTTGCCAACATTAGGGCTCCAATCCCTGAGTTGTGCCTTTTAGACATGGGGCCTCCATTCCCTAGTCTCCTTTTGCCAACATTAGGGCCCCAATCTCTTAGTTGAGCCTTTTAGACAAAGGTCCTCCATTCCCTAGTCGCCTTTTCTACCAATATTAGGGCTCCAATCCCTGAGTTGAGCCTTTTAGACATAGGGCCTCCATTCCCTAGTCGCCTTTTGCCAACATTAGGGCTTCAATCTTTGAGTTGAGCCTTTTTAGACATAGGTCCTCCATTCCCTAGTCACCCTTTGCCAACATTAGGGCTCCAATCCCTGAGTTGAGCCTTATTAGACATAGGGCATCCATTCCCTAGTCGCCTTTTGCCAACATTAGGGCTCCAATCCCTGAGTTGTGCCTTTTAGACATGGGGCCTCCATTCCCCAGTCTCCTTTTGCCAACATTAGGGCCCCAATCTCTTAGTAGAGCCTTTTAGACAAAGGTCCTCCATTCTCTAGTCGCCTTTTCTACCAATATTAGGGCACCAATCCCTGAGTTGAGCCTTTTAGACATAGGGCCTCCATTCCCTAGTCGTCTTTTGCCAACATTATGGATCCAATCCCTGAGTTGAGCCTTTTAGACATGGGGCCTCCATTCCCTAGTCGCCTTTTCTGCCAACATTAGGGCTCCAATCCATGAGTTGAGCCTTTTAGACATAGGGCCTCCATTCCCTAGTCGCCTTTTGCCACCATTAGGCTCCAATCCCTGAGTTGAGCCTTTTTAGACATAGGGCCTCCATTCCCTAGTCGCCTTTTGCAACCATTAGGGCTCCAATCCCTGAGTTGAGCCTTTTAGACATAGGGCCTCCATTCCCTAGTCGCCTTTTGCCAACATTAGGGCTTCAATCTTTGAGTTGAGCCTTTTTAGACATAGGGCCTCCATTCCCTAGTCGCCTTTTGCCAACATTAAGGTTACAATCGATGAGTTGAGCCTTTTAGACATGGGGCCTCTATTCCCTAGTCGCCTTTTCTGCCAACATTAGGGCTCCAATCCCTGAGTTGAGCCTTTTAGACATAGGGACCCGATTCCTTAGTCGCCTTTTGCCAACATTAGGGCTCCAATCTTTGAGTTGACCCTTTTTAGACATAGGCCCTCCTTTCCCTAGCCGGCCTTTGCCAACATTTGGGCTCCAATCCCCGAGTTGAGCATTTTAGACATAGGGCCTTCATTCCCTAGTCGTCTTTTGCCAACATTATGGCTCCAATTCCTGAGTTGAGCCTTATTAGACATAGGGCCTCCATTACCTAGTCGCCTTTTGCCAACCTTAGGGCACCAATCCCTGAGTTGAGCCTTTTTAGACATAGGGCCTCCATTCCCTAGTCGCCTTCTCTGCCAACATTAGGGCTCCAATCACTGAGTTAAGCCTTTTAGACATAGGGCCTCCATTCCCTAGTCGCCTTTTGCCACCATTAGGGCTCCAATCCCTGAGTTGAGCTTTTTAGACATAGGACCTCCATTCCCTAGTCGCCTTTTGCCAACATTAGGGCTCCAATCCCTGAGTTGAGCCTTTTTAGACATAGGGCCTCCATTCCCTACCCGCCTTTCGCCAACATTAGGGCTCCAATCCCTGAGTTGAGCCTATGACTTAGGGCCTTCATTCCCTAGTCGCCTTTTGCGAACATTAGGGCTTCAATCTTTGAGTTGAGCCATTTACACATAGGGCCTCCATTCCCTAGTCGCCTTTTGCCAACATTAGGGCTCCAATCCCTGAGTTGTGCCTTTTAGACATGGGGACTCCATTCCCTAGTCTCCTTTTGCCAATATTAGGGCCCCAATCTCTTAGTTGAGCCTTTTAGACAAAGGTCCTCCATTCCCTAGTCGCCGTTTCTACCAATATTAGGGCTCCAATCCCTGAGTTGAGCCTTTTAGACATAGGGCCTCCATTCCCTAGTCGTCTTTTGCCAACACTATGGATCCAATCCCTGAGTTGAGCCTTTTAGACATGGGGCCTCCATTCCCTTGTCGCCTTTTCTGCCAATATTAGGGCTCCAATCCCTTAGTTGAGCCTTTTAGACATAGGGCCTACATTCCCTAGTCGCCTTTTGCCAACATTAGGCTCCAATCCCTGAGTTGAGCCTTTTTAGACATAGGGCCTCCATTCCGTAGTCGCCTTTTGCAACCATTAAGGCTCCAATCCCTGAGTTGAGCCTTTTAGACAAAGGGCCTCCATACCCTAGTTGCCTTTTGCCAACATTAGGGCTCCAATCTTTGAGTTGAGCCTTTTTAGACATAGGACCTCCATTCCCCTAGTCGCCTTTTGCCAACATTAATGTTCCAATCGCTGAGTTGAGCCTTATTAGACATAGGGCCTCCATTCCCTAGTCGCTTTTTACCAACATTAGGGCTCCAATCCCTGAGTTGAGCCTTTTTAGACATCGGGCATCCATTCCCTAGTCGCTTTTTGCCAACATTAGGGCTCCAATCCTTGAGTTGTGCCTTTTAGACATGGGGCCTCCATTCCCTAGTCTCCTTTTGCCAACATTAGGGCCCCAATCTCTTAGTTGAGCCTTTTAGACAAAGGTCCTCCTTTCCCTAGTCGCCTTTTCTACCAATATTACGGCTCCAATCCCTGAGTTGAGCCTTTTAGACATAGGGCCTGCATTCCCTAGTCGTCTTTTGCCAACATTATGGATCCAATCCCTCAGTTGAGCCTTTTAGACATGGGGCCTCCATTCCCTAGTCGCCTTTTCTGCCAACATTAGGGCTCCAATCCCAAAGTTGAGCCTTTTAGACATAGGGCCTCCATTCCCTAGTCGCCTTTTGCCAACATTAGGCTCCAATCCCTGAGTTGAGCCTTTTTAGACATAGGGCCTCCATTCCGTAGTCGCCTTTTGCAACCATTAGGGCTCCAATCCCTGAGTTGAGCCTTCTAGACATAGGGCCTCCATTCCCTAGTAACCTTTTGCCAAAATTAGGGCTCAAATCTTTGAGTTGAGCATTTTTAGACATAGGGCCTCCATTCCCTAGTCGCCTTTTGCCAACATTAAGGTTCCAATCGCTGAGTTGAGCCTTATTAGACAGAGGGACTCCATTCCCTAGTCGCCTTTTGCCAACATTAGGGATCCAATCCCTGAGTTGAGCCTTTTTAGACATCGGGCCTCCATTCCCTAGTCGCCTTTTGCCAACATTAGGGCTCCAATCCCTGAGTTGTGCCTGTTAGACATGGGGCCTCCATTCCCTAGTCTCCTTTTGCCAACATTAAGGTTTCAATCGCTGAGTTGAGCCTTTTAGACATGGGGCCTCTATTCCCTAGTTGCCTTTTCTGCCAACATTAGGGCTCCAATCCCTGAGTTGAGCCTTTTATACATAGGGACTCCATTCCCTAGTCGCCTTTTGCCAACATTAGGGCTCCAATCTTTGAGTTGACCCTTTTTAGACATAGGCCCTCCATTCCCTAGTCGCCCTTTGCCAACATTAAGGTTCCAATCGCTGAGTTGAGCCTTTTAGACATGGGGCCTCCATTCCCTAGTCGCCTTTTCTGCCAACATTAGGGCTCCAATCTCTGAGTTGAGCCTTTTAGACATAGGGCCTCCATTCCCTAGTTGCCTTTTGCCAACATTAGGGCTTCAATCTTTGAGTTAACCCTTTTTAGACATAGGCCCTCCATTCCCTAGTCGCCCTTTGCCAACATTAGGGCTCCAATCCCCGAGTTGAGCATTTTAGACATAGGGCCACCATTCCCTAGTCGTCTTTTTCCAACATTAGGGCTCTAATTCCTGAGTTGAGCCTTATTAGACATAGGGCCTCCATTACCTAGTCGCCTTTTGCCAACATTAGGGCACCAATCTATGAGTTGAGCCTTTTTAGACATAGGGCCTCCATTCCCTAGTCGCCTTCTCTGCCAACATTAGGGCTCCAATCACTGAGTTAAGCCTTTTAGACATAGGGCCTCCATTCCCTAGTCGCCTTTGCCAACATTAGGGCTCCAATCCCTGTGTTGAGCTTTTTAGACATAGGACCTCCATTCCCTAGTCGCCTTTTGCCAACATTAGGGCTCCAATCCCTGAGTTCAGCCTTTTAGACATAGGGCCTCCATTCCCTAGTCGCCTTTCGCCAACATTAGGGCTCCAATCCCTGAGTTGAGCCTTTGACTTAGGGCCTCCATTCCCTAGTCGCCTTTTGCGAACATTAGGGCTTCAATCTTTGTTGGCAAAAGGGACCTAGGGAATGGAGGTCCTATGTCTAAAAAGGCTCAACTCAGGGCTTGGAGCCCTAATGTTGGCAAAAGGCGACTAGGGAATGGAGGCCCTATGTGTAAAAGGCTCAACTCAGGGACTGGAGCCGTAATATTGGCAAAAGGTAACTAGGTAATGGAGGCCCTATGTCTAATAAGACTTAACTCAGGGATTGAAGCCCTAATGTTGGCAAAAGGCGACTAGGGAATGGAGGCTCTATGTCTAAAATGCTCAACTCAGGGATTAGAGCCCTAATGTTGGCAAAAAGCTACTAAGGAATGGAGGCCATATGTCTAAAAAGGCTCAACTCTGGGATTGGAGCTTTAATGTTGGCAAAGGGCGACTAGGGAATGGAGGCCCTATATCTAAAAAGGCTTAACTCAAAGATTGGAGCCCTAATGTTGGCAAAACGCAACTAGGGAATGGAGTCCCTATGTCTAAAAGGCTCAACTCAGGGATTGAAGCCCTAATGATGGCAGAAAACGCGACTAGGGAATGGAGGCCCCATGTCTAAAAGTCTCAACTCAGGGATTGGAGCCTTAATGTTGGCAAAAGGCGACTAGGGAATGGAGGCCCTATGTCTAAAAGGCTCAACTCAGGGACTAGAGTCGTAATGTTGGCAAAAAGCAACTAGGGAATGGAGGCCCTATGTCTAAAAAGGCTCAACTCAGGGATTGGAGCCCTAATGTTGGCAAAAGGCGACTAGGGAATGGAGGCCCTATGTGTAAAAGGCTCAACTCAGGGACTAAAGCCGTAATGTTGGCAAAAGGCAACTAGGTAATGGAGGCCCTATGTCTAAAAAGACTCAACACAGGGATTGAAGCCCTAATGTTGGCAAAAGGCGACTAGGGAATGGAGGCTCTATGTCTAAAAAACTCAACTCAGGGATTGGAGCCCTAATGTTGGTAGAAAAGGCGACTAGGGAATGGAGGCCCCATGTCTAAAAGGCTCAACTCAGGGATTGGAGCCTTAATGTTTGCAAAAGACAACTAGGGAATGGAGGCCCTATGTCTAAAAGGCTCAACTTAGGGATTGGAACCCTAATGTTGGCAGAAAAGGTGACTAGGGAATGGATGCCCCATGTCTAAAAGGCTCAACTCAGGGGTTGGAGTCCTAATGTTGGCAAAGGGCGACTAGGGAATGGAGGCCCTATATCTAAAAAGGCTCAACCCAAAAATTGGAGCCCTAATGTTGGCAAAAGCCCACTAGGGAATGGAGTCCCTATGTCTAAAAGGCTCAACTCAGGTATTGGAGCCCTAATGTTTGCAGAAAAGGCGACAAGGGAATGGAGGCCCAATGTCTAAAAGGCTCAACTCAGGGATTGGAGCCCTAATGTTGGCAGAAAAGGCGACTGGGGAATAGAGGCCCCATGTATAAAAGGCTCAACTCAGGGATTGAAGCCTTAATATTGGCAAAAGGCGACCAGGGAATGGAGGCCATATGTATAAAAAGGCTCAACTCAGGGATTGGAGCTTTAATGTTGGCAAAGGGCGACTAGGAAATGGAGGCCCTATATCTAAAAAGGCTCCACTCAAAGATTGGAGCCCAAATGATGGCAAAAGGCAACTAGGGAATGGAGGCCCCATGTCTAAAAGGCTCAACTCAGGGATTGGAGCTTTAATGTTGGCAAAAGGCGACTAGGGAATGGAGGCCCCATGTCTAAAAGTCTCAACTCAGGGATTGGAGCCTTAATGTTGGCAAAAGGCGACTAGGGAATGGAGGCCCTATGTCTAAAAGGCTCAACTCAGGGACTAGAGTCGTAATGTTGGCAAAAAGCAACTAGGGAATGGAGGCCCTATGTCTAAAAAGGCTCAACTCAGGGATTGGAGCCCTAATGTTGGCAAAAGGCGACTAGGGAATGGAGGCCCTATGTGTAAAAGGCTCAACTCAGGGACTAAAACCGTAATGTTGGCAAAAGGCAACTAGGTAATGGAGGCCCTATGTCTAAAAAGACTCAACACAGGGATTGAAGCCCTAATGTTGGCAAAAGGCGACTAGGGAATGGAGGCTCTATGTCTAAAAAACTCAACTCAGGGATTGGAGCCCTAATGTTGGTAGAAAAGGCGACTAGGGAATGGAGGCCCCATGTCTAAAAGGCTCAACTCAGGGATTGGAGCCTTAATGTTGGCAAAAGGCAACTAGGGAATGGAGGCCCTATGTCTAAAAGGCTCAACTTAGGGATTGGAACCCTAATGTTGGCAGAAAAGGTGACTAGGGAATGGATGCCCCATGTCTAAAAGGCTCAACTCAGGGGTTGGAGTCCTAATGTTGGCAAAGGGCGACTAGGGAATGGAGGCCCTATATCTAAAAAGGCTCAACCCAAAAATTGGAGCCCTAATGTTGGCAAAAGCCCACTAGGGAATGGAGTCCCTATGTCTAAAAGGCTCAACTCAGGTATTGGAGCCCTAATGTTTGCAGAAAAGGCGACTAGGGAATGGAGGCCCAATGTCTAAAAGGCTCAACTCAGGGATTGGAGCCCTAATGTTGGCAAAAGGCGACTAGGGAATGGAGGCCCTATGTCTAAAAGGCTCAACTCAAAGATTGAAGCCCTAATGTTCGCAAAAGGCGACTAGGGAATGAAGGCCCTAAGTCAAAGGCTTAACTCAGGGATTGGAGCCCTAATGTTGGCGAAAGGCGACTGGGGAATAGAGGCCCCATGTATAAAAGGCTCAACTCAGGGATTGAAGCCTTAATATTGGCAAAAGGCGACCAGGGAATGGAGGCCATATGTATAAAAAGGCTCAACTCAGGGATTGGAGCTTTAATGTTGGCAAAGGGCGACTAGGAAATGGAGGCCCTATATCTAAAAAGGCTCAACTCAAAGATTGGAGCCCAAATGATGGCAAAAGGCAACTAGGGAATGGAGGCCCAATGTCTAAAAGGCTCAACTCAGGGATTGGAGCCTTAATGTTGGCAAAAGGCGACTAGGGAATGGAGGCCCTATGTGTAAAAGGCTCAACTTAGGGATTGGAGCCTTAATGTTGGCAAAAAATGACTAGGCAATGGAGGCCCTATGTCTAAAAGGCTCAACTCAGGGATTGGAGCCCTAATGTTGGCAGAAAAGGCGACTAGGGAAGAGAGGCCCCATGTATAAAAGGCTCAACTCAGGGATTGGAGCCTTAATGTTGGCAAAAGGCGACTAGGGATTGGAGGCCCCTTGTCTAAAAGGCTCAACTCATGGATTGGAGTCCTAATGTTGGCAAAAGGCGACTAGAGAATAGAGGCCCCATATCTAAAATGCTCAAATCAGGGATTGGAGCCCTAATATTGGCAAAGGGCGACTAAGGAATGGAGGCCCTATGTCTAAAAAGTCTCAACTCAAAGATTGGAGCCCTAATGTTGGCAAAGGGCGACTAGGGAATGGAGGCCCTTTGTCTAAAAGGCTCAACTCAGGTATTGGAGCCCTAATGTTGGCAGAAAAGGCGACTAGGGAATAGAGGCACCATGTCTAAAAGGCTCACATCAGGGATTGGAGCCTTAATGTTGGCAAAAGGCGACTAGGGAATGGAGGTCCAATGTCTAAAAGGCTCAACTCAAGGATTTGAGCCCTAATGTTGGCATAAAAGGCGACTAGGGAATGGAGGTCCTGTGTCTAAAAGGCTCAACTCAGGGATTGGAGCCCTAATATTGGTAGAAAAGGCGACTAGGGAATGGAGGCCCTATGTGTAAAAGGCTCAACTCAGGGATTGGAGCCCTAATGTTGGCAAAGGGTGACTAGGGAATGAAGGCCCAACGGTTAAAAGGCTCAACTCATGGATTGGAGCCCTAATGTTTGCAGAAAAGGCGACTAGGGAATAGAGGCCCCATGTATAAAAGGCTCAACTCAGGGATTGGAGCCATAATATTGGCAAAAGGCGACCAGGGAAAAGAGGCCATATGTCTAAAAAGGCTCAACTCAGAGATTGGAGCTTTAATGTTGGCAAAGGGCGACTAGGAAATGGAGGCCCTATATCTAAAAAGGCTCAACTCAAAGATTGGAGCCCTAATGATGGCAAAAGGCAACTAGGGAATGGAGGCCCCATGTCTAAAAGGCTCAACTCAGGGATTGGAGCCTTAATGTTGGCAAAAGGCGACTAGGGAATGGAGGCCCTATGTGTAAAAGGCTCAACTTAGGGATTAGAGCCTTAATGTTGGCAAAAAATGACTAGGGAATGGAGGCCCTATGTCTAAAAGGCTCAACTCAGGGATTGGAGCCCTAATGTTGGCAGAAAAAGCGACTAGGGAATAGAGGCCCCATGTATAAAAGGCTCAACTCAGGGATTGGAGCCTTAATGTTGGCAAAAGGCGACTAGGGAATGGAGGTCCCTTGTCTAAAAGGCTCAACTCATGGATTGGAGTCCTAATGTTGGCAAAAGGCGACTAGAGAATAGAGGCCCCATATCTAAAATGCTCAAATCAGGGATTAGATCCCTAATATTGGCAAAGGGCGACTAGGGAATGGAGGCCCTATGTCTAAAAAGTCTCAACTCAAAGATTGGAGCCCTAATGTTGGCAGAAAAGGCGACTAGGGAATAGAGGCCCCATGTCTAAAAGGCTCACATCAGGGATTGGAGCCTTAATGTTGGCAAAAGGCGACTAGGGAATGGAGGTCCTATGTCTAAAAGGCTCAACTCAGGGATTTGAGCCCTAATGTTGGCAGAAAAGGCGACTAGGGAATGGAGGTCCGGTGTCTAAAAGGCTCAACTCAGAGATTGGAGCCCTAATATTGGTAGAAAAGGCGACTAGGGAATGGAGGCCCTATGTGTAAAAGGCTCAACTCAGGGATTGGAGCCCTAATGTTGGCAAAGGGTGACTAGGGAATGAAGGCCCAATGTTTAAAAGGCTCAACTCAGGGATTGGAGCCCTAATGTTGGCAAAAGGTGACTGGGGAATGGAGGCCCTCTGTCTAAAAAGGATGAACTTAGGAATTGGAGCCCTAATGTTGGCAAAAGGCGACTAGGGAATGGAGGCCCTATGTCTAAAAGGCTCAACTCAGGGATTGGAGCCCTAATATTGGCAGAAAAGGTGACTAGGGAATGGAGGCCCCATGTCTAAAAGGCTCAACTCAGGGATTGGAGCCCTAATGTTGGCAGAAAAGGCGACTAGGGAATAGAGGCCCCGTGTCTAAAAGGCTCAACTCAGGGATTGAAGCCATAATATTGGCAAAAGGTGACTAGGTAACGGAGGCTCTATGTCTAAAAGGCTCAACCTAGGGACTGGAGCCGTAATGTTGGCAAAAGACAACTAGGGAATGGAGGCCCTATGTCTAAAAAGGCTCAACTCAGGGATTGGAGCCCTAATGTTGGCAAAGGACGACTAGGGAATGGAGGCCCTATGTTAAAAGGCTCAACTCAGGGATTGGAGCCCTAATGTTGGCAAAGGGTGACTAGGGAATTGAGGCCCTATGTCTAAAAAGGCTCAACTCAAAGATTGGAGCCCTAATGTTGGAAAAAGGCGACTAGGGAATAGAGGCCCTATGTCTAAAAGGCTCAACTCATGGATTGGAGCCCTAATGGTTGCAAAAGGCGACTAGGGAATGGAGGCCCTATGTCTAAAAAGGCTCAACTTAGTGATTGGAGCCTAATGTTGTCAAAAGGCGACTAGGGAATGGAGGCCCTATTTCTAAAAGGCTGAACTCAGGGATTAAAGCCCTAATGTTGGCAGAAAAGGCGACTAGGGAATGGAGGCCCCATGTCTAAAAGGCTCAACTCAGGGATTGAAGCCCTAATATTGGCAAAAGGCAACTAGGGAATAGAGGCCCCTTGTCTAAAAGGTTCAACTCAGGGATTGGAGCCCTAATGTTGGCAAAAGGCGACTAGGAAATGGAGGCCCCATGTCTAAAAGGCTCAACTCAGGGATTGGAGCCTTAATATTGGCAAAAGGAGACTAGGGAATGGAGGCCGTATGTCTAAAAGGCTCAACTCAGGGATTAGAGTCCTTATGTTGGCAAAAGGCGACTAGGGAATGGAGGCCCTATATCTAAAAATGCTCAACTCAGGGATTGGAGCCGTAATGTTGGCAAAAAGAGACTAAGGAATGGAGGCCCTATGTCTAAAAGGCTCAACTCAGGGACTGAAGCCCTAATATTGGTAAAAGGCGACTAGGGAATGGAGGTCCTATGTCTAAAAAGGCTCAACTCAGGGATTGGAGCCCTAATGTTGGCAAAAGGCGACTAGGGAATGGAGGCCCTATATCTAAAAAGCTCAACTCCGGGATTAGAGCCCTAATGTTGGCAAAAGGCGACTAGGGAATGGAGGCCCTATGTCTAAAAGGCTCAACTCAGGGATTGGAGCCCTAGTGTTGGCAAAGGGTGACTAGGGAATGGAGGCCCGATGTCTAAAAAGGCTCAACTCAAAGATTGGAGCCCTAATGTTTGAAAAAGGCGACTAGGGAATAGAGGCCCTATGTCTAAAAGGCTCAACTCATGGATTGGAGCCCTAATGGTTGCAAAAGGCGACTAGGGAATGGAGGCCCTATATCTAAAAAGGCTCAACTCAAAGATTGGAGCCCTAATGATGGCAAAAGGCAACTAGGGAATGTAGTCCCTATGTCTAAAACGCTCAACTCAGGGATTGGAGCCCTAATGTTGGCAGAAAACGCGACTAGGGAATGGAGGCCCCATGTCTAAAAGGCTCAACTCAGGGATTGGAGCCTTAATATTGGCAAAAGGCGACTAGGGAATGGAGGTCCTATGTCTAAAAGGCTCAACTTAGGGATTGGAGCCTTAATGTTGGCAAAAAATGACTAGGGAATGGAGGCCCTATGTCTAATAAGGCTCAACTCAGGGATTGGGGCCCTAATGTTGGCAAAGGACGACTAGGGAATGGAGGCCCTATGTTAAAAGGCTCAACTCAGGGATTGGAGCCCTAATGTTGGCAAAGGGTGACTAGGGAATTGAGTCCCTATGTCTAAAAAGGCTCAACTCAAAGATTGGAGCCCTAATGTTGGAAAAAGGCGACTAGGGAATAGAGGCCCTATGTCTAAAAGGCTCAACTCATGGATTGGAGCCCTAATGGTTGCAAAAGGCGACTAGGGAATGGAGGCCCTATGTCTAAAAAGGCTCAACTCAGTGATTGGAGCCTAATGTTGTCAAAAGGCGACTAGGGAATGGAGGCCCTATGTCTAAAAGGCTGAACTCAGGGATTAAAGCCCTAATGTTTGCAGAAAAGGCGACTAGGGAATGGAGGCCCCATGTCTAAAAGGCTCAACTCAGGGATTGAAGCCCTAATATTGGCAAAAGGCAACTAGGGAATAGAGGCCCCTTGTCTAAAAGGTTCAACTCAGGGATTGGAGCCCTAATGTTGGCAAAAGGCGACTAGGGAATGGAGGCCCCATGTCTAAAAGGCTCAACTCAGGGATTGGAGCCTTAATATATGCAAAAGGAGACTAGGGAATGGAGGCCCTATGTCTAAAAGGCTCAACTCAGGGATTTGAGTCTTAATGTTGGCAAAAGGCGACTAGGGAATGGAGGCCCTATGTCTAAAAATGCTCAACTCAGGGATTGGAGCCGTAATGTTGGCAAAAGAGACTAAGGAATGGAGGCCCTATGTCTAAAAGGCTCAACTCAGGGACTGAAGCCCTAATATTGGTAAAAGGCGACTAGGGAATGGAGGTCCTATGTCTAAAAAGGCTCAACTCAGGGATTGGAGCCCTAATGTTGGCAAAAGGCGACTAGGGAATGGAGGCCCTATATCTAAAAAGCTCAACTCCGGGATTAGAGCCCTAATGTTGGCAAAAGGCGACTAGGGAATGGAGGCCCTATGACTAAAAGGCTTAACTAAGGGATTGGAGCCCTAATGTTGGCAAAATGTGACTAGGGAATGGAGGCCCCATGTTTAAAAGGCTCAACTCAGGGATTGGAGCCCTAATGTTGGCAAAAGGCGACTAGGGAATGGAGGCCATATGTCTAAAAATGCTCAACTCAGGGATTGTAGCTTTAATGTTGGCAAAGGGCGACTAGGAAATGGAGGCCCTATATCTAAAAAGGCTCAACTCAAAGATTGGAGCCCTAATGATGGCAAAAGGCAACTAGGGAATGTAGTCTCTATGTCTAAAACGCTCAACTCAGGGATTGGAGCCCTAATGTTGGCAGAAAACGCGACTAGGGAATGGAGGCCCCATGTCTAAAAGGCTCAACTCAGGGATTGAAGCCCTAATATTGGCAAAAGGCAACTAGGGAATAGAGGCCCCTTGTCTAAAAGGTTCAACTCAGGGATTGGAGCCCTAATGTTGGCAAAAGGCGACTAGGGAATGGAGGCCCCATGTCTAAAAGGCTCAACTCAGGGATTGGAGCCTTAATATATGCAAAAGGAGACTAGGGAATGGAGGCCCTATGTCTAAAAGGCTCAACTCAGGGATTAGAGTCTTAATGTTGGCAAAAGGCGACTAGGGAATGGAGGCCCTATATCTAAAAATGCTCAACTCAGGGATTGGAGCCGTAATGTTGGCAAAAAGAGACTAAGGAATGGAGGCCCTATGTCTAAAAGGCTCAACTCAGGGACTGAAGCCCTAATATTGGTAAAAGGCGACTAGGGAATGGAGGTCCTATGTCTAAAAAGGCTCAACTCAGGGATTGGAGCCCTAATGTTGGCAAAAGGCGACTAGGGAATGGAGGCCCTATATCTAAAAAGCTCAACTCCGGGATTAGAGCCCTAATGTTGGCAAAAGGCGACTAGGGAATGGAGGCCCTATGACTAAAAGGCTTAACTAAGGGATTGGAGCCCTAATGTTGGCAAAATGTGACTAGGGAATGGAGGCCCCATGTTTAAAAGGCTCAACTCAGGGATTGGAGCCCTAATGTTGGCAAAAGGCGACTAGGGAATGGAGGCCATATGTCTAAAAATGCTCAACTCAGGGATTGTAGCTTTAATGTTGGCAAAGGGCGACTAGGAAATGGAGGCCCTATATCTAAAAAGGCTCAACTCAAAGATTGGAGCCCTAATGATGGCAAAAGGCAACTAGGGAATGTAGTCCCTATGTCTAAAACGCTCAACTCAGGGATTGGAGCCCTAATGTTGGCAGAAAACGCGACTAGGGAATGGAGGCCCCATGTCTAAAAGGCTCAACTCAGGGATTGGAGCCTTAATATTGGCAAAAGGCGACTAGGGAATGGAGGTACTATGTCTAAAAGGCTCAACTTAGGGATTGGAGCCTTAATGTTGGCAAAAAACGACTAGGGAATGGAGGCCCTATGTCTAATAAGGCTCAATTCAGGGATTGGGGCCCTAATGTTGGCAAAGGACGACTAGGGAATGGAGGCCCTATGTTAAAAGGCTCAACTCAGGGATTGGAGCCCTAGTGTTGGCAAAGGGTGACTAGGGAATGGAGGCCCTATGTCTAAAAAGGCTCAACTCAAAGATTGGAGCCCTAATGTTTGAAAAAGGCGACTAGGGAATAGAGGCCCTATGTCTAAAAGGCTCAACTCATGGATTGGAGCCCTAATGGTTGCAAAAGGCGACTAGGGAATGGAGGCCATATGTCTAAAAAGGCTCAACTCATTGATTGGAGCCTAATGTTATCAAAAGGCGACTAGGGAATGGAGGCCCTATGTCTAAAACGCTCAACTCAGGGATTGGAGCCCTAATGTTGGCAGAAAACGCGACTAGGGAATGGAGGCCCCATGTCTAAAAGGCTCAACTCAGGGATTGGAGCCTTAATATTGGCAAAAGGCGACTAGGGAATGGAGGTCCTATGTCTAAAAGGCTCAACTTAGGGATTGGAGCCTTAATGTTGGCAAAAAATGACTAGGGAATGGAGGCCCTATGTCTAATAAGGCTCAACTCAGGGATTGGGGCCCTAATGTTGGCAAAGGACGACTAGGGAATGGAGGCCCTATGTTAAAAGGCTCAACTCAGGGATTGGAGCCCTAATGTTGGCAAAGGGTGACTAGGGAATTGAGTCCCTATGTCTAAAAAGGCTCAACTCAAAGATTGGAGCCCTAATGTTGGAAAAAGGCGACTAGGGAATAGAGGCCCTATGTCTAAAAGGCTCAACTCATGGATTGGAGCCCTAATGGTTGCAAAAGGCGACTAGGGAATGGAGGCCCTATGTCTAAAAAGGCTCAACTCAGTGATTGGAGCCTAATGTTGTCAAAAGGCGACTAGGGAATGGAGGCCCTATGTCTAAAAGGCTGAACTCAGGGATTAAAGCCCTAATGTTTGCAGAAAAGGCGACTAGGGAATGGAGGCCCCATGTCTAAAAGGCTCAACTCAGGGATTGAAGCCCTAATATTGGCAAAAGGCAACTAGGGAATAGAGGCCCCTTGTCTAAAAGGTTCAACTCAGGGATTGGAGCCCTAATGTTGGCAAAAGGCGACTAGGGAATGGAGGCCCCATGTCTAAAAGGCTCAACTCAGGGATTGGAGCCTTAATATATGCAAAAGGAGACTAGGGAATGGAGGCCCTATGTCTAAAAGGCTCAACTCAGGGATTTGAGTCTTAATGTTGGCAAAAGGCGACTAGGGAATGGAGGCCCTATATCTAAAAATGCTCAACTCAGGGATTGGAGCCGTAATGTTGGCAAAAAGAGACTAAGGAATGGAGGCCCTATGTCTAAAAGGCTCAACTCAGGGACTGAAGCCCTAATATTGGTAAAAGGCGACTAGGGAATGGAGGTCCTATGTCTAAAAAGGCTCAACTCAGGGATTGGAGCCCTAATGTTGGCAAAAGGCGACTAGGGAATGGAGGCCCTATATCTAAAAAGCTCAACTCCGGGATTAGAGCCCTAATGTTGGCAAAAGGCGACTAGGGAATGGAGGCCCTATGACTAAAAGGCTTAACTAAGGGATTGGAGCCCTAATGTTGGCAAAATGTGACTAGGGAATGGAGGCCCCATGTTTAAAAGGCTCAACTCAGGGATTGGAGCCCTAATGTTGGCAAAAGGCGACTAGGGAATGGAGGCCATATGTCTAAAAATGCTCAACTCAGGGATTGTAGCTTTAATGTTGGCAAAGGGCGACTAGGAAATGGAGGCCCTATATCTAAAAAGGCTCAACTCAAAGATTGGAGCCCTAATGATGGCAAAAGGCAACTAGGGAATGTAGTCTCTATGTCTAAAACGCTCAACTCAGGGATTGGAGCCCTAATGTTGGCAGAAAATGCGACTAGGGAATGGAGGCCCCATGTCTAAAAGGCTCAACTCAGGGATTGAAGCCCTAATATTGGCAAAAGGCAACTAGGGAATAGAGGCCCCTTGTCTAAAAGGTTCAACTCAGGGATTGGAGCCCTAATGTTGGCAAAAGGCGACTAGGGAATGGAGGCCCCATGTCTAAAAGGCTCAACTCAGGGATTGGAGCCTTAATATATGCAAAAGGAGACTAGGGAATGGAGGCCCTATGTCTAAAAGGCTCAACTCAGGGATTAGAGTCTTAATGTTGGCAAAAGGCGACTAGGGAATGGAGGCCCTATATCTAAAAATGCTCAACTCAGGGATTGGAGCCGTAATGTTGGCAAAAAGAGACTAAGGAATGGAGGCCCTATGTCTAAAAGGCTCAACTCAGGGACTGAAGCCCTAATATTGGTAAAAGGCGACTAGGGAATGGAGGTCCTATGTCTAAAAAGGCTCAACTCAGGGATTGGAGCCCTAATGTTGGCAAAAGGCGACTAGGGAATGGAGGCCCTATATCTAAAAAGCTCAACTCCGGGATTAGAGCCCTAATGTTGGCAAAAGGCGACTAGGGAATGGAGGCCCTATGACTAAAAGGCTTAACTAAGGGATTGGAGCCCTAATGTTGGCAAAATGTGACTAGGGAATGGAGGCCCCATGTTTAAAAGGCTCAACTCAGGGATTGGAGCCCTAATGTTGGCAAAAGGCGACTAGGGAATGGAGGCCATATGTCTAAAAATGCTCAACTCAGGGATTGTAGCTTTAATGTTGGCAAAGGGCGACTAGGAAATGGAGGCCCTATATCTAAAAAGGCTCAACTCAAAGATTGGAGCCCTAATGATGGCAAAAGGCAACTAGGGAATGTAGTCCCTATGTCTAAAACGCTCAACTCAGGGATTGGAGCCCTAATGTTGGCAGAAAACGCGACTAGGGAATGGAGGCCCCATGTCTAAAAGGCTCAACTCAGGGATTGGAGCCTTAATATTGGCAAAAGGCGACTAGGGAATGGAGGTACTATGTCTAAAAGGCTCAACTTAGGGATTGGAGCCTTAATGTTGGCAAAAAACGACTAGGGAATGGAGGCCCTATGTCTAATAAGGCTCAATTCAGGGATTGGGGCCCTAATGTTGGCAAAGGACGACTAGGGAATGGAGGCCCTATGTTAAAAGGCTCAACTCAGAGATTGGAGCCCTAGTGTTGGCAAAGGGTGACTAGGGAATGGAGGCCCTATGTCTAAAAAGGCTCAACTCAAAGATTGGAGCCCTAATGTTTGAAAAAGGCGACTAGGGAATAGAGGCCCTATGTCTAAAAGGCTCAACTCATGGATTGGAGCCCTAATGGTTGCAAAAGGCGACTAGGGAATGGAGGCCATATGTCTAAAAAGGCTCAACTCATTGATTGGAGCCTAATGTTATCAAAAGGCGACTAGGGAATGGAGGCCCTATGTCTAAAAGGCTCAACTCATGGAATGGAGCCCTAATGTTGGCAGAAAAGTCGACTAGGGAATGGAGGCCCCATGTCTAAAAGGCTCAACTCTGGGATTGAAGCCCTAATATTGGCAAAAGGCAACTAGGGAATAGAGGCCCCTTGTCTAAAAGGTTCAACTCAGGGATTGGAGCCCTAATGTTGGGAAAAGGCGACTAGGGAATGGAGGCCCCATGTCTAAAAGGCTCAACTCAGGGATTGGAGCCTTAATATTGGCAAAAGGAGACTAGGGAATGGAGGCCCTATGTCTAAAAGGCTCAACTCAGGGATTAGAGTCCTAATGTTGGCAAAAGGCGACTAGGGAATGGAGGCCCTATATCTAAAAATGCTCAACTCAGGGATTGGAGCCATAATGTTGGCAAAAAGAGACTAGGGAATGGAGGCCCTATGTCTAAAAGGCTCAACTTAGGGACTGGAGCCCTAATGTTGGTAAAAGGCGACTAGGGAATCGAGGTCCTATGTCTAAAAAGGCTCAACTCAGGGATTGGAGCCCTAATGTTGGCAAAAGGCGACTATGGAATGGAGGCCCTATATCTAAAAAGCTCAACTCCGGGATTGGAGCCCTAATGTTGGCAAA
Organism: Nicotiana sylvestris; assembly: GCF_000393655.2. Classification (NCBI taxonomy): domain Eukaryota; kingdom Viridiplantae; phylum Streptophyta; class Magnoliopsida; order Solanales; family Solanaceae; genus Nicotiana; species Nicotiana sylvestris. The sequence goes on from NC_091059.1 coordinate 42,825,919, forward strand.
AGGCGACTAGGGAATGGAGGCCCTATGTCTAAAAGGCTTAACTAAGGGATTGGAGCCCTAATGTTGGCAAAATGTGACTAGAGAATGGAGGCCCCATGTTTAAAAGGCTCAACTCAGGGATTGGAGCTCTAATGTTGGCAAAAGGCGACTAGGGAATGGAGGCCATATGTCTAAAAATACTCAACTCAGGGATTGTAGCTTCAATGTTGGCAAAGGGCGACTAGGAAATGGAGGCCCTATATCTAAAAAGGCTCAACTCAAAGATTGGAGCCCTAATGATGGCAATAGGCAACTAGGGAATGTAGTCCCTATGTCTAAAACGCTCAACTCAGGGATTGGAGCCCTAATGTTGGTAGAAAACGCGACTAGGGAATGGAGGCCCTATGTCTAAAAGGCTCAACTCAGGGATTGGAGCCTTAATGTTGGCAAAAGGCGACTAGGGAATGGAGTCCCTATGTCTAAAAGGCTCAACTTAGGGATTGGAGCCTTAATGTTGGCAAAAAACGACTAGGGAATGGAGGCCCTATGTTGAAAAGGCTCAACTCAGGGATTGGAGTCCTAATGTTGGCAAAAAACGCGACTAGGGAATAGAGGCCCCATGTATAAAAGGCTCAACTTAGGGATTGGAGCCTTAATGTTGGCAAATGGCGACTAGGGAATGGAGGACCATTGTCTAAAAGGCTCAACTCATGGATTGGAGTCCTAATGTTGGCAAAAGGCGACTAGAGAAAGAGGCCCCATATCTATAATGCTCACATCAGGGATTGGAGCCTTAATGTTGGCAAAAGGCGACTAGGGAATGGAGGTCCTATGTCTAAAAGGCTAAACTCAGGGATTGGAGCTCTAATGTTGGCAGAAAAGGCGACTAGGGAATGGAGGTCCGGTGTCTAAAAGGCTCAACTAAGGGATTGGAGCCCTAATATTGGTAGAAAAGGCGACTAGGGAATGGAGGCCCTATGTGTAAAAGGCTCAACTCGGGGATTGGAGACCTAATGTTGGCAAAAGGCGATTAGGGAATGGAGGCCCTATGTCTAAAAGGCTTAACTCAGGGATTGGAGACCTAATGTTGGCAAAATGTGACTAGGGAATGGAGGCCCTATGTCTAAAAGGCTCAACTCAGGGATTGGAGCCCTAATGTTGGCAAAGGGTGACTAGGGAATGGAGACCCTATCTCTAAAAAGGCTCAACTCAAATATTGGAGCCCTAATGTTGGCAAAAGGCGACTAGGGAATGGAGGCCCTATGTCTAAAAGTCTCAACTCAGGGATTGGAGCCCTAATGTTGGCAAAAGGCGACTAGGGAATGGAGGCCCTATGTCTAAAAAGGCTCAACTCAGGGATTGGAGCCCTAATGTTGGCAAAAGGCGACTAGGGAATCGAGGTCCTATGTCTAAAAAGGCTCAACTCAGTGATTGGAGCCCTAATGTTGGCAAAAGGCGACAAGGGAATGGAGGCCCTATGTCTAATAAGGCTCAACCCAGGGACTGGAGCCCTAAAGTTGGCAAAGGACGACTAGGGAATGGAGGCCCTATGTTAAAAGGCTCAACTCAGGGATTGGAGCCCTAATGTTGGCAAAGGGTGACTAGGGAATGGAGGCCCTATGTCTAAAAAGGCTCAACTCAAAGATTGGAGCCCTAATGTTGGCAAAAGGCGACTAGGGAATAGAGGCCCTATGTCTAAAAGGCTCAACTCATGGATTGGAGCCCTAATGGTTGCAAAAGGCGACTAGGGAATGGAGGCCCTATGTCTAAAAAGGCTCAACTCAGGGATTGGAGCCCTAATGTTGGCAGAAAAGGCGACTAGGGAAGAGAGGCCCCATGTATAAAAGGCTCAACTCAGGGATTGGAGCCTTAATGTTGGCAAAAGGCGACTAAGGAATGGAGGCCCCTTCTCTAAAAGGCTCAACTCATGGATTGGAGTCCTAATGTTGGCAAAAGGCGACTAGAGAATAGAGGCCCCATATCTAAAATGCTCAAATCAGGGATTGGAGCCCTAATATTGGCAAAGGGCGACTAAGGAATGGAGGCCCTATGTCTAAAAAGTCTCAACTCAAAAATTGGAGCCCTAATGTTGGCAAAGGGTGACTAGGGAATGGAGGCCCTTTGTCTAAAAGGCTCAACTCAGGTATTGGAGCCCTAATGTTGGCAGAAAAGGCGACTAGGGAATAGAGGCACCATGTCTAATAGGCTCACATCAGGGATTGGAGCCTTAATGTTGGCAAAAGGCGACTAGGGAATGGAGGTCCAATGTCTAAAAGGCTCAACTCAGGGATTTGAGCCCTAATGTTGGCATAAAAGGCGACTAGGGAATGGAGGTCCGGTGTCTAAAAGGCTCAACTCAGGGATTGGAGCCCTAATATTGGTAGAAAAGGCGACTAGGGAATGGAGGCCCTATGTGTAAAAGGCTCAACTCAGGGATTGGAGCCCTAATGTTGGCAAAGGGTGACTAGGGAATGAAGGCCCAAAGGTTAAAAGGCTCAACTCATGGATTGGAGCCCTAATGTTTGCAGAAAAGGCGACTAGGGAATAGAGGCCCCATGTATAAAAGGCTCAACTCAGGGATTGGAGCCATAATATTGGCAAAAGGCGACCAGGGAAAAGAGGCCATATGTCTAAAAAGGCTCAACTCAGAGATTGGAGCTTTAATGTTGGCAAAGGGCGACTAGGAAATGGAGGCCCTATATCTAAAAAGGCTCAACTCAAAGATTGGAGCCCTAATGATGGCAAAAGGCAACTAGGGAATGGAGGCCCCATGTCTAAAAGGCTCAACTCAGGGATTGGAGCCTTAATGTTGGCAAAAGGCGACTAGGGAATGGAGGCCCTATGTGTAAAAGGCTCAACTTAGGGATTGGAGCCCTAATGTTGGCAGAAAAAGCGACTAGGGAATAGAGGCCCCATGTATAAAAGGCTCAACTCAGGGATTGGAGCCTTAATGTTGGCAAAAGGCGACTAGGGAATGGAGGTCCCTTGTCTAAAAGGCTCAACTCATGGATTGGAGTCCTAATGTTGGCAAAAGGAAACTAGGGAATGGAGGACCTATGTCTAAAAGGCTCAATCAGGTATTGGAGCCCTAATGTTGGCAGAAAAGGCGACTAGGGAATAGAGGCCCCATGTCTAAAAGGCTCACATCAGAGATTGGAGCCTTAATGTTAGCAAAAGGCGACTAGGGAATGGAGGTCCCTTGTCTAAAAGGCTCAACTCATGGATTGGAGTCCTAATGTTGGCAAAAGGCGACTAGAGAATAGAGGCCCCATATCTAAAATGCTCAAATCAGGGATTAGATCCCTAATATTGGCAAAGGGCGACTAGGGAATGGAGGCCCTATGTCTAAAAAGTCTCAACTCAAAGATTGGAGCCCTAATGTTGGCAAAAGGCGACTAGGGAATGGAGGACCTATGTCTAAAAGGCTCAATTAGGTATTGGATACTAATGTTGGCAGAAAAGGCGACTAGGGAATAGAGGCCCCATGTCTAAAAGGCTCACATCAGGGATTGGAGCCTTAATGTTGGCAAAAGGCGACTAGGGAATGGAGGTCCTATGTCTAAAAGGCTCAACTCAGGGATTTGAGCCCTAATGTTGGCAGAAAAGGCGACTAGGGAATGGAGGTCCGGTGTCTAAAAGGCTCAACTCAGAGATTGGAGCCCTAATATTGGTAGAAAAGGCGACTAGGGAATGGAGGCCCTATGTGTAAAAGGCTCAACTCAGGGATTGGAGCCCTAATGTTGGCAAAAGGTGACTAGGGAATGAAGGCCCAATGTTTAAAAGGCTCAACTCAGGGATTGGAGCCCTAATGTTGGCAAAAGGTGACTGGGGAATGGAGGCCCTCTGTCTAAAAAGGATGAACTTAGGAATTGGAGCCCTAATGTTGGCAAAAGGCGACTAGGGAATGGAGGCCCTATGTCTAAAAGGCTCAACTCAGGGATTGGAGCCCTAATATTGGCAGAAAAGGTGACTAGGGAATGGAGGCCCCATGTCTAAAAGGATCAACTCAGGGATTGGAGCCCTAATGTTGGCAGAAAAGGCGACTAGGGAATAGAGGCCCCGTGTCTAAAAGGCTCAACTTAGGGATTGAAGCCATAATATTGGCAAAAGGTGACTAGGTAACGGAGGCTCTATGTCTAAAAGGCTCAACCTAGGGACTGGAGCCGTAATGTTGGCAAAAGACAACTAGGGAATGGAGGCCCTATGTCTAAAAAGGCTTAACTCAGGGATTGGAGCGGTAATGTTGGAAAAAAGGCGACTAGGGAATGGAGGCCTTATGTCTAAAAAGCACAACTCAGGGATTGGAGCCCTAATGTTGGCAAAAGGCGAGTAGGGAATGGAGGCCCGATGTCTAAAAAGGCTCAACTCAGGGATTGGAGCCCTAATGTTGGCAAAGGACGACTAGGGAATGGAGGCCCTATGTTAAAAGGCTCAACTCAGGGATTGGAGCCCTAATGTTGGCAAAGGGTGACTAGGGAATTGAGGCCCTATGTCTAAAAAGGCTCAACTCAAAGATTGGAGCCCTAATGTTGGAAAAAGGCGACTAGGGAATAGAGGCCCTATGTCTAAAAGGCTCAACTCATGGATTGGAGCCCAAATGGTTGCAAAAGGCGACTAGGGAATGGAGGCCCTATGTCTAAAAAGGCTCAACTTAGTGATTGGAGCCTAATGTTGTCAAAAGGCGACTAGGGAATGGAGGCCCTATGTCTAAAAGGCTGAACTCAGGGATTAAAGCCCTAATGTTGGCAGAAAAGGCGACTAGGGAATGGAGGCCCCATGTCTAAAAGGCTCAACTCAGGGATTGAAGCCCTAATATTGGCAAAAGGCAACTAGGGAATAGAGGCCCCTTGTCTAAAAGGTTCAACTCAGGGATTGGAGCCCTAATGTTGGCAAAAGGCGACTAGGGAATGGAGGCCCCATGTCTAAAAGGCTCAACTCAGGGATTGGAGCCTTAATATTGGCAAAAGGAGACTAGGGAATGGAGGCCGTATGTCTAAAAGGCTCAACTCAGGGATTAGAGTCCTAATGTTGGCAAAAGGCGACTAGGGAATGGAGGCCCTATATCTAAAAATGCTCAACTCAGGGATTGGAGCCGTAATGTTGGCAAAAAGAGACTAAGGAATGGAGGCCCTATGTCTAAAAGACTCAACTCAGGGACTGAAGCCCTAATATTGGTAAAAGGCGACTAGGGAATGGAGGTCCTATGTCTAAAAAGGCTCATCTCAGGGATTGGAGCCCTAATGTTGGCAAAAGGCGACTAGGGAATGGAGGCCCTATATCTAAAAAGCTCAACTCCGGGATTAGAGCCCTAATGTTGGCAAAAGGCGACTAGGGAATGGAGGCCCTATGTCTAAAAGGCTTAACTAAGGGATTGGAGCCCTAATGTTGGCAAAATGTGACTAGGGAATGGAGGCCACATGTTTAAAAGGCTCAACTCAGGGATTGGAGCCCTAATGTTGGCAAAAGGCGACTAGGGAATGGAGGCCATATGTCTAAAAATTCTCAACTCAGGGATTGTAGCTTTAATGTTGGCAAAGGGCGACTAGGAAATGGAGGCCCTATATCTAAAAAGGCTCAACTCAAAGATTGGAGCCCTAATGATGGCAAAAGGCAACTAGGGAATGTAGTCCCTATGTCTAAAACGCTCAACTCAGGGATAGGAGCCCTAATGTTGGCAGAAAACGCGACTAGGGAATGGAGGCCCCATGTCTAAAAGGCTCAACTCAGGGATTGGAGCCTTAATATTGGCAAAAGGCGACTAGGGAATGGAGGTCCTATGTCTAAAAGGCTCAACTTAGGGATTGGAGCCTTAATGTTGGCAAAAAATGACTAGGGAATGGAGGCCCTATGTCTAATAAGCCTCAACTCAGGGATTGGGGCCCTAATGTTGGCAAAGGACGACTAGAGAATGGAGGCCCTATGTTAAAAGGCTCAACTCAGGGATTGGAGCCCTAATGTTGGCAAAGGGTGACTAGGGAATTGAGGCCCTATGTCTAAAAAGGCTCAACTCAGTGATTGGAGCCCTAATGTTGGAAAAAGGCGACTAGGGAATAGAGGCCCTATGTCTAAAAGGCTCAACTCATGGATTGGAGCCCTAATGGTTGCAAAAGGCGACTAGGGAATGGAGGCCCTATGTCTAAAAAGGCTCAACTCAGTGATTGGAGCCTAATGTTGTCAAAAGGAGACTAGGGAATGGAGGCCCTATGTCTAAAAGGCTGAACTCAGGGATTAAAGCCCTAATGTTGGCAGAAAAGGCGACTAGGGAATGGAGGCCCCATGTCTAAAAGGCTCAACTCAGGGATTGAAGCCCTAATATTGGCAAAAGGCAACTAGGGAATAGAGGCCCCTTGTCTAAAAGGTTCAACTCAGGGATTGGAGCCCTAATGTTGGCAAAAGGCGACTAGGGAATGGAGGCCCCATGTCTAAAAGGCTCAACTCAGGGATTGGAGCCTTAATATTGGCAAAAGGAGACTAGGGAATGGAGGCCCTATGTCTAAAAGGCTCAACTCAGGGATTAGAGTCCTAATGTTGGCAAAAGGCGACTAGGGAATGGAGGCCCTATATCTAAAAATGCTCAACTCAGGGATTGGAGCCGTAATGTTGGCAAAAAGAGACTAAGGAATGGAGGCCCTATGTCTAAAAGGCTCAACTCAGGGACTGAAGCCCTAATATTGGTAAAAGGCGACTAGGGAATGGAGGTCCTATGTCTAAAAAGGCTCAACTCAGGGATTGGAGCCCTAATGTTGGCAAAAGGCGACTAGGGAATGGAGGCCCTATATCTAAAAAGCTCAACTCCGGGATTAGAGCCCTAATGTTGGCAAAAGGCGACTAGGGAATGGAGGCCCTATGTCTAAAAGGCTTAACTAAGGGATTGGAGCCCTAATGTTGGCAAAATGTGACTAGGGAATGGAGGCCCCATGTTTAAAAGGCTCAACTCAGGGATTAGAGCCCTAATGTTGGCAAAAGGCGACTAGGGAATGGAGGCCATATGTCTAAAAATGCTCAACTCAGGGATTGTAGCTTTAATGTTGGCAAAGGGCGACTAGGAAATGGAGGCCCTATATCTAAAAAGGCTCAACTCAAAGATTGGAGCCCTAATGATGGCAAAAGGCAACTAGGGAATGTAGTCCCTATGTCTAAAACGCTCAACTCAGGGATTGGAGCCCTAATGTTGGCAGAAAACGCGACTAGGGAATGGAGGCCCCATGTCTAAAAGGCTCAACTCAGGGATTGGAGCCTTAATATTGGCAAAAGGCGACTAGGGAATGGAGGTCCTATGTCTAAAAGGCTCAACTTAGGGATTGGAGCCTTAATGTTGGCAAAAAACGACTAGGGAATGGAGGCCCTATGTCTAATAAGGCTCAACTCAGGGATTGGGGCCCTAATGTTGGCAAAGGACGACTAGGGAATGGAGGCCCTATGTTAAAAGGCTCAACTCAGGGATTGGAGCCCTAGTGTTGGCAAAGGGTGACTAGGGAATGGAGGCCCTATGTCTAAAAAGGCTCAACTCAAAGATTGGAGCCCTAATGTTTGAAAAAGGCGACTAGGGAATAGAGGCCCTATGTCTAAAAGGCTCAACTCATGGATTGGAGCCCTAATGGTTGCAAAAGGCGACTAGGGAATGGAGGCCATATGTCTAAAAAGGCTCAACTCATTGATTGGAGCCTAATGTTATCAAAAGGCGACTAGGGAATGGAGGCCCTATGTCTAAAAGGCTTAACTCAGGGATTGGAGCCCTAATGTTGGCAGAAAAGTCGACTAGGGAATGGAGGCCCCATGTCTAAAAGGCTCAACTCTGGGATTGAAGCCCTAATATTGGCAAAATGCAACTAGGGAATAGAGGCCCCTTGTCTAAAAGGTTCAACTCAGGGATTGGAGCCCTAATGTTGGCAAAAGGCGACTAGGGAATGGAGGCCCCATGTCTAAAAGGCTCAACTCAGGGATTGGAGCCTTAATATTGGCAAAAGGAGACTAGGGAATGGAGGCCCTATGTCTAAAAGGCTCAACTCAGGGATTAGAGTCCTAATGTTGGCAAAAGGCGACTAGGGAATGGAGGCCCTATATCTAAAAATGCTCAACTCAGGGATTGGAGCCATAATGTTGGCAAAAAGAGACTAGGGAATGGAGGCCCTATGTCTAAAAGGCTCAACTCAGGGACTGGAGCCCTAATGTTGGTAAAAGGCGACTAGGGAATCGAGGTCCTATGTCTAAAAAGGCTCAACTCAGGGATTGGAGCCCTAATGTTGGCAAAAGGCGACTATGGAATGGAGGCCCTATATCTAAAAAGCTCAACTCCGGGATTGGAGCCCTAATGTTGGCAAAAGGCGACTAGGGAATGGAGGCCCTATGTCTAAAAGGCTTAACTAAGGGATTGGAGCCCTAATGTTGGCAAAATGTGACTAGAGAATGGAGGCCCCATGTTTAAAAGGCTCAACTCAGGGATTGGAGCTCTAATGTTGGCAAAAGGCGACTAGGGAATGGAGGCCATATGTCTAAAAATACTCAACTCAGGGATTGTAGCTTCAATGTTGGCAAAGGACGACTAGGAAATGGAGGCCCTATATCTAAAAAGGCTCAACTCAAAGATTGGAGCCCTAATGATGGCAATAGGCAACTAGGGAATGTAGTCCATATGTCTAAAACGCTCAACTCAGGGATTGGAGCCCTAATAGTGGTAGAAAACGCGACTAGGGAATGGAGGCCCTATGTCTAAAAGGCTCAACTCAGGGATTGGAGCCTTAATGTTGGCAAAAGGCGACTAGGGAATGGAGTCCCTATGTCTAAAAGGCTCAACTTAGGGATTGGAGCCTTAATGTTGGCAAAAAACGACTAGGGAATGGAGGCCCTATGTTGAAAAGGCTCAACTCAGGGATTGGAGTCCTAATGTTGGCAAAAAACGCGACTAGGGAATAGAGGCCCCATGTATAAAAGGCTCAACTTAGGGATTGGAGCCTTAATGTTGGCAAATGGCGACTAGGGAATGGAGGACCATTGTCTAAAAGGCTCAACTCATGGATTGAAGTCCTAATGTTGGCAAAAGGCGACTAGAGAAAGAGGCCCCATATCTATAATGCTCACATCAGGGATTGGAGCCTTAATGTTGGCAAAAGGCGACTAGGGAATGGAGGTCCTATGTATAAAAGGCTAAACTCAGGGATTGGAGCTCTAATGTTGGCAGAAAAGGCGACTAGGGAATGGAGGTCCGGTGTCTAAAAGGCTCAACTAAGGGATTGGAGCCCTAATATTGGTAGAAAAGGCGACTAGGGAATGGAGGCCCTATGTGTAAAAGGCTCAACTCGGGGATTGGAGACCTAATGTTGGCAAAAGGCGATTAGGGAATGGAGGCCCTATGTCTAAAAGGCTTAACACAGGGATTGGAGACCTAATGTTGGCAAAATGTGACTAGGGAATGGAGGCCCTATGTCTAAAAGGCTCAACTCAGGGATTGGAGCCCTAATGTTGGCAAAGGGTGACTAGGGAATGGAGGCCCTATCTCTAAAAAGGCTCAACTCAAATATTGGAGCCCTAATGTTGGCAAAAGGCGACTAGGGAATGGATGCCCTATGTCTAAAAGTCTCAACTCAGGGATTGGAGCCCTAATGGTTGCAAAAGGCGACTAGGGAATGGAGGCCCTATGTCTAAAAAGGCTCAACTCAGGGATTGGAGCCCTAATGTTGGCAAAAGGCGACTAGGGAATGGAGGCCCCATGTATAAAAGGCTCAACTTAGGGATTGGAGCCTTAATGTTGGCAAATGGCGACTAGGGAATGGAGGACCATTGTCTAAAAGGCTCAACTCATGGATTGAAGTCCTAATGTTGGCAAAAGGCGACTAGAGAAAGAGGCCCCATATCTATAATGCTCACATCAGGGATTGGAGCCTTAATGTTGGCAAAAGGCGACTAGGGAATGGAGGTCCTATGTATAAAAGGCTAAACTCAGGGATTGGAGCTCTAATGTTGGCAGAAAAGGCGACTAGGGAATGGAGGTCCGGTGTCTAAAAGGCTCAACTAAGGGATTGGAGCCCTAATATTGGTAGAAAAGGCGACTAGGGAATGGAGGCCCTATGTGTAAAAGGCTCAACTCGGGGATTGGAGACCTAATGTTGGCAAAAGGCGATTAGGGAATGGAGGCCCTATGTCTAAAAGGCTTAACACAGGGATTGGAGCCCTAATGTTGGCAAAAGGCGACTAGGGAATTAAGGCCCTATATCTAAAAAGCTCAACTCAGGGATTGGAGCCCTAATGTTGGCAAAGGGTGACTAGGGAATGGAGGCCCTATCTCTAAAAAGGCTCAACTCAAATATTGGAGCCCTAATGTTGGCAAAAGGCGACTAGGGAATGGATGCCCTATGTCTAAAAGTCTCAACTCAGGGATTGGAGCCCTAATGGTTGCAAAAGGCGACTAGGGAATGGAGGCCCTATGTCTAAAAAGGCTCAACTCAGGGATTGGAGCCCTAATGTTGGCAAAAGGCGACTAGGGAATGGAGGTCCTATGTCTAAAAAGGCTCAACTC